>NC_091294.1:61005515-61064472 GCF_038502225.1 Cherax quadricarinatus | reverse complement strand
ATATATATATATATATATATATATATATATATATATATATATATATATATATATATATATATATATGTCGTGCCGAATATGTAAAACTGGTCAATTAGCAAGAACTCATTTAAAATTAAGTCCTTTCTAAAATTTTCTCTTATACGTTTAAAGATATATTTTTTTCATTAATGTTAATGTAAAAATTTTTAATTTTGCACCAAAAGAATCTTAGAAAACTTACCTAACCTTATTATAACAAGAACAATTTATTTTAGCCTAACCCAACTAAATATATTTTAGATTTGTTTACAATAATTTAATACTAAACAAACACAGTGAAATATATTTTTTTCGTTAGGTTCAGAATGATTTTGGCGAAATTATTGCATACACAAATTTTCACTTGTCCTATATGGCAAGATGAGCGTTGCTATTTAAGCCAAGATCGCAAGTTCTGCCTATTCGGCACGACATATATATATATAAATACATTATATATATATATATATATATATATATATATATATATATATATATATATATATATATATATATATATATATAGATATATATATATATATATATATATGTGCCATGCGCTGGCATGGCAAGACGTGTGGCGGGCTAGCTGCGGGATTTTCAATTATAAGTCCGGATCAACGAGGCTGACCAGGTTAAGACTCAACAGGACTTATTGTGAATACTCTGGGAAGATTCCAGTGAAGCGAGAAGACATTTCAAAGCACCGTTTCAAGGTAAATTGTGGAAGTGTTGTGCAGTTTGTGAATGTTGGTGAGTGGTGGTGGTAGTGAGGAAGACGGCCAGTGGAGGGGTGGGGGAGTATAAGGCCTACACTGTGTATGAGTACCGGCCAAGATTATCGTACATACAAACCTCGAAAAGCTCTTATAAAAACATCTATATCCAGCACCATGCACCATGCGTCCAGTTAACTTGGAAATGATTGTGTCGATGCATGGACTATTTAAAGGCTTATGTTATGGAAAAACAATGTGAAATTAATGTTAACGAGGGAGTGACCAGTCAGTGCATCCACCCCCACGTCACGGGGGTGGGTGGAAGAGGTGGGATGTGTAACTAGATGGTGAGTGAACACATTGGTTCAGCAGTGCCCATACCCACATTGTTCATAGTGTACATGGGAAACAAATAAAGTTATGTGTATTGTAAGACAGTGTGAACAATATATAGTGTGCAAGTCCATGTGTATTGTACTCCCCGGGATAACCCCACTCAACCTGCGCCTCCCCCACCTAATTCCCAAGGGAAGTTTTCCCCTTCCCCTCCCGGCCCCTCAAACTCCACCAGGCCACCACGGTCAAGTTCACTACCTTCCACGCACCATACCCACCCAGCATGTCATATTCCACTCCTATTGTCTAGTCTAGCAGATGGATGCCAACCAGGAGGAAGCAAGCAGCCAGGGAAATGGCACGGCTGGCAATACTAGGAGAGGCAAGTGTCGGTCATGCTTACAGCTTCGTTGTCTCAACTCTAATGGTTTCCTCCGCAAACACGGTAGTTGCCCTGGTTCAGGATGTCCTCCTGTGGAAAGTGATGATCCAGAGCCACCTCAGGCACCTGAACCCACTCCAACAGATTTCATCTCATCAGACAATCTCTTGGAAGCAATTAAAGCAACAGGTACGAGGACACTCACACATATTCCCAAAGCAGCCCGTCCACACGCAGCTGGGAAACTTACAGACCTCCTGAAAAAAGTAAACGATGGTTCCACTATCTTAAATGCTCCACCAACCATCAAGGCATGGCACAACTTGCTACTTTTTGGCAATGTCTGCTTAGCTGTGCCGGAAAGAAGGGGAAAGAGGCTAGCCTCAATGATAATTAAATCCTTAAGAGATTTTCCTAGAGTTGATAACCTCATTCACCTTCCCCGTCAACACAAAAAAGGGAGAGGCAGAACCCCCACTCACTCTACTGACAGTGAAAAAGTCAGAGTCCAGGTGAGCAAGAAAATTGAAGAGGGCAACACAGTGGGGGCAATCAGAATTATTACCAGTGAAGATACAGTTGCTCCCAGGGATGCTGACACGGCTGAAGCACTTAGAGGAAAGCACCCTGCCAGGGAAACCAGTGGCACCAACAGTTCCAACACCTCTGTCCCCACTATGGAACCATTGATTGTGGAAGACTCAGACATTTACAAAGCAATAATGTCGTTCCCATCTGGCTCTGCTGGGGGTTACACTGGAATAAGGCCACAGCATTTAAAGGAAATGGTTAATCCAGTTATTGGGGAAATTGCAGAGACACTGCTTTCAGAGATCACAAGGTTCGTCAACAATTCCTTGGCTGGTCTGATTCCTGATGAAATTAGACCTTTCTTTTTTGGTGCAACACTTTGTGCACTTAAAAAGAAGGATGGAGGAATTCGGCCAATTGCAGTAGGCAACACGTTACGCCGCCTCGTATCCAAAGCTGCTGTCCGAAGTATTCGTGCACAGGCAGCCATGATGCTTCAACCAAACCAGCTTGGCTTTGGGGTCTCTCAAGGAAGTGAAGCAGCGGTTCATGCAACAAGGGCATATATCAACAACCTGCCTGAGGACAATGCAGTGGTAAAATTAGATTTCAAGAATGCGTTCAATCTCCTGAAAAGAGACGTGGTATTAGCAGCAGTACAAGAACATTTCCCTGGTCTCTTCCCTTTTGTTTCAGCTGGGTATAGCAAGGAATCAATGCTTCTCTTTGGAGAGCATGAAATCACATCATCGGAGGGTGTCCAACAAGGAGATCCTCTTGCACCATTTCTCTTCTGTATTGCAGTTAGGGAAATCACAGTCAGACTGACCAGCGAGCTAAACATCTGGTTCCTAGATGATGGCACACTAGCAGGTACAAAGGAGTCCCTCCTACATGACCTTACACAGGTAATGACACGGGGACAGGAAATGGGTCTCATCCTGAATCCATCCAAATGTGAAATCATCTCAGTCAGTCAACAAGTGATAAATGCAGTGAGATCAAAACTACCAGGAGCAGCAGTCATTGCCCCCACAAATAGTGTCTTGCTAGGAGCACCTCTGGGAAGCAATGCCATTGACACAATTCTCAGGAAGAAATTGGAAGAGTTAAGGAGAATGGAACAACGAATAGGCAATCTGGACACCCACGATGCCTTGTACCTTCTCACAAAGTGCTTGAGTCTGCCCAGGTTGACATATTTCCTAAGATGTGCACCTTCATATGATAACCCTATACTGCACGAATATGACAGTATTCTGAGGCAGATTTTTACGAAAGTACTTAACCTTACTCTAGAAGACGGGCAGTGGAACCAAGCTACACTTCCAGTCAGACTAGGAGGCATTGGTGTCCGCAAGTCATCACAGATTGCGTTACCTGCTTTTCTGTCCTCGTGTATTGCATCCAGAGAGCTTGTAGCAGCGATTCTCCCTGAACATCTTAGGGACAAGATTGGAGTCCAGGACCAAAAATTCATTGACGGAGCAATGATCTGGGATAATCTAACGGGCTCTGAAACCAGACCTGCTCCCCCCAACAACTACAAACAATCGCACTGGGATGGTCCAATAGTGGAAAATATAGCCTCAACAATGCTTCAGAGTGTGTCAGGGAAGGATAGAGCCCGCCTCCTGGCAGTGAGAGCCCCTCATGCTGGGGACTTTCTGTTGGCTGTTCCCAACTCCAGCCTTGGCACACGCCTCGACCCACAGACCATCCGCATCGGTGTTGCCCTTCGACTTGCCGCCCCTATTCTCGCCGAACACAGGTGTATTTGTGGCAGTGAAGCAGCAGACCGATTCGGGTACCATGGTCTTGTGTGCCGTAAATCCGAGGGAAAGATTGCAAGACATGAGGAGGTTAATAACATTATCAAGAGGAGCCTCACAACAGCTGGATGCCCAGCAGTAAGGGAGCCACCCCAACTATGCAGATCTGATGGCAGCCAGAAGCGTCCAGATGGTATCACCCTTCAAGCCTGGACAGATGGGAAGCAGGTGGTGTGGGACTATACATGTGCATCTACCTTGGCTGATACCTATCTCCAATACACCAGGGAGGAAGGAGGGGCAGCTGCCAGCTTCAGGGAGTCCCAAAAGTCTAGAAAATATGGAGAACTTGCCCATCATTATATGTTTGTTCCCATAGGCTCAGAGACCCTTGGCTCATGGGGAAAGAGTGCATCTAATTTCCTTAAGGAGCTGGGAAAAAGACTCATCAGGGTAACTAGGGATCCCAGGGCAGCTAGTTTTCTGTTCCAGCGGCTCAGTGCGGCTGTTCAAAGGGGTAATGCCTGCTGTATTTTGGGCACACGCCCCAGCTCTGAGGAGCTGGATGAGATTTTCGCCTTATAATCGGTGATACACACGTAACAACATGTACCGTATATGCCACCTTTATATCAACAATGTATCTCTTAAATCTTCTGTACCATATTATGTATATAAATTATATATATATATATTATATATATATATATATATATATATATCAGGACGCTTTTGACTTCCGTCAGACCTCTGCACTTGGGGTTCCCGTTGAGCTGGGCAACGGGCTGTGGCAAGGCTTCTCTTTATGATGTCATTGACCTCCTCATGCCTGGCATACTTCCCTTCTGCTGTGTGACACACGAGACCATGAAGTCCGAATTGATCAGCTGTCGCCCTGCCGCAAATACACCTATGTTCGGTGAGGATGGGGGCGGCTAGGCGAAGAGCAACACCAATCCGAATGGCCTGTGGGTCTAGTCGAGTGCCCAAGGAGGAATTGGGAACAGCTAACAGGAAATCTCCTGAGTGTGGTGCCTTCACTGCCAGGAGACGAGCTTTGTCCTTTCCTGAGGCATTGGAGAGCATTGTGTTGGCGATTTTTTCCATGATCGGTTTGTCCCAGTGGGACTGTTTGTGTTCTTTGGGAGGAGCTGGTCTACTGGAGGAATCTGTAAGGGTGTCCCACCGAATCGCTGCTTCAGTAAACCTGGGGTCTTGAGCTCCTACCACGTCTCTCAAGCGTTCGGGAACAATCTTCTTGACTAATGCACTGGAAGCCAAACACGAAGACAGAAAAGCAGGTAAAGCAACATGCGTTGCTTTGCGCACCCCTATACCTCCCAGTCGCACTGGGAGGGTTGCCTGATCCCATTGCTGATCCTCTAGTGACAGGTTCAGTGCCTTCTTAAGGGTTGACCTCAGGTGTGCGTCATATTCGTCGAGTGTTGGGTTGTCAAAAGAGGGTGCACACCTCAGGAAGTAAGTGAGTCTTGGAATAGTAAGGCACCTTGTGAGGAGATACAGAGCATCATGGGCATCAAGATTGCTTATTCTCTCCTCCATTCTCATCAGGTCATTCAATTTGTCCTTGAGGACTGTGTCGATGGCCTGGTGACCCAGCGGTGCTCCCAGGAGGGTACTGTTGGACGGAGTGGTAGTAGAGACTTCTGGGAGGATTCTTCGCACAGCATTGATTATTTCCTGGTTCGCTGTGATGATTTCACACTTGGAGGGATTGAGGATGAGTCCCAAGTCTTCTCCCTGTGTTTTCACCAGTTGTAGGTCCCCTACCAGGGACTCTTCAGTACCTGCCAGAGTGCCATCATCCAGGTACCAGATGTTGAGCTCGCTGCGTAGGCTGGAAGTTAGTTCTCTTACTGCCAAGCAGAAGAGAAGCGGAGCTAGTGGGTCACCCTGCTGAACACCTTCTGATGATTGAATTTCATGTTCTCCAAACAAAAGAATTGAGGGTTTGCTGTAGCCAGCTGAAATGAAGGGAAAAAGACTGGGGAATCAATCCAGAACAGCTGGCAAGACAGCATCTCTCTTTACCATATTAAAGGCATTTCTAAAATCAAGTTTGACTACAGCCTTGTCTTCTGGTAGGTCCCTGATGTAGGCCCTTGCCGCATGAGCTGCAGCTTCACTGCCTTGAGGGACCCCAAAGCCCAGTTGGTGTGGCTGGAGTAAACTGGCAGCTTCTAGGCGAATGTTTCTCACTGCTGCTTTATATATATATATATATATATATATATATATATATATATATATATATATATATATATATATATATATATATATATATATATAGATATATATATATATATATATATATATATATATATATATATATATATATATATATATATATATGGCATCAAATTTAAAAATATAAAATTATAGGCACAGCAAAATGAAATTAAATGTCAGAAATAAACAAATTTAAAAGTGATGTTAATAAAGTTTGAACCTTGCATCAAAGAAATCTTGAATCATCATCAGAGAACACAACTGTCGTTTCCACTGATGATGGGCTTCTTGTCTCTATGATGAGCAGGATGCTGACTTAACTACAACAACTTCACGTGCATCTCACACCATAGGTTACTGGCACTGATCTCTTGGTAACTTAGATACCAGCACACAAGAATACTTTAATCCAGAAAATGGCGAATAAAGTAAAATTTGTCATATATGCTAACAGAGACTTTTTACTTTATTCGCCATTTTCTGGATTAAAGTATTCTTGTGTGCTGGTATCTAAGTTACCAAGAGATCAGTGCCAGTTACCTATGGTGTGAGATGCACGTGAAGTTGTTGTAGTTAAGTCAGCATCCTGCTGACTTGACTACATATATACTCATTTTCATGTAGATTAATTGCATTATCTTCTTGCCAATATATGAGATATTAAAACTCACCAACGTATGTTAGTAAATAATAGAGGACTCATAGTATACAGGAATGTGATTCTATACCACCTCGAGATGGCTTTGGTTACCATACGTACAGCTGATACGAACAGCGGTTGGTTTTGTGCGTACCAGATAAATACATATATACGTGTCGCAAGCAGCAGTTTCTGAGAGGGCTAAGCTGTACTTCTGCTGCATCTTGAGGGTTTCACAGCTTTTCTGCCTTGTATATGCATCAAGGTACAGGGAAGTTAATGTCATACACGAAATGTCTTTCTCCTGTTGTGCAGCATCCAAACACGTCTAGTTGTTTTATTTACATTTTATAGCTTAACTTGTTCACGAAGATGTAACCCAACACAATTATGTAACACCTAGGTATTTATACGCTGCTAGGTGAACATAGGAGGGTTTAAGGAGATAAACCTATATGTTCTGACTCGCCCTGGGATCAAATCAAGTATCTTTCGATTGTGCTCTGAACATTGCAGTTGCGATAAGGGGAAATGCTCTACCTTGAGTTAGTTTCTTATGAGTGAGATGTATAGTGTGTACGAGGGTTATTAATGCCGCATCTGACCTAGGCAATACCATCATGACTATGACATATGATAAAGGTGGTAAGAAAGTGAAACATTGGAAGCAGCTCAGTGAGGGCCTGGCACTGGCACTGGTCCAATTAAACGTTGAAAATCATTAGCCACTGGCGAGATTAATTAGAACACTGCACACTCCCAACTGTGAGAGGTCAAATAAAGGTTATTGGATTAATTCGTAACTACCATACATAACCTCATGAATGAATTACATACACTTTGTTAAATTTTTGTATTTTGTACCATACACGTCAGGCGCTTTTGTGGTCGTAACAACAATGATTGAAAATATATTTACAAATATATTAATATAAAATCAAATTGTTGGAATATTATGGGAAGTTTTTTAATTAATATTTTTTTTTTGTGATGAACCCTCGTGATGTAGCTCCTGGTCCCTGAGGAAGTGATCAATGATCAACCCAGGGGAAGACATGTTGCCCAGCCGAGGGAAGGACATGTTGCACAACCCAAGGGAGGACATTTTGCCCAGGCCAGGGGAGGACATTTTGCCCAGGCCAGGGGAGGACATTTTGCCCAGCCCAGGGGAGGACATGTTGCCCAGCCCAGGGGAGGACATGTTGCCCAGCCCAGGGGAGGACATGTTGCCCAGACCAGGGTAAGACATGTTGCCCAGCCCAGGGGAGGACATCTTGCCCAGCCCAGGGGAGGACATGTTCCCTAGACCACGGAAAGACATGTTGTCAAGACCAGGGGAGGACATCTTACCCAGCCCAGGGGAGGACATGTTGCCCAGACCAGGGGAGGACATGTCACCCAGACCAGGGGAGGACATGTTGCCCAGCCCAGGGGAGGACATGTTGCCCAGCCCAGGGGAGGACATGTTGCCCAGCCCAGGGGAGGACATGTTGCCCAGCCCAGGGGAGGACATGTTGGCCAGCCCAGGGGAGGACATCTTACCCAGCCCAGGGGAGGACATATTGCCCAGCCCAGGGAAGGACATCTTGCCCAGCCAAAGGAAGGACATCTTGCCCAGCCCAGGGGAGGACATGTTGCCCAATCCAGGGAAGGTCATGTTGCCCAGCCCAGGGGAGGACATCTTACCCACCCCAGGGGAGGACATGTTGCCCCGCCCAGGGGAGGACATCTTGCCCAGCCCAGAGTAGGACATCTTCCCCAGCCCAGGGGAGGACATCTTGCCCAGGCCAGGGGAGGATATCTTACCCAGTCCGGGGGAGGGCATGTTGCTCCGCCCAGGGGAGGACATCTTGCCCAGCCCACGGTTGGGCCTTCTTGCCCAGCCCAGGGGAGGACATCTTGTCCAGGCCAGGGGAGGAAATCTTGCCCAGCCCAGGGGAGGACATGTTGCCCGGCCCAGGGAAGGACATGTTGCACAGCCCAGGGAAGGACATGTTGCACAGCCCAGGGAAGGACATGTTGCACAGCCCAGGGAAGGACATGTTGCACAGCCCAGGGAAGGACATGTTGCACAGCACAGGTGAGGACATGTTGCCGGCCCAGGGGAGGACATGTTGCACAGCCCAGGGAAGGACATGTTGCACAGCCCATTGGAGGACATGTTTCCGGCCCAGGGGAGGACATGTTGCCCAGCCCAGGGAAGGACATGTTGCACAGCCCAGGGGAGGACATGTTGCACAGCCCATTGGAGGACATGTTGCCGGCCCAGGGGAGGACATGTTGCCCGGCCCAGGGGAGGACACGTTGCACAGCCCAGGGAAGGACATGTTGCACAGCCCATTGGAGGACATGTTGCCGGCCCAGGGGAGGACATGTTGCCCGGCCCAGGGGAGGACATGTCGCACAGCCCATGGGAGGACATGTTGCACAGCCCAGGGAAGGACATGTTGCCCAGCCCAGGGAAGGACATGTTGCCCAGCCCGTGGGAGGACATGTTGCCCAGCCCAGGGAAGGACATGTTGCCCAGCCCAGGGAAGGCATGTTGCCCAGCCCAGGGAAGGACATGTTGCACAGCCCGTGGGAGGACATGTTGCCCAGCCCAGGGAAGGACATGTTGCCCAGCCCAGGGAAGGACATGTTGCACAGCCCAGGGAAGGACATGTTGCACAGCCCAGGGAAGGACATGTTGCACAGCCCAGGGAAGGACATGTTGCCCAGCCCAGGGAAGGACATGTTGCACAGCCCAGGGAAGGACATGTTGCCCAGCCCAGGGAAGGACATGTTGCACAGCCCAGGGAAGGACATGTTGCCCAGCCCAGGGAAGGACATGTTGCCCAGCCCAGGGAAGGACATGTTGCACAGCCGAGGGAAGGACATGTTGCCCAGCCCGTGGGAGGACATGTTG
The DNA here is from genome assembly GCF_038502225.1 of Cherax quadricarinatus. Lineage (NCBI taxonomy): Eukaryota > Metazoa > Arthropoda > Malacostraca > Decapoda > Parastacidae > Cherax > Cherax quadricarinatus. The sequence continues at coordinate 61,054,916 of NC_091294.1, read as the reverse complement.
CCCAGCCCAGGGAAGGACATGTTGCCCAGCCCAGGGAAGGACATGTTGCCCAGCCCAGGGAAGGACATGTTGCCCAGCCCAGGGAAGGACATGTTGCCCAGCCCAGGGAAGGACATGTTGCACAGCCGAGGGAAGGACATGTTGCCCAGCCCGTGGGAGGACATGTTGCCCAGCCCAGGGAAGGACATGTTGCACAGCCGAGGGAAGGACATGTTGCCCAGCCCAGGGAAGGACATGTTGCACAGCCCAGGGAAGGACATGTTGCACAGCCCAGGGAAGGACATGTTGCACAGCCCAGGGAAGGACATGTTGCACAGCCCAGGGAAGGACATGTTGCACAGCACAGGTGAGGACATGTTGCCGGCCCAGGGGAGGACATGTTGCACAGCCCAGGGAAGGACATGTTGCACAGCCCATTGGAGGACATGTTTCCGGCCCAGGGGAGGACATGTTGCCCAGCCCAGGGAAGGACATGTTGCACAGCCCAGGGGAGGACATGTTGCACAGCCCATTGGAGGACATGTTGCCGGCCCAGGGGAGGACATGTTGCCCGGCCCAGGGGAGGACACGTTGCACAGCCCAGGGAAGGACATGTTGCACAGCCCATTGGAGGACATGTTGCCGGCCCAGGGGAGGACATGTTGCCCGGCCCAGGGGAGGACATGTCGCACAGCCCATGGGAGGACATGTTGCACAGCCCAGGGAAGGACATGTTGCCCAGCCCAGGGAAGAACATGTTGCCCAGCCCGTGGGAGGACATGTTCCCCAGCCCAGAGGAGGACATGTTGCCCAGCCCAGGGAAGGACATCTTGCCCAGCCCGTGGGAGGACATGTTCCCCAGCCCAGGGGAGGACATGTTGCCCAGCACAGGGAAGGACATGTTGCCCAGCCCAGGGAAGGACATGTTGCACAGCCCAGGGAAGGACATGTTGCACAGCCCAGGGAAGGACATGTTGCACAGCCCAGGGAAGGACATGTTGCCCAGCCCAGGGAAGGACATGTTGCACAGCCCAGGGAAGGACATGTTGCCCAGCCCAGGGAAGGACATGTTGCACAGCCCAGGGAAGGACATGTTGCCCAGCCCAAGGAAGGACATGTTGCCCAGCCCAGGGAAGGACATGTTGCACAGCCGAGGGAAGGACATGTTGCCCAGCCCGTGGGAGGACATGTTGCCCAGCCCAGGGAAGGACATGTTGCCCAGCCCAGGGAAGGACATGTTGCCCAGCCCAGGGAAGGACATGTTGCACAGCCGAGGGAAGGACATGTTGCCCAGCCCAGGGAAGGACATGTTGCACAGCCCAGGGAAGGACATGTTGCCCAGCCCGTGGGAGGACATGTTGCCCAGCCCAGGGAAGGACATGTTGCACAGCCGAGGGAAGGACATGTTGCCCAGCCCAGGGAAGGACATGTTGCACAGCCCAGGGAAGGACATGTTGCACAGCCCAGGGAAGGACATGTTGCACAGCCCAGGGAAGGACATGTTGCACAGCCCAGGGAAGGACATGTTGCACAGCCCAGGGAAGGACATGTTGCCCAGCCCAGGGAAGGACATGTTGCCCAGCCCAGGGAAGGACATGTTGCCCAGCCCAGGGGAGGACATGTTGCACAGCCCAGGGAAGGACATGTTGCACAGCCCAGGGAAGGACATGTTGCACAGCCCAGGGAAGGACATGTTGCACAGCCCAGGGAAGGACATGTTGCACAGCCCAGGGAAGGACATGTTGCACAGCCCAGGGAAGGACATGTTGCACAGCTCAGGGAAGGACATGTTGCACAGCCCAGGGAAGGACATGTTGCACAGCCCAGGGAAGGACATGTTGCACAGCCCAGGGAAGGACATGTTGCACAGCCCAGGGAAGGACATGTTGCACAGCCCAGGGAAGGACATGTTGCACAGCCCAGGGAAGGACATGTTGCACAGCCCAGGGGAGGACATGTTGCACAGCCCAGGGAAGGACATGTTGCACAGCCCAGGGAAGGACATGTTGCACAGCCCAGGGAAGGACATGTTGCACAGCCCAGGGAAGGACATGTTGCACAGCCCAGGGAAGGACATGTTGCACAGCCCAGGGAAGGACATGTTGCACAGCCCAGGGAAGGACATGTTGCCCAGCCCAGGGAAGGACATGTTGCCCAGCCCAGGGGAGGACATGTTGCCCAGCCCAGGGAAGGACATGTTGCACAGCCCAGGGAAGGACATGTTGCACAGCCCAGGGAAGGACATGTTGCACAGCCCAGGGAAGGACATGTTGCCCAGCCCAGGGAAGGACATGTTGCCCAGCCCAGGGAAGGACATGTTGCCCGGCCCAGGGAAGGACATGTTGCACAGCCCAGGGAAGGACATGTTGCACAGCCCAGGGAAGGACATGTTGCCCAGCCAAGGGAAGGACATGTTGCCCAGCCCAGGGAAGGACATGTTGTCCAGCCCAGGGAAGGACATGTTGCACAGCCCAGGGAAGGACATGTTGCACAGCCCAGGGAAGGACATGTTGCACAGCCCAGGGAAGGACATGTTGCACATCCCAGGGAAGGACATGTTGCACAGCCCAGGGAAGGACATGTTGCACAGCCCAGGGAAGGACATGTTGCACAGCCCAGGGAAGGACATGTTGCACAGCCCAGGGAAGGACATGTTGCACAGCCCAGGGAAGGACATGTTGCACAGCCCAGGGAAGGACATGTTGCACAGCCCAGGGAAGGACATGTTGCACAGCCCAGGGAAGGACATGTTGCACAGCCCAGGGGAGGACATGTTGCACAGCCCAGGGAAGGACATGTTGCACAGCCCAGGGAAGGACATGTTGCACATCCCAGGGAAGGACATGTTGCACAGCCCAGGGAAGGACATGTTGCACAGCCCAGGGAAGGACATGTTGCACAGCCCAGGGAAGGACATGTTGCACAGCCCAGGGAAGGACATGTTGCACAGCCCAGGGAAGGACATGTTGCACAGCCCAGGGAAGGACATGTTGCACAGCCCAGGGAAGGACATGTTGCACAGCCCAGGGGAGGACATGTTGCACAGCCCAAAGAAGGACATGTTGCACAGCCCAGGGAAGGACATGTTGCACAGCCCAGGGAAGGACATGTTGCACAGCCCAGGGAAGGACATGTTGCACAGCCCAGGGAAGGACATGTTGCCCAGCCCAGGGAAGGACATGTTGCACAGCCCAGGGAAGGACATGTTGCACAGCCCAGGGAAGGACATGTTGCACAGCCCAGGGAAGGACATGTTGCACAGCCCAGGGAAGGACATGTTGCACAGCCCAGGGAAGGACATGTTGCACAGCCCAGGGAAGGACATGTTGCACAGCCCAGGGAAGGACATGTTGCACAGCCCAGGGGAGGACATGTTGCACAGCCCAGGGAAGGACATGTTGCACAGCCCAGGGAAGGACATGTTGCACAGCCCAGGGAAGGACATGTTGCACAGCCCAGGGAAGGACATGTTTCACAGCCCAGGGGAGGACATGTTGCACAGCCCAGGGAAGGACATGTTGCACAGCCCAGGGAAGGACATGTTGCACAGCCCAGGGAAGGACATGTTGCACAGCCCTGGGAAGGACATGTTGCACAGCCCAGGGGAGGACATGTTGCACAGCCCAGGGGAGGACATGTTGCACAGCCCAGGGGAGGACATGTTGCCCGGCCCAGGGGAGGACACGTTGCACAACCCAGGGGAGGACATGTAGACCAGCCCAGGGAAGGACATGTTGCGCAGCCCATTGGAGGACATGTTGCCCGGCCCAGGGGAGGACATGTTGCCCAGCCCAGGGGACGACATGTTGCCCAGCCCAGGAGAGGACATCTTGCCCAGCCCAGGGAAGGACATCTTGCCCAGCCCAGGGAGGGACATCTTGCCCAGCCCAGGGAAGGACATCTTGCCCAGCCCAGGGAAGGACATCTTGCCCAGCCCAGGGAAGAACATGTTGCCCAGGCCAGGGGAGGACATACTGAGCAGCCCAGGAAAGGACATCTTGCCCAGCCCAGGGAAGGACATCTTGCCCAGCCCAGGGGAGAACATGTTACCCGGCCCAGGGGAGGACATGTTGCCCAGCCCAGGGAAGGACATCTTGCCCAGCCCATGAGACGACATGTTGCCCTGCCCAGAGGAGGACATTTTGCCCAGCCCAGGGGAGGAGATCTTGCCCAGCCCAAAGAAGGACATCTTGCCCAGCCCAGGAGAGGACATCTTGCCCAGCCCAAGGAAGGACGTCTTGCCCAGCCCAGGGAAGGACATCTTGCCCACCCCAGGGAGGGACATCTTGCCCAGCCAAGGATAGGACATGTTGCCCAGCCCAGGGGAGGACATGTTGCCCAGCCCATGGGAGGACATGTTGCCCAGCCCATGGGAGGACATGTTGCCCAGCCCATGGGAGGACATGTTGCCCAGCCCATGGGAGGACATGTTGCCCAGCCCAGGGGAGGACATGTTGCCAGCCCAGAGGAGGACATGTTGCCCAGCCCAGGGGAGGACATGTTGCCCAGCCCATGGGAGGACATGTTGCCCAGCCCAGGGGAGGACATGTTGCCCAGTCCAGGGGAGAACACGTTGCCCAGCCCATGGGAGGACATGTTGCCCGACCCAGGGGAGGACATGTTGCCCAGCCCATGGGAGGACATGTTGCCCAGCCCAGAGGAGGACATGTTGCCCAGCCCAGGGGAGGAAATGTTGCCCAGCCAAGGGAAGGACATGTTGCCCAGCTTATGGGAGGACATGTTGCCCGGCCCAGGGGAGGGCATGTTGCCCAGCCCAGGGAAGGACATGTTGCCCAGCCCAGGGGAGAACATGTTGCCCAGCCCAGGGAAGGACATGTTGCCCAGCCCAGGGGAGAACATGTTACCCAGCCCATGGGAGGACATGACGCCCAGCCCAGGGAAGGATATGTTGCCCAGCCCAGTGGAGGACATGTTGCCCGGCCCAGGGAAGGACATCTTGCTCTGCCCATGGAAGGGGATCCTGCCCTGCCCAGGGGAGGACATCTTGCCCAGCCCAGGGGAGGACATCTTGCTCTGCCCAGGGAAGGACATCTTGCCCTGCCCAGCGGAGGACATCTTGCCCAGCCCAGGGGAGGACATGTTGCCCAGCATAGGGGACGACATGTTTCCCAGTCCAGGGGAGGACATGTTGCCCAGTCCAGGGGAGGACATGTTGCCCAGCCCAGGGAAGGACATGTAGCCCAGCCCAGGGAAGGACATGTTGCCCAGTCCAGGGGAGGACATGTTGCCCAGTCCAAGGGAGGACATGTTACCCAGCCCAGGGAAGGACATGTTGCCCAGTCCAGGGGAGGACATGTTGCCCAGCCCAGGGGACGACATGTTGCCCGGCCAAGGGAAGGACATCTTGCCCTGCCCAGGAGAGGACATCTTGCATAGCCCAGGGGAGGACATCTTGCCCAGATCAGGGAATGACATGTTGCCCAGCCCAGGGGAGGACATGTTGCCTAGCCCAGGGAAGGACATGTTGCCCAGCCCAGGGGAGGACATGTTGCCCAGCCCAGGGGAGGACATGTTGCCCAGCCCAGGGGAGGACATGTTCCCTAGCCCAGGGGAGGACATGTTGCCCAGCCCAGGGGAGGACATCTTGCCCAGCCCAGGGGAGGACATCTTGTCCAGTCCAGGGGAGGACATGTTGCCAAGCCAAGGGGAGGACATGTTGCCAAGCCCAGGGGAGGACATGTTGCCCACCCCAGGGGTAGAAAGAATACATCAATGTTCACTCTGATGTTTATAATATGCAAATGCACACCCCTCACTCACATCTTAACAACACGAACGAGACTTCTGACTCAGCTGTGTACTCCTGGATGTTATGATCCTCGGGCTACTGACTCAGCTGTGTACTCCTCGATGTTATGATCCTCGGGCTACTGGCTCAGCTGTGTACTCGTGGATGTTATGATCCTCGGGCTACTGACTCAGCTGTGTACTCCTGGATGTTATGATCCTCGGGCTACTGACTCAGCTGTGTACTCCTGGATGTTATGATCCTCGGGCTACTGACTCAGCTGTGAACTCCTGGACGATATGATCCTCGGGCTACTGACTCAGCTCTGTACTAGTGGATGTTATGATCCTCGGGCTACTGACTCAGCTGTGTACTCGTGGATGTTATGATCCTGGGGATACTGACTCGGCTGTGTACTCCTGGATGTTATGATCCTTGGGCTAATGGCGAAGCTGTGTACTCCTGGATGTTATCATCCTCGGGCTACTGGCTCAGCTGTGTGCTCGAGGATGTTATGATTCTCGGGCTACTAACTCAGCTGTGTACTCCTAGATGTTATGATCCTCGGGCTACTGACTCAGCTGTGTGCTCCTGTATGTTATGATCCTGGGGCTACTGACTCAGCTGTGTACTCCTGGATGTTACCATCCTCGGGCTACTGGCTCAGCTGTGTACTCGTGGATGTTATGATCCTCGGGCTACTGACTCAGCTGTGTACTCCTGGATGTTATGATCCTCGGGCTACTGACTCAGCTGTGTACTCGTGGATGTTATGATCCTCGGGCTACTGACTCAGCTGTGTACTCCTGGATGCTATGATCCCCGGGCTACTGACTCAGCTGTGTACTCCTGGATGTTATGATCCTCGGGCTACTGGCTCAGTTGTGTACTCGTGGATGTTATGATCCTCGGGCTACTGACTCAGCTGTGTACTCCTGGATGTTATGATCCTGGGGCTACTGACTCAGCTGTGTACTCCTGGATGTTATGATCCTCGCGCTACTGACTCAGCTGTGTACTCCTGGATGTTATGATCCTCGATCTGCTGACTCAGCTGTGTACTCCTGGATGTTATGATCCTCGGGCTACTGACTCTGCTGAGTACTTCTGGATGTTATGATCCTCGGGCTACTGACTCAGCTGTGTACTCCTGGATGTTATTATCCTCTGGCTACTGACTCAGCTGTGTACTCCTGGATGTTATGATCCTCGGGCTACTGACTCAGCTGTGTACTTCTGGATGTTATGATCCTCGGGCTACTGACTCAGCTGTGTACTTCTGGATGTTACGATCCTCGGGCTACTGACTCAGCTGTGTACTTCTGGATGTTATGATACTCGGGCTACTGACTCAGCTGTGTACTCCTGGATGTTATGATCCTGGGGCTACTGACTCAGCTGTGTACTCCTAAATGTTATGATCCTCTGGCTACTGACTCAGCTGTGTACTCCTGGATGTTATGATCCTAGGCTACTGACTCAGCTGTGTATTCCTGGATGTTATGATCCTCGAGCTACTGACTCAGCCGTGTACTCCTGGATGTTATGATCCTCGGGCTACTGGCTCAGCTGTGTACTCGTGGATGTTATGATCCTGGGGCTACTGACTCGGCAGTGTACTCCTGGAGATTATGATCCTCGGGCTACTGACTCAGCTGTGTACTCCTGGATGTTATGATCCTCGGGTTACTGACTCAGCTGTGTACTCCTGGATGTTATGATCCTCGGGCTACTGACTCAGCAGTGTACTCCAGGACGCTATGATCCTCGGGCTACTGACTCAGCTGTATACTCCTGGATATTATGATCCTCGGGCTACTGACTCAGCTGTGTACTCCTGGATGTTATGATCCTCGGGCTACTGACTCAGCTGTGTACTCCTGGATGCTATGATCCTCGGGCTGCCGACTCAGCTGTGTACTCCTGGATGTTATGATCCTCGGGCTACTGACTCAGCTGTGTACTCCTGGATGTTATGATCCTCGGGATACTGACTCAGCTGTGTACTTCTGGATGTTATGATCCTCGGGCTACTGACTCAGCTGTGTACTCCTGGATGTTATGATCCTGGGCATACTGACTAAGCTGTGTACTCCTGGATGTTATGATCCTCGGGCTGCTGACTCAGCTGTGTACTCCTGGATGTTATGATCCTCGGGATACTGACTCAGCTGTGTACTTCTGGATGTTATGATCCTCGGGCTACTGACTCAGCTGTGTACTCCTGGATGTTATGATGTTGGGATACTGACTCAGCTTTGTACTCCTGGATGTTATGATCCTGGGGCTGCTGACTCATCTGTGTACTCCTGGATGTTATGATTCTCGGGCTACTGACTCAGCTGTGTACTTCTGGATCTTATGATCCTCGGGCTACTGACTCAGCTGAGTACTCCTGGATGTCATGATCCTCTGGCTACTGACTCAGCTGTGTACTCCTGGATGTTATGATCCTCGGGCTGCTGACTCAGCTGTGTACTCCTGGATGTTATGATCCTCGGTCTACTGACTCAGCTGTGTACTCTTGGATGTTATGACCCTCGGGCTGCTGACTCAGCTGTGTACTCGTGGATGTTATGATCCTCGGGCTACTGACTCAGCTGAGTACTTCTGGATGTTATGATTCTCGGGCTACTGACTCAGCTGTGTACTCCTGGATGTTATGATCCTCTGGCTACTGACTCAGCTGTGTACTCCTGGATGTTATGATCCTCCGGCTACTGACTCAGCTGTGTACTTTTGGATGTTATGATCCTCAGCCTACTGACTCAGCTGTGTACTTCTGGATGTTATGATCTTCGGGCTACTGACTCAGCTGTGTACTTCTGGATATTAAGATACTCGGGCTACTGACTCAGCTGTGTACTCCTGAATGTTATGATCCTGGGGCTACTGATTCAGCTGTGTACTCCTGGATGTTATGATCCTGGGGCTGCTGACTCAGTTGTGTTCACCTGGATGTTATGATCCTCGGGCTACTGACTCAGCTGTGTACTCCTGGATGTTATGATCCTCGGGCTGCTGACTCAGCTGTGTACTTTTGGATGTTATGATCCTGGGGCTACTGACTTAGCTGTGTACTCCTGGATGTTATGATCCTAGGGCTGCTGACTCACCTGTGTGCTCCTGGACGTTATGATCCTCGGGCAACTGACTCAGCTGTGTACTCCTGTATGTTATGATCCTCGGGCTACTGACTCAGCTGTGTACTTCTGGATGTTATGATCCTCGGGCTACTGACTCAGCTGTGTACTCCTGGATGTTATGATCCTGGGGCTACTGACTCAGCTGTGTACTCCTGGATGCTATGATCCTCGGGCTGCTGACTCAGCTGTGTACTCCCGGAAGTTATGATCCTCGGGCTACTGACTCAGCTGTGTACTCCTGGATGTTATGATCCTCGGGCTGCTGACTCAGCTGTGTACTCCTGGAAGTTATGATCCTGGGGCTACTGACTCAGCTGTGTACTCCTGGATGTTATTATCCTCGGGCTACTAACTTACCTGTGTACTTCTGGATGTTATGATCCTCGGGCTACTGACTTAGCTGTGTACTACTGGATGTTATGATCCTCGGGCTGCTGACTCAGCTGTGTACTCCTGGATATTATGATCCTCGGGCTGCTGACTCAGCTGTGTACTACTGGATGTTATGATCCTCGGGCTACTGACTCAGCTGTTTACTCCTGGATGTTATGATCCTCGGGCTACTGACTCAGCTGTGAACACCTGGAAGTTATGATCCTGGGGCTACTGACTCAGCTGTGTACTCCTGGATCTTATGATCCTGGGGCTACTGAATCAGCTGTGTGCTCCTAGATGTTATGATCCTCGGGCTACTGACTCGGCTGTTTACACCTGGATGTTATGATCCTCGGGCTACTGACTCAGCTGTGTACTCGTGGATGTTATGATCCTGGGGCTACTGACTCGGCTGTGTACTCCTGGTTGTTATGATCCTCGGGCTACTTACTCAGCTGTGTACTCCTGGATGATATGATCCTCGGGCTACTGTCTCAGCTGTGTACTCCTGGATGTTATGATCCTCGGGCTGCTGACTCAGCTGTGTACTCCTGGATGTTATGATCCTCGGGCTACCGACTCAGCTGTGTACTCCAGGGTGTTACGATCCTCGGGCTACTGATTCAGCTGTGTACTCGTGGATGTTATGATCCTCGGCCTACTGACTCAGCTGTGTACTCCTGTATGTTATGATCCTCGGGCTACTGACTCAGCTGTGTACACCTGGATGGGATGTTATGATCGTCGGGCTACTGACTCGGCTGTGTACTTTTGGATGTTATGATCCTCTGCATACTGACTCAGCTGTGTACTCCTGGATGTTATGATCCTCGGGCTACTGACTCAGCTGTGTACACCTGGATGTTATGATCCTCGGGCTACTGACTCAGCTGTGTACTCCTGGATGGTATGATCCTGGGGCTACTGACTCAGCTGTGTACTCCAGGATGTTATGATCCTCGGGCTACTGACTCACATGTGTACTCGTGGATGTTATGATCCTCGGGCTACTAACTCAGATGTGTACTCCCGGATGTTATGATCCTTGTGCTACTGACTCAGCAGTGAACTCCTGGATGTTATGATCCTCGGGCTACTGACTCAGCTGTGTACTCCTGGATGTTATGATCCTCGGGCTACTGACTCGGCTGTATACTCCTGGATGTTATGATCCTGGGGCTACTGACTCAGCTGTGTACACCTGGATGTTATAATTCTCGGTCTACTGACTCAGCTGTGTACTCCTGGAAGTTATGATCCTGGGGCTACTGACTCAGCTGTGTGCTCCTGGATGTTATGATCCTCGGGATACTAACTCAGCTGTGTGCTCCTGGATGTTATGATCCTCGGGCTACTGACTCAGCTGTGTACTCCTCGATGTTATGATCCTCGGGCTATTGACTCAGCAGTGTACTCCTGGTTATTACGATCCTGGGGCTACTGACTCAGCTGTGTACTCGTGGATGATATGATCCTGGGGCTACTGACTCAGCTGTGTACTCGTGGATGTTATGATCCTGGGGTTATTGATTCAGCTGTGTACTCATGAATGTTATGATCCTCGGGCTACTGACTCGGCTGTGTACTCCTGGATGTTATGACCCTGGGGCTACTGACTCAGCTGTGTACTCCTGAATGTTATGATCCACGGGCTACTGACTCAGCTGTGTACACCTGGATGTTATTATCCTGGGGCTACTGACTCTGCTGTGTACTCCTGGATGTTATGATCCTCGGGCTACTGACTCAGCTGTGTACTCCTGGATGTTATGATCCTGGGGCTACTGACTCAGCTGTGTACTCCTGGATGTTATGATCCTGGGGCTACTGGCTCAGCTGTGTACTCGTGGATGTTATGATCCTGGGGCTACTGACTCAGCTGTGTACTCGTGGATGTTATGATCCTTGGGTTATTGACTCAGCTGTGTACTCCTGAATGTTATGATCCTCGGGCTACTGACTCGGCTGTGTACTCCTGGTTGTTATGATACTGGGGCTACTGACTCAGCTGTGTACTCCTGAATGTTATGATCCTGGGGCTACTGACTCTGCTGCGTACTCCTGGATGTTATGATCCTTGGGCTACTGACTCGGCTGTGTACTCCTGGATGTTATGATTCTCGGGCTACTGACTCAGCTGTGTATTCGTGGATGTTATGATCCTGGGGCTACTGACTCAGCTGTGTACGCCTGGATGTTATGATCCTCGGGCTATTGACTCGGCTGTGTACTCCTGGATGTTATGATCCTGGGGCTACTGACTCACCTGTGTACTCCTGGATGTTATGATTCTCGGGCTACTGACTCAGCTTTGTACTCCTGGATGTTATGATCCTGGTGCTACTGACTCAGCTGTGTGCTCGTGGATGTTATGATCCTCGGGCTACTGACTCGGCTGTGTACTCCTGGATGTTATGATCCTCGGGCTACTGACTCGGCTGTTTACACCTGGATGTTATGATCCTCGGGCTACTGACTCAGCTGTGTACTCGTGGATGTTATGATCCTGGGGCTACTGACTCAGCTGTGTACTCCTGGTTGTTATGATCCTCGGGCTACTTACTCAGCTGCGTACTCCAGGATGATATGATATTCGGGCTACTGTCTCAGCTGTCTACTCCTGGATGTTATGATCCTCGGGCTGCTGACTCAGCTGTGTACTCCTGGATGTTATGATCCTGGGGCTACCGACTCAGCTCTGTACTCCACGGTGCTACGATCCTCGGGCTACTGATTAAGCTGTGTACTCGTGGATGTTATGATCCTCGGCCTACTGACTCAGCTGTGTACTCCTGGATATTATGATCCTCGGGCTACTGACTCGGCTGTGTACACCTGGATGGGATGTTATGATCCTCGGGCTACTGACTCGGCTGTGTACTCCTGGATGTTATGATCCGATGCATACTGACTCAGCTGTGTACTCCTGGATGTTATGATCCTCGGGCTACTGGCTCAGCTGTGTACACCTGGATGTTATGATCCTCGGGCTACTGACTCAGCTGTGTACTCCTGGATGTTATGATCCTGGGGCTACTGACTCAGCTGTGTACTCCAGGATGTTATGATCCTCGGGCTACTGACTCACATGTGTACTCGTGGATGTTATGATCCTCGGGCTACTAACTCAGATGTATACTCCCGGACGTTATGATCCTTGTGCTACTGACTCAGCTGTGAACTCCTGGATGTTATGATCCTCGTAGAACTGACTCAGCTGTGTACTCCTGGATGTTATGATCCTAGGGCTACTGACTCGGCTGTATACTCCTGGATGTTATGATCCTGGGGCTACTGACTCAGCTGTGTACACCTGGATGTTATAATTCTCGGTCTACTGACTCAGCTGTGTACTCCTGAAAGTTATGATCCTGGGGCTACTGACTCAGCTGTGTGCTCCTGGATGTTATGATCCTGGGGATACTGACTCAGCTGTGTACTCCTGGATGTTATGATCCTCGGGCTACTGACTCAGCTGTGTACTCCTGGATGTTATGACCCTGGGGCTTCTGAATCAGCTTTGTACTCCTCGATGTTATGATCCTCGGGCTACTGACTCAGCTGTGTACACCTGTATGTTATGATCCTCGGGCTACTGACTCAGCTGTGTACTCCTGGATATTATGATCCTGGGGCTACTGACTCAGCTGTGTACTCGTGGATGATATGATCCTGGGGCTACTGACTCAGCTGTGTACTCGAGGATGTTATGATCCTGGGGTTATTGATTCAGCTGTGTACTCATGAATGTTATGATCCTCGGGCTACTGACTCGGCTGTGAACTCCTGGATGTTATGACCCTGGGGCTACTGACTCAGCTGTGTACTCCTGAATGTTATGATCCACGGGCTACTGACTCAGCTGTGTAGACCTGGATGTTTTGATCCTGGGGCTACTGACTCAGCTGTGTACTCCTGGATGTTATGATCCTGGGGCTACTGACTCAGCTGTGTACTCCTGGATGTTATGATCCTGGGGCTACTGACTCAGCTGTGTACTCCTGGATGTTATGATCCTGGGGCTACTGGCTCAGCTGTGTACTCGTGGATGTTATGATCCTGGGGCTACTAACTCAGCTGCGTACTCGTGGATGTTATGATCCTGGGGTTATTGACTCAGCTGTGTACTACTGAATGTTATGATCCTCGGGCTACTGACTCGGCTGTGTACTCCTGGTTGTTATGATACCGGGGCTACTGACTCAGCTGTGTACTCCTGAATGTTATGATCCTGGAGCTACTGTCTCTGTTGCGTACTCCTGGATGTTATGATCCTTGGGCTACTGACTCACCTGTGTGCTCCTGGATGTTATGATCCACGGGCTCCTGACTCAGCTGAGTACTCCTGGATGTTATGATCCTGGGGCTACTGACTCAGCTGTGTGCTCGTGGATGTTATGATCCTCGGGCTACTGACTCACCTGTGTACTCCTGGATGTTATGATCCTCGGGCTCCTGACTCAGCTGAGTACTCCTGGTTGTTATGATCCTGGGGCTACTGACTCAGCTGTGTACTTTTGGATGTTATGATCCTGGGGCTACTGACTCAGCTGTGTACTTTTCGATGTTATGATCCTCGGGCTACTGACTCAGCAGTGTACTTCTGGATGTTATGATAATCGTGCTACTGACTCAGCTGTGTACACCTGGATGTTATGATCCTCGGGCTACTGACACAGCTGTGTACTTCTGAATGTTATGATCCACGGGCTACTGACTCAGCTGTGTACACCTGGATGTTATGATCCTGGGGCTACTGACTCACCTGTGTACTCCTGGATGTTATGATCCTGGGGCTACTGACTCAGCTGTGTACTCCTGGATGTTATGATCCTGGGGCTAGTGACTCAGCTGTGTACTCCTGGATGTTATGATCCTGGGGCTACTGGCTCAGCTGTGTACTCGTGGATGTTATGATCCTGGGGCTACTGACTCAGCTGTGTACTCGTGGATGTTATGATCCTGGGGTTATTGACTCAGCTGTGTACTCCTGAATGTTATGATCCTCGGGCTACTGACTCGGCTGTGTACTCCTGGTTGTTATGATACTGGGGCTACTGACTCAGCTGTGTACTCCTGAATGTTATGATCCTGGGGCTACTGACTCTGCTGCGTACTCCTGGATGTTATGATCCTTGGGCTACTGACTCGGCTGTGTACTCCTGGATGTTATGATCCTCGGGCTACTGACTCAGCTGTGTATTCGTGGATGTTATGATCCTGGGGCTACTGACTCAGCTGTGTACGCCTGGATGTTATGATCCTCGGGCTACTGACTCGGCTGTGTACTCCTGAATGTTATGGTCCAGGGGCTACTGACTCTGCTGCGTACTCCTGGATGTTATGATCCTTGGGCTACTGACTCGGCTGTGTACTCCTGGATGTTATGATCCTCGGGCTACTGACTCAGCTGTGTGCTCGTGGATGTTATGATCCTCGGGCTACTGACTCGGCTGTGTACTCCTGGATGTTATGATCCTCGGGCTACTGACTCAGCTCTGTATTCTTCGATATTATGATCCTGGGGCTACTGACTCACCTGTGTACTCCTGGATGTTGTGATCCACGGGCTCCTGACTCAGCTGAGTACTCCTGGATGTTATGATTCTGGGGCTACTGACTCAGCTGTGTGCTCGTGGATGTTATGATCCTTGGGCTACTGACTCACCTGTGTACTCCTGGATGTTATGATCCTCGGGCTCCTGACTCAGCTGAGTACTCCTGGATGTTATGATCCTGGGGCTACTGACTCAGCTGTGTACTTTTCGATGTTATGATCCTCGGGCTACTGACTCAGCAGTGTACTCCTGGATGTTATGATAATCGGGCTACTGACACAGCTGTGTACACATGGATGTTATGATCCTTGGGCTACTGACTCAGCTGTGTACTCCTGGATGTTATGATCCTGGGGCTACTGACTCAGCTGTGTACACCTGGATGTTATGATCCTCGGGCTACTGGCTCAGCTGTGTACTCGAGGATGTTACGATCCTGGGGATACTGACTCGGCTGTGTACTCCTGGATGTTATGATCCTCGGGATACTGACTCGGCTGTGTACTCCTGGATGTTATGATCCTCGGGTTACTGACACAGCTGTGTATTCCTGAATGTTATGATCCTCGGGCTACTGACTCGGCTGTGTACTCCAGGATGTTATGATCCTGGGGCTACTGACTCGGCTGTATACTCCTGGATGTTATGATCCTCGAGCTACTGACTCAGCTGTGTATTCGTGGATGTTATGATCCAGGGGCTACTGACTCAGCTGTGTACTCCTGGATGTTATGATCCTCGGGCTACTGGCTCGGCTGTGTACTCCTGGATGCTATGATCCTGGGGCTACTGACTCAGGTGTGTACTCCTGGATGTTATAATCCTGGGGCTACTGACTCGGCTGTGTACTCAGAGATGTTATGATCCTCGGGCTACTGACTCAGCTGTGTACTCTTGGATGTTATGATCCTCGGGCTACTGACTCAGCTGTGTACTCCTGGATGTTATGATCCTCGGGCTACTGACTCACCTGTGTACTCCTGGATGTTATGATCCTCGGGATACTGACTCTGCTGTGTACTCCTGAATCAGACGCCTGGATGTTATGATCCTCGGGCTACTGACTCGGCTGTGTACTCCTGAATGTTATGGTCCAGGGGCTACTGACTCTGCTGCGTACTCCTGGATGTTATGATCCTGGATGTTATGATCCTCGGGTTACTGACTCAGCTGTGTATTCCTGGATATTATGATCCTGGGGCTACTGACTCAGCTGTGTACTCCTTGATGTTATGATCCTGGGGCTACTGACTCAGCTGTGTACTCGTGGATGTTATGATCCTGGGGCTACTGAATCAGCTGTGCACTTCTGGATGTTATGATCTTCAGGCTACTGACTCATCTGTGTACTCCTGGATGTTATGATCCTCGGGCTACTGACTCAGCTGTTTACACCTGGATGTTATGATCCTCGGGCTACTGACTCAGCTGTGTACTCCTGGATGTTATGATGCTGGGGCTACTGACTCATCTGTGTACTCCTGGATGTTATGATCCTGGGCCTACCGACTCAGCCGTATACTCCTGGGTGTTACGATCCTCGGGCTACTGATTCAGCTGTGTACTCGTGGATGTTATGATCCTCGGGCTACAGACTCAGCTGTGTACTCCTGTATGTTATGATCCTCGGGCTACTGACTCAGCTGTGTACACCTGGATGTTATGATCCTCGGCCTACTGACTCGGCTGTGTACTCCTGGATGTTATGATCCTCTGCATACTGACTCAGCTGTGTACTCCTGGATGTTATGATCCTCGGGCTACTGACTCAGCTGTGTACACCTGGATGTTATGATCCTCGGGCTACTGACTCAGCTGTGTACTCCTGGATGTTATGATCCTGGGGCGACTGACTCAGCTGTGTACTCCAGGAAGTTATGATCCTCGGGCTACTGACTCAGATGTGTACTCCTGGATGTGATGATCCTTGTCCTACTGACTCAGCAGTGAACTCCTGGATGTTATGATCCTCGGGCTACTGACTCAGCTCTGTACTCCTGGATGTTATGATCCTCGGGCTACTGACTCAGGTGTGTACTCCCGGATGTTATGATCCAGGGGCTACTGACTCAGCTGTGTACACCTGGATGTTATAATTCTCGGTCTACTGACTCAGCTGTGTACTCCTGAATGTTATGATCCTGGGGCTACTGACTCAGCTGTGTGCCCCTGGACGTTATGATCCTCGGGATACTGACTCAGCTGTGTACTCCTGGATGTTATGATCCTCGGGCTACTGACTCAGCTGTGTACTCCTGGATGTTATGATCCTGGGGCTCCTGACTCAGCTGTGTACTCCTCGATGTTATGATCCTCGGGCTACTGACTCAGCTGTGTACTCCTGGATGTTATGATCCCGGGGCTACTGACTCAGCTGTGTACTCCTCGATGTTATGATCCTCGGGCTACTGACTCAGCTGTGTACTCCTGTATGTTATGATCCTCGGGCTACTGACTCAGCTGTGTACACCTGGATGTTATGATCCTCAGGCTACTGACTCAGCTGTGTACTCCTGAATGTTATGATCCTGGGGCTCCTGACTCAGCTGTGTACTCCTGGATGTTATGATCCTGGGGCTACTGCCTCAGCTGTGTACTCATGGATGTTATGGTCCTGGGGTTATTCACTCAGCTGTGTACTCCTGAATGTTATGATCCTCGGGCTACTGACTCGGCTGTGTACTCCTGGACGTTATGATCCTGGGGCTACTGACTCAGCTGTGTACTCCTGAATGTTATGATCCTTGGGCTGATAAATTAGACACATGTGCAACTCTTGGGTATCTTTATTGAGGAAACGTTTCGCCACACAGTGGCTTCATCAGTCCATACAAAGGAGAATCTTGAAGAACAGGAGGAGAATGAGGTAATCAGTCCCTCAACCTTGAGTCGATGTGGTCAGTCCATCAATCTTGAATAGAATACGGCATACGTGCTGAGAAGGAGCTTATAAACCGTTGGCAGGAGAGGTGCAGCAGTCATAGGTCGTGTAACATTTGTTCAATGTTGAAGTAGGTCGTGCCCAAGAATTAGGCAAGCGAAGAATTCCCAAGTATTAAGATCCCAAGAAGTTGCAGTGTCTGACAGGTTTGTAGATGAATGGTTCAGAGAACCGACATGTTGATAAATTAGACACATGTGCAACTCTTGGGTATCTTTATTGAGGAAACGTTTCGCCACACAATGGCTTCATCAGTCCATACAAAGGAGAATCTTGAAGAACAGGAGGAGAATGAGGTAATCAGTCCCTCAACCTTGAGTCGATGTGGTCAGTCCATCAATCTTGAATAGAATACGGCGTACGTGCTGAGAAGGAGCTTATAAACCGTTGGCAGGAGAGGTGCAGCAGTCATAGGTCGTGTAACATTTGTTCAATGTTGAAGTAGGTCGTGCCCAAGAATTAGGCAAGCGAAGAATTCCCAAGTATTTAGATCCCAAGATGTTGCAGTGTATGCCGTATTCTATTCAAGATTGATGGACTGACCACATCGACTCAAGGTTGAGGGACTGATCCTCGGGTTACTGACTCAGCTGTGTACTCCTGGATGTTATGATCCTCGGGCTACTGACTCAGCTGTGTACTCCTGGATGTTATGATCATGGGGCTACTGACTCAGCTGTGTAGACCTGGATGTTATCATCCTCGGGCTACTGACTCAGCTGTTTACTCCTGGATGTTATGATCCTGGGGCTGCTGACTCAGCTGTGTGCTCCTGGACGGTATGATCCTGGGGCTACTGACTCAACTGTGTACTCCTGGATGTTATGATCCTCGGGCTACTGACTCTGCTGTGTACTCCTGGATGTTATGATCCTGGGGCTCCTGACTCAGCTGTGTACTCCTGGATGTTATGATCCTCGGGCTACTGACTCAGCTGTGTACTCCTGGATGTTATGATCCTGGGGCTACTGACTCAGCTGTGTACTCCTCGATGTTATGATCCTCGGGCTACAGACTCAGCTGTGTACTCCTGGATGGTATGATCCTCGGGCTACTGACTCAGCTGTGTACTCCTGGATGTTATGATCCTCGGGCTACTGACTCAGCTGTGTACTCCTGGATGTTATGATCCTGGGGCTACTGACTCAGCTGTGTACTCCTGGATGTTATGATCCTGGGGCTACTGGCTTTGCTGTGTACTCCTGGATGTTATGATCCTGGGGCTACTGACTCAGCTGTGTACTCGTGGATGTTATGATCCTGGGGTTATTGACTCACTTGTGTACTCCTGAATGTTATGATCCTCGGGCTACTGACTCGGCTGTGTACTCCTGGATGTTATGATCCTCGAGCTACTGACTCAGCTGTGTATTCGTGGATGTTATGATCCTGGGGCTACTGACTCAGCTGTGTACTCCTGGATGTTATGATCCTCGGGCTACTGACTCGGCTGTGTACTCCTGGATGTTATGATCCAGGGGCTACTGACTCAGCTGTGTACTCCTGGATGTTATGATCCTCGGGCTACTGACTCTGCTGTGTACTCGTGGATGTTATGATTCTCGGGCTTCTGACTCGGCTGTGTACTCCTGGATGTTATGATCATCGGGCTACTGACTCAGCTGTGTATTCCTGGATGTTATGATCCTCGGGATACTGATTCAGCTGTGTACTCCTGGATGTTATGATCCTGGGGCTACTGACTCAGCTGTGTACTCGTGGATGTTATGATCGTGGGGCTACTGACTCAGCTGTGTACTCCTGGATGTTATGATCCTCGGGCTACTGACTCGGCTGTGTACACCTGGATGTTATGATCCTCGGGCTACTGACTCGGCTGTGAACTCGTGGATGTTATAATCCTCGGGCTACTGACTCAGCCGTGTACTCCTGGATGTTATGATCCTCGTGCTCCTGACTCAGCTGTGTACTCCTAGACGTTATGATCCTCGGGCTACTGACTCAGCTGTGTACTCCTGGATGTTATGATCCTCGGGCTACTGACTCAGTTGTGTACTCCTTGATGTTATGGTCCTGGGGCTACCGAGTCATTTGTGTACTCCTGGATGTTGTGATCCTGGGGCTACTGACTCAGCTGTGTACTCCTGGATATTATGATCCTGGGGCTACTGACTCAGCTGTGTACTCCTGGATGTTATGATCCTCGGGCTACTGACTCAGCTGTGTACTCCTGGATGTTATGATCCTCGAGCTACTGACTCAGCTGTGTACACCTGGATGTTATGATCCTGGGGCTACTGAATCAGCTGTGTACTCCTGGATGTTATGATCCTGGGGCTACTGACTCACCTGTGCACTTCTGGATGTTATGATCCTCTGGCTACTGACTCAGCTGTGTACTCCTGGATGTTATGATCCTCGGGCTACTGACTCAGCTGTGTACACCTGGATGTTATGATCCTCGGGCTACTGACTCAGCTCTGTACTCCTGGATATTATGATCCTGGGGCTACTGACTCAGCTGTGTACTCCTGCATGTTATGATCCTCGAGCTACTGACACAGCTTTGTACACCTGGATGTTATGATCATGGGGCTACTGAATCAGCTGCGTACTCCTGGATGTTATGATCCTGGGGCTACTGACTCAGCTGTGCACTTCTGGATGTTATGATCCTCTGGCTACTGACTCAGCTGTGTACTCCTGGATGTTATGATCCTCGGGCTACTGACTCAGCTGTGTACACCTGGATGTTATGATCCTCGGGCTGCTGACTCAGCTCTGTACTCCTGGATGTTATGATCCTGGGGCTCCTGACTCTGCTGTGTACTCTTGGATGTTATGATCCTGGGGCTACTGACTCAGCTGTGTACTCCAGGATGTTATGATCCTCGGGCTACTGACTCAGGCGTATACTCCTGGATGTTATGATCCTCGGGCTACTGACTCAGCTGTGTACTCTTGGATGTTATGATCCTCGGGCTACTGACTCAGCTGTGTACACTTGGATGTTATGATCCTCGGGCTACTGACTCAGCTGTGTACTCCTGAATGTTATGATCCTCGGGCTACTGACTCAGCTGTGTACACATAAATGGGATGTTATGATCTTCGGGCTACTGACTCAGCTGTGTACTCGTGGATGTTATGATCCTGGGGCTACTGATTCAGCTGTGTACACCTAGATGTTATGATCCTCGGACTACTGACTCAGCTGTGTACTCGTGGATGTTATGATCCTCGGGCTACTGACTCAACTGTGTACACCTGGATGTTATGATATTCTGGCTACTGACTCAGCTGTGTTCTCCTGGATGTTATGATCCTCGGGCTACTGACTCATCTGTGTACCCCTGGATGTTATGATCCTCTGGCTACTGACTCAGATGTGTACTCCTGGATGTTATGATCCTGGGGCTGCTGACTCAGCTGTGTGCTCCTGGACGTTATGATCCTGGGGCTACTGACTCAGCTGTGTACTCCTGGATGTTATGATCCTCGGGCTACTGACTCAGCTGTGTACTCCTGGATGTTATGATCCTGGGGCTACTGACTCAGCTGTGTACTCCTCGATGTTATGATCCTCGGGCTACTGACTCAGCTGTGTACTCCTGGATGGTATGATCCTCGGGCTACTGACTCGGCTATGTACACCTGTATGTTATGATCCTCGGGCTACTGACTCAGCTGTGTACTCCTGGATGTTATGATCCTGGGGCTACTTACTCAGCTGTTTACTCCCGGATGTTATGATCCTCGGGCTACTGACTCAGCTGTGTACTCGTGGATGCTATAATCCTCGGGCTACTGACTCAGCTGTGTACTCGTGGATGTTATAATCCTCGTGCTACTGACTCAGCTGTGTACTCATGGATGTTATGATCCTCGGGCTACTGACTCAGGTGTATACTCCTGGATGTTATGATCCTCGGGCTACTGACTCAGCTGTGTACTCTTGGATGTTATGATCCTCGGGCTACTGACTCAGCTGTGTACACTTGGATGTTATGATCCTCGGGCTACTGACTCAGCTGTGTACTCCTGAATGTTATGATCCTCGGGCTACTGACTCAGCTGTGTACACATAAATGGGATGTCATGATCTTCGGGCTACTGACTCAGCTGTGTACTCGTGGATGTTATGATCCTGGGGCTACTGATTCAGCTGTGTACACCTAGATGTTATGATCCTCGGACTACTGACTCAGCTGTGTACTCGTGGATGTTATGATCCTCGGGCTACTGACTCAACTGTGTACTCCTGGATGTTATGATCCTCTGGCTACTGACTCAGCTGTGTACTCCTGGATGTTATGATCCTCGGGCTACTGACTCATCTGTGTACCCCTGGATGTTATGATCCTCTGGCTACTGACTCAGCTGTGTACTCCTGGATGTTATGATCCTGGGGCTGCTGACTCAGCTGTGTGCTCCTGGACGTTATGATCCTGTGGCTACTGACTCAGCTGTGTACTCCTGGATGTTATGATCCTCGGGCTACTGACTCAGCTGTGTACTCCTGGATGTTATGATCCTGGGGCTACTGACTCAGCTGTGTACTCCTCGATGTTATGATCCTCGGGCTACTGACTCAGCTGTGTACTCCTGGATGGTATGATCCTCGGGCTACTGACTCAGCTATGTACACCTGGATGTTATGATCCTCGGGCTACTGACTCAGCTGTGTACTCCTGGATGTTATGATCCTGGGGCTACTGACTCAGCTGTGTACTCCTGCATGTTATGATCCTGGGGCTACTGGCTTTGCTGTGTACTCCTGGATGTTATGATCCTGGGGCTACTGCCTCAGCTGTGTACTCATGGATGTTATGATCCTGGGGTTATTCACTCAGCTGTGTACTCCTGAATGTTATGATCCTCGGGCTACTGACTCGGCTGTGTACTCCTGGACGTTATGATCCTGGGGCTACTGACTCAGCTGTGTACTCCTGAATGTTATGATCCTTGGGCTGATAAATTAGACACATGTGCAACTCTTGGGTATCTTTATTGAGGAAACGTTTCGCCACACAGTGGCTTCATCAGTCCATACAAAGGAGAATCTTGAAGAACAGGAGGAGAATGAGGTAATCAGTCCCTCAACCTTGAGTCGATGTGGTCAGTCCATCAATCTTGAATAGAATACGGCATACGTGCTGAGAAGGAGCTTATAAACCGTTGGCAGGAGAGGTGCAGCAGTCATAGGTCGTGTAACATTTGTTCAATGTTGAAGTAGGTCGTGCCCAAGAATTAGGCAAGCGAAGAATTCCCAAGTATTAAGATCCCAAGAAGTTGCAGTGTCTGACAGGTTTGTAGATGAATGGTTCAGAGAACCGACATGTTGATAAATTAGACACATGTGCAACTCTTGGGTATCTTTATTGAGGAAACGTTTCGCCACACAATGGCTTCATCAGTCCATACAAAGGAGAATCTTGAAGAACAGGAGGAGAATGAGGTAATCAGTCCCTCAACCTTGAGTCGATGTGGTCAGTCCATCAATCTTGAATAGAATACGGCGTACGTGCTGAGAAGGAGCTTATAAACCGTTGGCAGGAGAGGTGCAGCAGTCATAGGTCGTGTAACATTTGTTCAATGTTGAAGTAGGTCGTGCCCAAGAATTAGGCAAGCGAAGAATTCCCAAGTATTTAGATCCCAAGATGTTGCAGTGTATGCCGTATTCTATTCAAGATTGATGGACTGACCACATCGACTCAAGGTTGAGGGACTGATCCTCGGGTTACTGACTCAGCTGTGTACTCCTGGATGTTATGATCCTCGGGCTACTGACTCAGCTGTGTACTCCTGGATGTTATGATCATGGGGCTACTGACTCAGCTGTGTAGACCTGGATGTTATCATCCTCGGGCTACTGACTCAGCTGTTTACTCCTGGATGTTATGATCCTGGGGCTGCTGACTCAGCTGTGTGCTCCTGGACGGTATGATCCTGGGGCTACTGACTCAACTGTGTACTCCTGGATGTTATGATCCTCGGGCTACTGACTCTGCTGTGTACTCCTGGATGTTATGATCCTGGGGCTCCTGACTCAGCTGTGTACTCCTGGATGTTATGATCCTCGGGCTACTGACTCAGCTGTGTACTCCTGGATGTTATGATCCTGGGGCTACTGACTCAGCTGTGTACTCCTCGATGTTATGATCCTCGGGCTACCGACTCAGCTGTGTACTCCTGGATGGTATGATCCTCGGGCTACTGACTCAGCTATGTACACCTGGATGTTATGATCCTCGGGCTACTGACTCAGCTGTGTACTCCTGGATGTTATGATCCTGGGGCTACTGACTCAGCTGTGTACTCCTGGATGTTATGATCCTGGGGCTACTGGCTTTGCTGTGTACTCCTGGATGTTATGATCCTGGGGCTACTGACTCAGCTGTGTACTCGTGGATGTTATGATCCTGGGGCTACTGACTCAGCTGTGTACTCGTGGATGTTATGATCCTGGAGCTACTGTCTCTGTTGCGTACTCCTGGATGTTATGATCCACTGGCTCCTGACTCAGCTGAGTACTCCTGGATGTTATGATATTGGGGCTACTGACTCAGCTGTGTGCTCGTGGATGTTATGATCCTCGGGCTACTGACTCACCTGTGTACTCCTGGATGTTATGATCCTCGGGCTCCTGACTCAGCTGAGTACTCCTGGTTGTTGTGATCCTGGGGCTACTGACTCAGCTGTGTACTTTTCGATGTTATGATCCTGGGGCTACTGACTCAGCTGTGTACTTTTCGATGTTATGATCCTGGGGCTCCTGACTCAGCAGTGTACTCCTGGATGTTATGATAATCGGGCTACTGACTCAGCTGTGTACACCTGGATGTTATGATCCTCGGGCTACTGACACAGCTGTGTACTCCTGAATGTTATGATCCACGGGCTACTGACTCAGCTGTGTACACCTGGATGTTATGATCCTGGGGCTACTGACTCACCTGTGTACTCCTGGATGTTATGATCCTGGGGCTACTGACTCAGCTGTGTACTCCTGGATGTTATGATCCTGGGGCTAGTGACTCAGCTGTGTACTCCTGGATGTTATGATCCTGGGGCTACTGGCTCAGCTGTGTACTCGTGGATGTTATGATCCTGGGGCTACTGACTCAGCTGTGTACTCGTGGATGTTATGATCCTGGGGTTATTGACTCAGCTGTGTACTCCTGAATGTTATGATCCTCGGGCTACTGACTCGGCTGTGTACTCCTGGTTGTTATGATACTGGGGCTACTGACTCAGCTGTGTACTCCTGAATGTTATGATCCTGGGGCTACTGACTCTGCTGCGTACTCCTGGATGTTATGATCCTTGGGCTACTGACTCGGCTGTGTACTCCTGGATGTTATGATCCTCGGGCTACTGACTCAGCTGTGTATTCGTGGATGTTATGATCCTGGGGCTACTGACTCAGCTGTGTACGCCTGGATGTTATGATCCTCGGGCTACTGACTCGGCTGTGTACTCCTGAATGTTATGGTCCAGGGGCTACTGACTCTGCTGCGTACTCCTGGATGTTATGATCCTTGGGCTATTGACTCGGCTGTGTACTCCTGGATGTTATGATCCTCGGGCTACTGACTCAGCTGTGTATTCGTGGATGTTATGATCCTGGGGCTACTGACTCAGCTGTGTACTCCTGGATGTTATGATTCTCGGGCTACTGACTCAGCTTTGTACTCCTGGATGTTATGATCCTGGTGCTACTGACTCAGCTGTGTGCTCGTGGATGTTATGATCCTCGGGCTACTGACTCGGCTGTGTACTCCTGGATGTTATGATCCTCGGGCTACTGACTCAGCTCTGTATTCTTCGATATTATGATCCTGGGGCTACTGACTCACCTGTGTACTCCTGGATGTTACGATCCACGGGCTCCTGACTCAGCTGAGTACGGATGTTATGATTCTGGGGCTACTGACTCAGCTGTGTGCTCGTGGATGTTATGATCCTTGGGCTACTGACTCACCTGTGTACTCCTGGATGTTATGATCCTCGGGCTCCTGACTCAGCTGAGTACTCCTGGATGTTATGATCCTGGGGCTACTGACTCAGCTGTGTACTTTTCGATGTTATGATCCTGGGGCTACTGACTCAGCTGTGTACTTTTCGATGTTATGATCCTCGGGCTACTGACACAGCTGTGTACACGTGGATGTTATGATCCTGGGGCTACTGACTCAGCTGTGTACTCCTGGATGTTATGATCCTGGGGCTACTGACTCAGCTGTGTACACCTGGATGTTATGATCCTCGGGCTACTGGCTCAGCTGTGTACTCGAGGATGTTACGATCCTGGGGATACTGACTCGGCTGTGTACTCCTGGATGTTATGATCCTCGGGATACTGACTCGGCTGTGTACTCCTGGATGTTATGATCCTCGGGTTACTGACACAGCTGTGTATTCCTGAATGTTATGATCCTCGGGCTACTGACTCGGCTGTGTACTCCAGGATGTTATGATCCTGGGGCTACTGACTCGGCTGTATACTCCTGGATGTTATGATCCTCGAGCTACTGACTCAGCTGTGTATTCGTGGATGTTATGATCCAGGGGCTACTGACTCAGCTGTGTACTCCTGGATGTTATGATCCTCGGGCTACTGGCTCGGCTGTGTACTCCTGGATGCTATGATCCTGGGGCTACTGACTCAGGTGTGTACTCCTGGATGTTATAATCCTGGGGCTACTGACTCGGCTGTGTACTCAGAGATGTTATGATCCTCGGGCTACTGACTCAGCTGTGTACTCTTGGATGTTATGATCCTCGGGCTACTGACTCAGCTGTGTACTCCTGGATGTTATGATCCTCGGGCTACTGACTCACCTGTGTACTCCTGGATGTTATGATCCTCGGGATACTGACTCGGCTGTGTACTCCTGGATGTTATGATCCTCGGGTTACTGACTCAGCTGGGTATTCCTGGATATTATGATCCTGGGGCTACTGACTCAGCTGTGTACTCCTTGATGTTATGATCCTGGGGCTACTGACTCAGCTGTGTACTCGTGGATGTTATGATCCTTGGGCTACTGACTCATCTGTGCACTCCTGGATGTAATGATCCTCGGGCTACTGACTCAGCTGTTTACACCTGGATGTTATGATCCTCGGGCTACTGACTCAGCTGTGTACTCCTGGATGTTATGATGCTGGGGCTACTGACTCATCTGTGTACTCCTGGATGTTATGATCCTGGGCCTACCGACTCAGCCGTATACTCCTGGGTGTTACGATCCTCGGGCTACTGATTCAGCTGTGTACTCGTGGATGTTATGATCCTCGGGCTACAGACTCAGCTGTGTACTCCTGTATGTTATGATCCTCGGGCTACTGACTCAGCTGTGTACACCTGGATGGGATGTTATGATCCTCGGGCTACTGACTCGGCTGTGTACTCCTGGATGTTATGATCCTCTGCATACTGACTCAGCTGTGTACTCCTGGATGTTATGATCCTCGGGCTACTGACTCAGCTGTGTACACCTGGATGTTATGATCCTCGGGCTACTGACTCAGCTGTGTACTCCTGGATGTTATGATCCTGGGGCGACTGACTCAGCTGTGTACTCCAGGAAGTTATGATCCTCGGGCTACTGACTCAGATGTGTACTCCTGGATGTGATGATCCTTGTCCTACTGACTCAGCAGTGAACTCCTGGATGTTATGATCCTCGGGCTACTGACTCAGCTCTGTACTCCTGGATGTTATGATCCTCGGGCTACTGACTCAGGTGTGTACTCCCGGATGTTATGATCCAGGGGCTACTGACTCAGCTGTGTACACCTGGATGTTATAATTCTCGGTCTACTGACTCAGCTGTGTACTCCTGAATGTTATGATCCTGGGGCTACTGACTCAGCTGTGTGCCCCTGGACGTTATGATCCTCGGGATACTGACTCAGCTGTGTACTCCTGGATGTTATGATCCTCGGGCTACTGACTCAGCTGTGTACTCCTGGATGTTATGATCCTGGGGCTCCTGACTCAGCTGTGTACTCCTCGATGTTATGATCCTCGGGCTACTGACTCAGCTGTGTACTCCTGGATGTTATGATCCCGGGGCTACTGACTCAGCTGTGTACTCCTCGAAGTTATGATCCTCGGGCTACTGACTCAGCTGTGTACTCCTGTATGTTATGATCCTGGGGCTACTGACTCAGCTGTGTACACCTGGATGTTATGATCCTCAGGCTACTGACTCAGCTGTGTACTCCTGAATGTTATGATCCTGTGGCTCCTGACTCAGCTGTGTACTCCTGGATGTTATGATCCTGGGGCTACTGCCTCAGCTGTGTACTCATGGATGTTATGATCCTGGGGTTATTCACTCAGCTGTGTACTCCTGAATGTTATGATCCTCGGGCTACTGACTCGGCTGTGTACTCCTGGACGTTATGATCCTGGGGCTACTGACTCAGCTGTGTACTCCTGAATGTTATGATCCTTGGGCTGATAAATTAGACACATGTGCAACTCTTGGGTATCTTTATTGAGGAAACGTTTCGCCACACAGTGGCTTCATCAGTCCATACAAAGGAGAATCTTGAAGAACAGGAGGAGAATGAGGTAATCAGTCCCTCAACCTTGAGTCGATGTGG
Organism: Cherax quadricarinatus; assembly: GCF_038502225.1. Classification (NCBI taxonomy): domain Eukaryota; kingdom Metazoa; phylum Arthropoda; class Malacostraca; order Decapoda; family Parastacidae; genus Cherax; species Cherax quadricarinatus. The sequence continues at coordinate 61,026,587 of NC_091294.1, read as the reverse complement.
TCAGTCCATCAATCTTGAATAGAATACGGCATACGTGCTGAGAAGGAGCTTATAAACCGTTGGCAGGAGAGGTGCAGCAGTCATAGGTCGTGTAACATTTGTTCAATGTTGAAGTAGGTCGTGCCCAAGAATTAGGCAAGCGAAGAATTCCCAAGTATTAAGATCCCAAGAAGTTGCAGTGTCTGACAGGTTTGTAGATGAATGGTTCAGAGAACCGACATGTTGATAAATTAGACACATGTGCAACTCTTGGGTATCTTTATTGAGGAAACGTTTCGCCACACAATGGCTTCATCAGTCCATACAAAGGAGAATCTTGAAGAACAGGAGGAGAATGAGGTAATCAGTCCCTCAACCTTGAGTCGATGTGGTCAGTCCATCAATCTTGAATAGAATACGGCGTACGTGCTGAGAAGGAGCTTATAAACCGTTGGCAGGAGAGGTGCAGCAGTCATAGGTCGTGTAACATTTGTTCAATGTTGAAGTAGGTCGTGCCCAAGAATTAGGCAAGCGAAGAATTCCCAAGTATTTAGATCCCAAGATGTTGCAGTGTATGCCGTATTCTATTCAAGATTGATGGACTGACCACATCGACTCAAGGTTGAGGGACTGATCCTCGGGTTACTGACTCAGCTGTGTACTCCTGGATGTTATGATCCTCGGGCTACTGACTCAGCTGTGTACTCCTGGATGTTATGATCATGGGGCTACTGACTCAGCTGTGTAGACCTGGATGTTATCATCCTCGGGCTACTGACTCAGCTGTTTACTCCTGGATGTTATGATCCTGGGGCTGCTGACTCAGCTGTGTGCTCCTGGACGGTATGATCCTGGGGCTACTGACTCAACTGTGTACTCCTGGATGTTATGATCCTCGGGCTACTGACTCTGCTGTGTACTCCTGGATGTTATGATCCTGGGGCTCCTGACTCAGCTGTGTACTCCTGGATGTTATGATCCTCGGGCTACTGACTCAGCTGTGTACTCCTGGATGTTATGATCCTGGGGCTACTGACTCAGCTGTGTACTCCTCGATGTTATGATCCTCGGGCTACCGACTCAGCTGTGTACTCCTGGATGGTATGATCCTTGGGCTACTGACTCACCTGTGTACTCCTGGATGTTATGATCCTCGGGCTCCTGACTCAGCTGAGTACTCCTGGATGTTATGATCCTGGGGCTACTGACTCAGCTGTGTACTCCTGGATGTTATGATCCTCGGGCTACTGACTCAGCTGTGTACTCCTGGATGTTATGATCCTCGGGCTACTGACTCAGCTGTGTACTCCTGGATGTTATGATCCTTGGGCTACTGACTCAGCTGTGTACTCCTGGATGTTATGATCCTGGGGCTACTGACTCAGCTGTGTACACCTGGATGTTATGATCCTCGGGGTACTGGCTCAGCTGTGTACTCGAGGATGTTACGATCCTGGGGATACTGACTCGGCTGTGTACTCCTGGATGTTATGATCCTCGGGCTACTGGCTCGGCTGTGTACTCCTGGATGTTATGATCCTCGGGTTACTGACACAGCTGTGTATTCCTGAATGTTATGATCCTCGGGCTACTGACTCGGCTGTGTACTCCAGGATGTTATGATCCTGGGGCTACTGACTCGGCTGTATACTCCTGGATGTTATGATCCTCGAGCTACTGACTCAGCTGTGTATTCGTGGATGTTATGATCCAGGGGCTACTGACTCAGCTGTGTACTCCTGGATGTTATGATCCTCGGGCTACTGACTCGGCTGTGTACCCCTGGATGTTATGATCCTCGGGTTACTGACTCACCTGTGTACTCCTGGATGTTATGATCCTCGGGCTACTGACTCAGCTGTGTACTCAGAGATGTTATGATCCTCGGGCTACTGACTCAGCTGTGTACTCCTGGATGTTATGATCCTCGGGCTACTGACTCAGCTGTGTACTCCTGGATGTTATGATCCTCGGGCTACTGACTCAGCTGTGTACTCCTGGATGTTATGATCCTCGGGCTACTGACTCAGCTGTGTACTCCTGGATGTTATGATCCTCGGGCTACTGACTCAGCTGTGTACTCCTGGATGTTATGATCCTCGGGCTACTGACTCAGCTGTGTACTCCTGGATGTTATGATCCTCGGGCTACTGACTCAGCTGTGTACTCCTAGATGTTATGATCCTCGGGCTACTGACTCAGCTGTGTACTCCTGGATATTATGATCCTGGCGCTACTGACTCATTTGTGTACTTCTGGATGTTATGATCCTCGGGCTACTGACTCAGCTGTTTACACCTGGATGTTATGATCCTCGGGCTACTGACTCAGCTGTGTACTCCTGGATGTTATGATGCTGGGGCTACTGACTCAGCTGTGTACTCCTTAATGTTATGATCCTCGGGCTACTTACTCAGCTGTGTACTCCTGGATGATATGATCCTCGGGCTACTGACTCAGCTGTGTACTCCTGGATGTTATGATCCTGGGCCTACCGACTCAGCCGTATACTCCTGGGTGTTACGATCCTCGGGCTACTGATTCAGCTGTGTACTCGTGGATGTTATGATCCTCGGGCTACAGACTCAGCTGTGTACTCCTGTATGTTATGATCCTCGGGCTACTGACTCAGCTGTGTACTCCTGGATGTTATGATCCTCGGGCTACTGACTCAGCTGTGTACTCCTGGATGTTATGATCCTCGGGCTACTGACTCAGCTGTGTACTCCTGGATGTTATGATCCTCGGGCTACTGACTCAGCTGTGTACACCTGGATGTTATGATCCTCGGGCTACTGACTCAGATGTGTACTCCTGGATGTTATGATCCTTGTCCTACTGACTCAGCAGTGAACTCCTGGATGTTATGTATCCTCGGGCTACTGACTCAGCTCTGTACTCCTGGATGTTATGATCCTCGGGCTACTGACTCAGGTGTGTACTTCCGAATGTTAAGATCCAGGGGCTACTGGCTCAGCTGTGCACACCTGGATGTTATAATTCTCGGTCTACTGACTCAGCTGTGTACTCCTGAATGTTATGATCCTGGGGCTACTGGCTCAGCTGTGTGCTCCTGGATGTTATGATCCTCGGGATACTGACTCAGCTGTGTACTCCTGGATGTTATGATCCTCGGGCTACTGACTCAGCTGTGTACTCCTGGATGTTATGATCCTGGGGCTCCTGACTCAGCTGTGTACTCCTGGATGTTATGATCCTCGGGGACTACTGACTCAGCTGTGTACTCCTGGATGTTATGATCCTCGGGCTACTGACTCAGCTGTGTACTCCTGTATGTTATGATCCTGGGGCTACTGACTCAGCTGTGTACACCTGGATGTTATGATCCTCAGTCTACTGACTCAGCTGTGTACTCCTGAATGTTATGATCCTGGGGCTCCTGACTCAGCTGTGTACTCCTGGATGTTATGATCCTGGGGCTACTGCCTCAGCTGTGTACTCATGGATGTTATGATCCTGGGGTTATTGACTCAGCTGTGTACTCCTGAATGTTATGATCCTCGGGCTACTGACTCGGCTGTGTACTCCTGGACGTTATGATCCTGGGGCTACTGACTCAGCTGTGTACTCCTGAATGTTATGATCCTGGGGCTGATAAATTAGACACATGAGCAACTCTTGGGTATCTTTATTGAGGAAACGTTTCGCCACACAGTGGCTTCATCAGTCCATACAAAGGAGAATCTTGAAGAACAGGAGGAGAATGAGGTAATCAGTCCCTCAACCTTGAGTCGATGTGGTCAGTCCATCAATCTTGAATAGAATACGGCATACGTGCTCAGAAGGAGCTTATAAAGCGTTGGCAGGAGAGGTGCAGCAGTCATAGGTCGTGTAACATTTGTTCAATGTTGAAGTAGTTCGTGCCCAAGAATTAGGCAAGCGAAGAATTCCCAAGTATTAAGATCCCAAGAAGTTGCAGTGTATGCCGTATTCTATTCAAGATTGATGGACTGACCACATCGACTCAAGGTTGAGGGACTGATCCTCGGGTTACTGACTCAGCTGTGTACTCCTGGATGTTATGATCCTCGTGCTACTGACTCAGCTGTGTACTCCTGGATGTTATGATCATGGGGCTACTGACTCAGCTGTGTAGACCTGGATGTTATCATCCTCGGGCTACTGACTCAGCTGTTTACTCCTGGATGTTATGATCCTGGGGCTGCTGACTCAGCTGTGTGCTCCTGGACGTTATGATCCTGGGGCTACTGACTCAGCTGTGTACTCCTGGATGTTATGATCCTCGGGCTACTGACTCTGCTGTGTACTCCTGGATGTTATGATCCTCGGGCTACTGACTCTGCTGTGTACTCGCGGATGTTATGATCCTCGGGCTACTGACTCAGCTGTGTACTCCTGGATGTTATGATCCTCGGGCTACTGACTCTGCTGTGTACTCCTGGATGTTATGATCCTCGGGCTACTGACTCAGCTGTGTACTCCTGGATGTTATGATCCTCGGGCTACTGACTCAGCTGTGTACTTCTCGATGTTATGATCCTCGGGCTACTGACTCAGCTGTGTACTCCTGGATGGTATGATCCTCGGGCTACTGACTCAGCTCTGTACACCTGGATGTTATGATCCTCGGGCTACTGACTCAGCTGTGTACTCCTGGATGTTATGATCCTGGGGCTACTGACTCAGCTGTGTACTCCTGGATGTTATGATCCTGGGGCTACTGGCTTTGCTGTGTACTCCTGGATGTTATGATCCTGGGGCTACTGACTCAGCTGTGTACTCGTGGATGTTATGATCCTGGGGTTATTGACTCAGCTGTGTACTCCTGAATGTTATGATCCTCGGGCTACTGACTCGGCTGTGTACTCCTGAATGTTATGATCCTGGGGCTACTGACTCAGCTGTGTACACCTGGATGTTATGATCCTCTGGCTACTGACTCGGCTGTGTACTCCTGGATGTTATGATCCAGGGGCTACTGACTCAGCTGTGTACTCCTGGATGTTATGATCCTCGGGCTACTGACTCTGCTGTGTACTCGTGGATGTTATGATCCTCGGGCTACTGACTCTGCTGTGTACTCCTCAATGTTATGATCCTCGGGCTACTGACTCGGCTGTGTACTCCTGAATGTTATGATCCTGGGGCTACTGACTCAGCTGTGTACACCTGGATGTTATGATCCTCTGGCTACTGACTCAGCTGTGTACTCCTGTATGTTATGATCCACGGGCTACTGACTCGGCTGTGTACTCCTGGATGTTATGATCCTCGAGCTACTGACTCAGCTGTGTATTCGTGGATGTTATGATCCTGGGGCTACTGACTCAGCTGTGTACTCCTGGATGTTATGATCCTCGAGCTACTGACTCAGCTGTGTATTCGTGGATGTTATGATCCTGGGGCTACTGACTCAGCTGTGTACTCCTGGATGTTATGATCCTCGGGCTACTGACTCGGCTGTGTACTCCTGGATGTTATGATCCAGGGGCTACTGACTCAGCTGTGTACTCCTGGATGTTATGATCCTCGGGCTACTGACTCTGCTGTGTACTCGTGGATGTTATGATCCTCGGGCTACTGACTCGGCTGTGTACTCCTGGATGTTATGATCCTCGGGCTACTGACTCAGCTGTGTATTCCTGGATGTTATGATCCTCGGGATACTGATTCAGCTGTGTACTCCTGGATGTTATGATCCTGGGGCTACTGACTCAGCTGTGTACTCGTGGATGTTATGATCGTGGGGCTACTGACTCAGCTCTGTACTCCTGGATGTTATGATCCTCGGGCTACTGACTCAGCTGTGTACACCTGGATGTTATGATCCTCGGGCTACTGACTCGGCTGTGTACTCTTGGATGTTATAATCCTCGGGCTACTGACTCAGCTGTGTACTCCTGGATGTTATGATCCTCGGGCTGCTGACTCAGCTGTGTACTCCTAGATGTTATGATCCTCGGGCTACTGACTCAGCTGTGTACTCCTGGATGTTATGATCCTCGGGCTACTGACTCAGTTGTGTACTCCTTGATGTTATGGTCCTGGGGCTACTGAGTCATTTGTGTACTCCTGGATGTTGTGATCCTGGGGCTACTGACTCAGCTGTGTACTCCTGGATATTATGATCCTGGCGCTACTGACTCAGCTGTGTACTCCTGGATGTAATGATCCTCGGGCTACTGACTCAGCTGTGTACTCCTGGATGTTATGATCCTCGAGCTACTGACTCAGCTGTGTACACCTGGATGTTATGATCCTGGGGCTACTGAATCAGCTGCGTACTCCTGGATGTTATGATCCTGGGGCTACTGACTCACCTGTGCACTTCTGGATGTTATGATCCTCTGGCTACTGACTCAGCTGTGTACTCCTGGATGTTATGATCCTCGGGCTACTGACTCTGCTGTGCACTTCAGGATGTTATGATCCTCTGGCTACTGACTCAGCTGTGTACTCCTGGATGTTATGATCCTCGGGCTACTGACTCAGCTCTGTACTCCTGGATATTATGATCCTGGGGATACTGACTCAGCTGTGTACTCCTGGTTGTTATGATCCTCGAGCTACTGACACAGCTTTGTACACCTGGATGTTATGATCCTGGGGTTACTGAATCAGCTGCGTACTTCTGGACGTTATGATCCTGGGGCTACTGACTCAGCTGTGCACTTCTGGATGTTATGATCCTCTGGCTACTGACTCAGCTGTGTTCTCCTGGATGTTATGATCCTCGGGCTACTGACTCAGCTGTGTACACCTGGATGTTATGATCCTCGGGCTGCTGACTCAGCTCTGTACTCCTGGATGTTATGATCCTGGGGCTCCTGACTCTGCTGTGTACTCCTGGATGTTATGATCCTCGGGCTTCTGACTCAGCTGTGTACTCATGGATGTTTGATCCTCGGGCTACTGACTTAGCTGTGTGCTCCTGGATGTTATGATTCTCGGGCTACTGACTCAGCTGTGTACTCCTGGATGTTATGATCCTGGGGCTACTGCCTCAGCTGTGTACTCCTGGATGTTATGATCCTGGGGTTACTGACTCAGCTGTGTACTCCTTGATGTTATGATCCTCGGGCTACTGACGCAGCTGTGTACTCCTGGATGTTATGATCCTCGGGCTACTGACTCAACTGTGTACTCCTGCATGTTGTGATCCTGGGGCTACCGACTCAGCTGTGTACTTCTGGATGTTATGATCCTCGGGCTACTGACTCATCTGTGTACTCCTCGATGTTATGATCCTCGGGCTACTGACTCAGCTGTGTACTCCTAGATGTTATGATCCTCGGGCTACTGACTCAGCTGTGTACTCCTGGATGTTATGATTCTCGGGCTACTGACTCAGCTGTGTACTCCTGGATGTTATGATCCTGGGGCTACTTACTCAGCTGTTTACTCCGGGATATTATGATCCTCTGGCTACTGACTCAGCTGTGTACTCCTGGATGTTATGATCCTCGGGCTACTGACTCAGCTGTGTACACCTGGATGGGATGTTATGATCCTCTGGCTACTGACTCAGCTGTGTACTCATGGATGTTATGATCCTTGGGCTACTGACTCAGGTGTGTACTCCTGGATGTTATGATCCTCGGAATACTGACTCAGCTGTGTACTCCTGGATGTTATGATCCTCGGGCTACTGACTCAGCTGTGTACTCCTGGATGTTATGATCCTGGGGCTAATGACTCAGCTGTGTACACCTGGATGTTATGATCCTCGGGCTACTGACTCAGCTCTGTACTCCTGGATGTTATGATCCTCGGGCTACTGACTCAGCTGTGTACTCATGAATGGGATGTTATGATCCTCGGGCTACTGACTCAGCTGTGTACTCGTAGATGTTATGATCCTGGGGCTACTGACTCAGCTGTGTACTCCTGGATGTTATGATCCTCGGGCTACTGACACAGCTGTGTACCCCTGGATGTTATGATCCTCGGGCTTCTGACTCAGCTGTGTACTCCTGGATGTTATGATCCTCGGGCTACTGACTCAACTGTGTACTCCTGGATGTTATGATCCTCTTGCTACTGACTCAGCTGTGTACTCCTCGATGTTATGATCCTCGGGCTACTGACTCAGCTGTGTACTCGTGGATGTTATAATCCTCGGGCTACTGACTCAGCTGTGTACACCTGGATGGGATGTTATGATCCTCTGGCTACTGACTCAGCTGTGTACTCCTGGATGTTATGATCCTGGGGCTACTGACTCAGCTGTGTACTCCTGGATGTTATGATCCTCGGGCTACTGACTCAGGTGTATACTCCTTGAATGTTATGATCCTCGGGCTACTGACTCAGCTGTGTACTCTTGGATGTTATGGTCCTCGAGCTACTGACTCAGCTGTGTACACTTGGATGTTATGATCCTCGGGCTACTGACTCAGCTGTGTACACCTAGATGTTATGATCCTCGGGCTACTGACTCAGCTGTGTAATCGTGGATGTTATGATCCTGGGGCTACTGATTCAGCTGTGTACACCTAGATGTTATGATCCTCGGACTACTGACTCAGCTGTGTACTCATGGATGTTATGATCCTCGGGCTACTGAATCAGCTGTGTACTCCTGGATGTTATGATCCTCTGGCTACTGACTCAGCTGTGTACTCCTGGATGTTATGATCCTCGGGCTACTGACTCAGCTGTGTACTCCTGGATGTTATGATCCTCGGGCTACTGACTCAGCTGTGTACACCTGGATGTTATGATCCTCTGGCTGCTGACTCAGCTCTGTACTCCTGGATCTTATGATCCTGGGGCTCCTTACTCTGCTGTGTACTCCTGGATGTAAAGACCCTCGGGCTTCTGACTCAGCTGTGTACTCCTGGATGTTATGATCCTCGGGCTACTGACTCAGCTGTGTACTCCTGGATGTTATGATTCTCGGGCTACTGACTCAGCTGTGTACTCCTGGATGTTATGATCCTGGGGCTACTGCCTCAGCTGTGTACTTCTGGATGTTATGATCCTGGGGTTACTGACTCAGCTGTGTACTTCTGGATGTTATGATCCTCGGGCTACTGACTCATCTGTGTACTCCTGGATGTTATGATCCTCGGGCTACTGACTCAGCTGTGTACACCTAGATGTTATGATCCTCGGGCTACTGACTCAGCTGTGTACTCATGGATGTTATGATCCTAGGGCTACTTACTCAGCTGTTTACTCCCGGATGTTATGATCCTCGGGCTACTGACTCAGCTGTGTACTCCTGGATGTTATAATCCTCGTGCTACTGACTCAGCTGTGTACACCTGGATGGGATGTTATGATCCTCTGGCTACTGACTCAGCTGTGTACTCGTGGATGTTATGATCCTGGGGCTACTGACTCAGCTGTGTACTCCTGGATGTTATGATCCTCGGGCTACTGACTCAGGTGTGTACTCCTGGATGTTATGATCCTCGGGCTACTGACTCAGCTGTGTACTCCTGGATGTTATGATCCTCGGGCTACTGACTCAGCTGTGTACTCCTGGATGTTATGATCCTGGGGCTAATGACTCAGCTCTGTACACCTGGATGTTATGATCCTCGGGCTACTGACTCAGCTCTGTACTCCTGGATGTTATGATCCTCGGGCTACTGACTCAGCTGTGTATTCATGAATGGGATGTTATGATCCTCGGGCTACTAACTCAGCTGTGTACTCGTAGATGTTATGAACCTGGGGCTACTGACTCAGCTGTGTACTCCTGGATGTTATGATCCTCGGGCTACTGACTCAGCTGTGTACCCCTGGATGTTATGATCCTCGGGCTTCTGACTCAGCTGTGTACTCCTGGATGTTATGATCCTCGGGCTACTGACTCAACTGTGTACTCCTGGATGTTATGATCCTCGGGCTACTGACTCAGCTGTGTACTCCTGGATGTTATGATCCTGGGGCTACTGACTCAGCTGTGTACACCTGGACGTTATGATCCTCAGTCTACTGACTCAGCTGTGTACTCCTGAATGTTATGATCCTGGGGCTCCTGACTCAGCTGTGTACTCCTGGATGTTATGATCCTGGGGCTACTGCCTCAGCTGTGTACTCATGGATGTTATGATCCTGGGGTTATTGACTCAGCTGTGTACTCCTGAATGTTATGATCCTCGGGCTACTGACTCGGCTGTGTACTCCTGGACGTTATGATCCTGGGGCTACTGACTCAGCTGTGTACTCCTGAATGTTATGATCCTGGGGCTGATAAATTAGACACATGAGCAACTCTTGGGTATCTTTATTGAGGAAACGTTTCGCCACACAGTGGCTTCATCAGTCCATACAAAGGAGAATCTTGAAGAACAGGAGGAGAATGAGGTAATCAGTCCCTCAACCTTGAGTCGATGTGGTCAGTCCATCAATCTTGAATAGAATACGGCATACGTGCTGAGAAGGAGCTTGTAAAGCGTTGGCAGGAGAGGTGCAGCAGTCATAGGTCGTGTAACATTTGTTCATTGTTGAAGTAGTTCGTGCCCAAGAATTAGGCAAGCGAAGAATTCCCAAGTATTAAGATCCCAAGAAGTTGCAGTGTATGCCGTATTCTATTCAAGATTGATGGACTGACCACATCGACTCAAGGTTGAGGGACTGATCCTCGGGTTACTGACTCAGCTGTGTACTCGTGGATGTTATTATCCTCGGGCTACTGACTCAGCTGTGTACTCCTGGTTGTTATGATCCTCGGGCTACTGACTCAGCTGTGTACTCCTGGATGTTATGATCCTCCGGCTACTGACTCAGCTGTGTACTCCTGGATGTTATGATCCTGGGGCTACTGACTCAGCTGTGTACTCCTGGATGTTATGATCCTCGGGCTACTGACTCAGCTGTGTACTCCTGGATGTTATGATCCTCGGGCTACTGACTCTGCTGTGTACTCCTGGATGTTATGATCCTCGGGCTACTGACTCAGCTGTGTACTCGCGGATGTTATGATCCTCGGGCTACTGACTCAGCTGTGTACTCCTGGATGTTATGATCCTCGGGCTACTGACTCAGCTGTGTACTCCTGGATGTTATGATCCTCGGGCTACTGACTCAGCTGTGTACTCCTGGATGTTATGATCCTCGGGCTACTGACTCAGCTGTGTACTCCTGGATGTTATGATCCTGGGGCTACTGACTCAGCTGTGTACTCCTCGATGTTATGATCCTCGGGCTACTGACTCAGCTGTGTACTCCTGGATGGTATGATCCTCGGGCTACTGACTCAGCTCTGTACACCTGGATGTTATGATCCTCGGGCTACTGACTCAGCTGTGTACTCCTGGATGTTATGATCCTGGGGCTACTGACTCAGCTGTGTACTCCTGGATGTTATGATCCTGGGGCTACTGGCTTTGCTGTGTACTCCTGGATGTTATGATCCTGGGGCTACTGACTCAGCTGTGTACTCGTGGATGTTATGATCCTGGGGTTATTGACTCGGCTGTGTACTCCTGAATGTTATGATCCTCGGGCTACTTACTCGGCTGTGTACTCCTGAATGTTATGATCCTCTGGCTACTGACTCAGCTGTGTACACCTGGATGTTATGATCCTCTGGCTACTGACTCAGCTGTGTACTTCTGTATGTTATGATCCACGGGCTACTGACTCGGCTGTGTACTCCTGGATGTTATGATCCTCGAGCTACTGACTCAGCTGTGTATTCGTGGATGTTATGATCCTGGGGCTACTGACTCAGCTGTGTACTCCTGGATGTTATGATCCTCGGGCTACTGACTCATCTGTGTACTCCTGGATGTTATGATCCTGGGGCTACTGACTCAGCTGTGTACTCCTGGATGTTATGATCCTGGGGCTACTGACTCAGCTGTTTACTCGTGGATGTTATGATCCTCGGGCTACTGACTCTGCTGTGTACTCCTCAATGTTATGATCCTCGGGCTACTGACTCAGCTGTGTACTCCTGGATGTTATGATCCTGGGGCTACTGCCTCAGCTGTGTACTCCTGGATGTTATGATCCTGGGGTTACTGACTCAACTGTGTACTCCTGGATGTTGTGATCCTGGGGCTACTGACTCAGCTGTGTACTTCTGGATGTTATGATCCTCGGGCTACTGACTCATCTGTGTACTCCTGGATGTTATGATCCTCGGGCTACTGACTCAGCTGTGTACTCCTAGATGTTATGATCCTCGGGCTACTGACTCAGCTGTGTACACCTAGATGTTATGATCCTCGGGCCACTGACTCAGCTGTGTACTTCTGGATGTTATGATCCTGGGGCTACTTACTCAGCTGTTTACTCCCGGATGTTATGATCCTCGGGCTACTGACTCAGCTGTGTACTCGTGGATGTTATAATCCTCGGGCTACTGACTCAGCTGTGTACACCTGGATGGGATGTTATGATCCTCTGGCTACTGACTCAGCTGTGTACTCGTTGATGTTAAGATCCTGGGGCTACTGACTCAGCTGTGTACTCCTGGATGTTATGATCCTCGGGCTACTGACTCAGCTGTGTCCTCCTGGATGTTATGATCCTCGGGCTACTGACTCAGCTGTGTACTCCTGGATGTTATGATCCTGGGGCTAATGACTCAGCTGTGTACTCCTGGATGTTATGATCCTCGGGCTACTGACTCAGCTATGTACTCATGTACTCGGGCTGGATCGTTATGATCCTGGGGCTACTGACTCAGCTGTGTACTCCTGGATGTTATGATCCTCGGGCGACTGACTCAACTGTGTACTCCTGGATGTTATGATCCTCGGGCTACTGACTCAGCTGTGTACTCCTGGATGTTATGATCCTCGGGCTACTGACTCAGCTGTGCACTCGTGGATGTTACAATCCTCGGGCTACTGACTCAGCTGTGTACACCTGGATGGGATGTTATGAACCTCTGGCTACTGACTCAGCTGTGTACTCCTGGATGTTATGATCCTGGGGATACTGTCTCAGCTGTGTACTCCTGGATGTTATGATCCTCGGGCTACTGACTCAGCTGTGTACTCTTGGATGTTATGATCCTCGGGCTACTGACTCAGCTGTGTACTCCTGGATGTTATGATCCTCGGGCTACTGACTCAGCTGTGTACACTTGGATGTTATGATCCTCGGGCTACTGACTCAGCTGTGTACTCCTGAATGTTATGATCCTCGGGCTACTGACTCAGTTGTGTACACATAAATGGGATGTTATGATCCTCGGGCTTCTGACTCAGCTGTGTACTCGTGGATGTTATGATCCTGGGGCTACTGATTCAGCTGTGTACACCTAGATGTTATGATCCTCGGACTACTGACTCAGCTGTGTACTCCTGGATGTTATGATCCTCGATCTACAGACTCAGCTGTGTACTCCTGGATGTTATGATCCTCGGGCTACTGACTCAGCTGTGTACTCCTGGATGTTATGATCCTCGATCTACAGACTCAGCTGTGTACTCCTGGATGTTATGATCCTCGATCTACAGACTCAGCTGTGTACTCCTGGATGTTATGATCCTGGGGCTGCCTGTTAACGCCTCGCTCACATTTTAGGACTCTTGTTCCTGTAATTGTTCTCTCGGTGTTAGTAATAAGAGATAACGATGTTATTATGAGGGTGTTATTCTTTTTGCTTTGAGTGTTATTAGGTACATCTGATAATAATAATTAAAGTAGTAAGTGCTAAATTTTATACCAAGGTTTCCTTGCGATAATTCCTGAACTTCCGGTGGGGTTAAAAGTTTGATCATTTATGTATCTTACGTAACTGGAAGGTTCAAATTCTTCCTAGTCTCTGTAGGAGCTAATTTCTCTGTTTAACTAGGAAAACTTTGATACCGGTTTGCGGGGGCTGGGGGTTGTGTTGCTGGGGTTGGGGTTGTGCTGCGGGGGCTGGGGTTGTGTTGCGGGGGCTTAGGCTGTGTTGCTGGGGCTGGGGTTGTGTTGCGGAGGCTGGGGTTGTTGGGCAGGTTCTTTGGTTGTGTTGTGGGAGCTAGGAATGTGTTGCGGCTAATGGTGATGTGCTGCTGGAACTTCGGATCTGGTGCGGGGCTGGGGTTGTACTACGGGAACTACGACTGTGTTGCAGAGGCCGAGGATGTGTTGTAAGACACTGAGAGTGTGTTCCAGGAGTTGGGATTGTGTTGCAATAGCTGATATTGTGACTGAAGCTGACAGTGTTTTGTGGAACTAGGACTGATGTTCCGGGTGCTGAGGTAGTATTTCGAGGGATGGGATTGCGTTGCAGGATCTAGGGTTATGCTGCAGGAGCCGGGGATGTGTTGTGGGGGCTGGGGTTGTGCTTCAGGAGCTGGAGTTGTGTTGCAGGAGCTGAGATTGTGTTGCGATGGTTGGGGTTGTGTTGTAAGAACTAGGGTTATGATGCGGGAGCGTGGGTTGTGTTGCAGGAGCTGTGTTGCGGGGGCTGGAGTTGTGTTGCAGGAGCAGGGGTTGTGTTGTAGGAGCTGGTGTTCCGTTGTGGTGCAGGTGATGTCTTACAGAAGCTGTTGCTGTCTAGAAGGAGCTGGGGTTGAGTTGAGGGGACAGAGGTAATATAACAGGAGCTGGGGTTGTGCTGTGGGAGCTGGGTTTGTGTTGCTTAGGCAGAGGCTGTGTTACAAGAGATGGGATTGTGTTTCAGGAGCTGGTAATGGGCTGCAGAATCTGAGGTAGTGTTGCGGAGACTCGGGTTGTGTTGCAGGAGCTATGGTTGTGTTGCGGGGGCTGAGACTGTGTTGCAAGAGCTGGGGTTGTGTTGCGGGGACTGGAATTGTGTTCCGGGAGCTAGGTTCGTGTTGCAGGAGCTGGGGTAGTCTTGCGGGGACTGGGGATTATTTTACAGGAACTGGGATTGTGTTGCAGTGGCTGTACTCACCTAGTTGTGGTTGCAGGGGTCGAGACTCAGCTCCTGGCCTCGCCTCTTCACTGAACGCTACTAGGACATCTCCCTGCTCCCTGAGCTTTATCATACCTCGTCTTAAAGCTATGTATGGTTCCTTCCTCCACTACATCACTCGCCAGACTGTTCCACTTCCTGACCACTCTATGACTGAAGAAATACTTCCTAACATCCCTGTGACTCATCTGAGTCTTCAACTTCCAAGAGTGACCCCTTGTTTCTGTGTCCCCTCTCTGGAACATCTTGTCTCTGTCCACCTTGTCTATTCCACGCAGTATTTTGTATGTCGTTATCATGTCTCCCCTAACCCTCCTGTCCTCCAGTGTCGTCAGGCCGATTTCCCTTAACCTTTCTTCGTAGGACATTCCCCTTAGCTCTGGAACTAACCTTGTCGCAAACCTTTGCACTTTCTCTAATTTCTTAACGTGCTTGACCCGGTGCGGGTTCCAAACTGGTGCTGCATACTCCAGTATGGGCCTGACGTACACGGTGTACAGTGTCTTGAAAGATTCCTTACTTAGGTATCGGAACGCTAATCTCAGGTTTGCCAGGCGCCCATATGCTGCAGCAGTTATCTGGTTGATGTGTGCTTCCGGAGACGTGCTCGGTGTTATACTCACCCCAAGATCTTTCTCCTTGAGCGAGGTTTGCAGTCTTTGGCCACCTAGCCTATACTCTGTCTGCGGTCTTCTTTGCCCTTCTCCGATCTTCATGACTTTGCATTTGGCAGGGTTGAATTCGAGAAGCCAGTTGCTGGACCACGTGTCCAGCCTGTCCAGGTCTCTTTGAAGTCCTGCCTGATCCTCATCTGATTTAATTCTCCTCATTAACTTCACATCATCTGCGAACAGGGACACCTCTGAGTCTATCCCTTCCATCATGTCATTCACATATACCAAAAATAGCACTGGTCCTAGGACCGACCCCTGTGGGACCCCGCTCGTCACAGGTGCCCACTGTGATACCTCATCACGTACCATGACTCGTTGTTGCCTCCCTGTCAGGTATTCTCTGATCCATTGCAGTGCCCTTCCCGTTATACGCGCCTGATCCTCTAGTTTCTGCACTAATCTCTTGTGAGGAACTGTGTCGAAGGCCTTCTTGCAGTCCAAGAAAATGCAATCAACCCACCCCTCTCTCTCGTGTCTTACTTCTGTTACTTTATCATAAAACTCCAGAAGGTTTGTGACACAGGATTTGCCTTCCATGAATCCGTGCTGGTTGTCGTTTATTATCTTGTTCCGTTTCAGGTGCTCCACCACTCTCCTCCTGATAATCTTCTCCATGACTTTGCATACTATACACGTCAGTGACACTGGTCTGTAGTTTAGCACCTCTTTTCTGTCTCCTTTTTTAAAAATGGGAACTACATTTGCCCTCTTCCATACCTCAGGTAGTTGCCCAGTTTCAAGGGATGTGTTGAAGATTGTGGTTAATGGCACACACAGCATTTCTCCTCCCTCTCTAATGACCCATGGGGAGATGTCCGGTCCCATTGCCTTTGAGGTATCAAGGTCACTTAGCAGCTTCTTCACCTCCTCCTCAGTTGTGTGTATGTCATCCAGCACTTGTTGGTGTATTCCCTGTTGGTGTCCCCCTCTGTCCTGTCTTCCCAGAGTCCTTCCTGTCTCCACTGTGAATACTTCCTTAAATGTCGTGTTGAGCTCCTCACATACCTCTTGATCATTTCTTGTGAGTTCCTCACCTTCTTTCCTCAGCCTGATCACCTGGTCTTTGACTGTTGTCTTTCTCCTAATGTGGCTATACAGCTGTTTCGGGTCAGACGTGACTTTCGATGTTATGTCGTTTTCGTACTGTCGCTGTGCCTCCCTCTTTATCTATGCATACACGTTTCTGGCTCTTTGACTGATCTCCTTATTTTCCTGGGTCCTTTGCCTTCTGTACCTCTTCCATTCTCTAATGCACTTAGTTTTTGCCTCCCTACACCTTCGGGTAAACCAAGGACTCACTTTGGTCTTCCCATTGTTTCTGTTGCCCTTGGGAACAAACCTTTCCTCTGCCTCCTTGCATTTTGTTGTTACATATTCCATCATTTCGTTTACTGACTTTCCTACCAATTCTTTGTCCCACTGAACCTCCCGCAGGAAGTTCCTCATATCCGTGAAGTCCCTCTTTTATTTGTTTGGCTTTTCCCATTCGACTCCTGTTACCCTCTCCACTTGTAACTCTACTATGCAATCAAAACTCAGAACTACGTGATCACTAGCTCCAAGGGGCCTCTCATATGTGATCTCAATGTCTGAACTGCTCAGGGTGAACACAAGGTCCAGTCTTGCTAGTTCATCCTCCCCTCTCTCTCTGGTAGATTCCCTGATGTGTTGATGCATGAGGTTTTCAAGTACCACATCCATCATCTTGGCTCTCCATGTTTCGGGACCCCCATTGAGGCTCCAGGTTTTCCAAATCGATCTCCCTGTGGTTGAAATTACCCATAACCAGTAACTTTGCTCTGCACGATTGAGCTCTTCTTGCCACCTCAGCCAGTGTGTCCACCATCGCTCTGTTGTTCTCATCATATACCTCTCTTGGCCTCCTGCAGTTCTGTGGTGGGTTATACATCACTGCAATGACTACCTGTGTGTGTGTGTGTGTGTGTGTGTGTGTGCGTGTGTAGGACAGATTTATTCTTCCGCGTATATCTTAATCGGAGCACTCGCATAGCAGACCCTCAGTTGGATAGTTAGCTTTTTATTCGAGAGATAAACCTTCCACATACCGTATAATCCAGTTTGTGAAGCTCAATTAGAATAACATGGCAGCAATGTCAAAGGCAGCTTGAAGATCAAGGTAAGTTGTCTAAGAGTTGTCAGTGTGCGCATCTCTTCCATACATGAAGCTGTGTGAGCAAAGAGGCAAATGTTTAAATTCTGTGTAGGAGACACTTTAGGACAATCCTCTGTAAGATTTTACTCAGGTAGCTAAAGAGTGTAGGGACGAGTGGCCAGCAGATGTGTGTGAGGAGAGTAGTGACTACCCCACTGTTACCCCACAGTAACACTGTTACCCCACAGTAACACTGTTACCCCACAGTAACACTGTTACCCCACAGTAACACTGTTACCCCACAGTAACACTGTTACCCCACAGTAACACTGTTACCCCACAGTAACACTGTTACCCCACAGTAACACTGTTACCCCACAGTAACACTGTTACCCCACAGTAACACTGTTACCCCACAGTAACACTGTTACCCCACAGTAACACTGTTACCCCACAGTAACACTGTTACCCCACAGTAACAGTGCTGGTCCTGGCAGTATTGATGCCCTAGTTCCTGGCAGTATTGATGCCCTAGTTCCTGGCAGTATTGATGCCCTAGTTCCTGGCAGTATTGATTCCCTAGTTCCTGGCAGTATTGATGCCCTAGTTCCTGGCAGTATTGATTCCCTAGTTCCTGGCAGTATTGATGTCCTAGTTCCTGCAGTATTGATTCCCTAGTTCCTGCAGTATTGATGCTCTAGTTCTTGGAAGTATTGATGCTCTAGTTTCTGGCAGTATTGATGCCCTAGTTCCTGCAGTATTGATGCCCTAGTTCCTGCAGTATTGATGCCCTAGTTCCTGGCAGTATTGATGCCCTAGTTCCTGGCAGTATTGATGCTCTAGTTTATGGCAGTATTGATGCCCTAGTTCTTGGAAGTATTGATGCTCTAGTTTCTGGCAGTATTGATGCTCTAGTTTCTGGCAGTATTGATGCTCTAGTTTCTGGCAGTATTGATGCTCTAGTTCTTGGAAGTATTGATGCTCTAGTTTCTGGCAGTATTGATGCCCTAGTTCCTGGCAGCATTGATGTCCAAGTTCCTGGCAGTATTGATGCCCTAGTTCTTGGCAGTATTGATGCCCTAGTTCTTGGCAGTATTGATGTCCTAGTTACTGGCAGTATTGTTGCCCTAGTTCCTGGCAGTATTGATTCCCTAGTTCCTGGCAGTATTGATGTCCTAGTTCCTGCAGTATTGATTCCCTAGTTCCTGCAGTATTGATGCTCTAGTTCTTGGAGTTCTTGGAGTATTGATGCTCTAGTTTCTGGCAGTATTGATGCTCTAGTTTCTGGCAGTATTGATGCTCTAGTTTCTGGCAGTATTGATGCTCTAGTTCTTTTGATGCTGGCAGTATTGATGCCCTAGTTCCTGGCAGCATTGATGTCCAAGTTCCTGGCAGTATTGATGCCCTAGTTCTTGGCAGTATTGATGCCCTAGTTCTTGGCAGTATTGATGTCCAAGTTCTTGGCAGTATTGATGCCCTAGTTACTGGCAGTATTGTTGCCCTAGTTCCTGGCAGTATTGATGTCCAAGTTCCTGGCAGTATTGATGTCCAAGTTCCTGGCAGTATTGATGCCCTAGTTCTTGGCAGTATTGATGTCCAAGTTCTTGGCAGCATTGATGCCCTAGTTACTGGCAGTATTGTTGCCCTAGTTCCTGGCAGTATTGATGCCCTAGTTCCTGGCAGTATTGATGCCCTAGTTCCTGGCAGTATTGTTGCCCTAGTTCCTGGCAGTATTGATGCCCTAGTTCCTGGCAGTATTGATGCCCTAGTTCCTGGCAGTATTGTTTCCCTAGTTACTGGCAGTATTGATGCCCTAGTTCTTGGCAGTATTGATGCCCTAGTTCTTGGCAGTATTGATGTTCAAGTTCTTGGCAGTATTGATGCCCTAGTTACTGGCAGTATTGTTGCCCTAGTTCCTGGCAGTATTGATGTCCAAGTTCCTGGCAGTATTGATGCCCTAGTTCTTGGCAGTATTGATGTCCAAGTTCTTATTGGCAGTAGTATTGATGTCCAAGTATTGATGCTAGTGGCAGTATTGATGCCCTAGTTACTGGCAGTATTGTTGCCCTAGTTCCTGGCAGTATTGATGCCCTAGTTCCTGGCAGTATTGATGCCCTAGTTCCTGGCAGTATTGATGCCCTAGTTCCTGGCAGTATTGATGCCCTAGTTCCTGGCAGTATTGATGCCCTAGTTCCTGGCAGTATTGTTTCCCTAGTTACTGGCAGTATTGATGCCCTAGTTCCTGGCAGTATTGATGCCCTAGTTCCTGGCAGTATTGATGCCCTAGTTCCTGGCAGTATTGATGCCCTAGTTCCTGGCAGTATTGATGCCCTAGTTCCTGATAGTGTTGATATACTAGGCTACAACAAGTAAAGGTGCCCCCCTGCCCATCCTTCAGGTATACACACCCGTCTTTCCCCCGGTGCACAACCTCTACTGTGGTCAGTCACACTGAACACAACTCTGTTAAAACATTACCACCTTCTTGGTATATTATTTTGAGATTCGAATAACGACAAGTTTGTCTTGAAATAAAACCTACAAATATATCTCTTCCCATATTTTACCCCATGGAAGGTCCATTTGTCCTCAAAGAAGAGTTTTACCCTAAAGTAAAAGCACTAGAGAATGCTTGAAGAAAAAAAACGAGCTTGCTAGGTCGCCTCTCGCCACTAGTGAGCGTCTGAGGCGGCTGCTACATCACTTTAACTCAGGACTGCCATTGTCTGGCGAAATCTTGGCGATCGTTGGGAATGATACAAGACGGACTACCAGTTGATGTAGAGTTTTGACAGTTCCTTTCATCTTCATATTAATGTCTAAAATGTGTATTTACAAGATGATTTGGCGTGTTTCTACCTCTCGTATATGTACTGGCTCCCTTCTCGTCGCGCTTCTCTGTGTGTCTAGTTATGGTCCAAGCTGGACCGAAACGTCGTTATAAGTTTAGATTTAGATTTTGCCACCGAAGTGGCTAGTTTATTGTGCACCCCATATCCATCTGTGAACGGTAGCGCAAGAGCATATGGATACAGAAAAGGTCTAGGAACTTGGCCCCAAAAGGGTTAACAGGTGTACATATGGATCTACATAACTACAGTTCACTTATCTGTTACAAGCAAATTTAGGAAATTTGCTTAGTATATCTGGTATCTTATTTTCATTAATAAGATACCTTGACATGTCACATAGGTTATTATACTGTCTATCTCTGTATTCCTCAATAAGTGGACAATTAAGCACATAGTGTTCAATACAGTAACCATATGCCTGACCACATAATTTACATTTAGTTTGATCATCATCTGTGTGTCTCATAAACTGCCAGAAGTACTTGTAACTTAGTGTTATAAGCTTCAGTCTCCTAAGTGCGGGTTATTTATTAATTCTTTCTACTTTATTTGTGATGTCTTTGTATATAACAAAGTGAAGATGAGAGTGTATATCAGTAAATTAAAATATGTGTGACCAATGGAGTATTATGA
>NC_091294.1:60993015-61000515 GCF_038502225.1 Cherax quadricarinatus | reverse complement strand
ACCTGCGTGGTGTGACCTGCTTGGTGTGACCTACTTGGTGTGACCTGCGTGGTGTGACCTGCGTGGTGTGACCTGCTTGGTTTGACCTGCGTGGTGTGACCTGCGTGGTGTGACCTGCTTGGTGTGACCTGCGTGGGGTGACCTGCGTGGTGTGACCTGCTTGGTGTGACCTGCGTGGTGTGACCTGCGTGGTGTGACCTGCTTTGTGTGACCTGCGTGGTGTGACCTGCTTGGTGTGACCTGCGTGGTGTGACCTGCGTGGTGTGACCTGCGTGGTGTGACCTGCGTGGGGTGACCTGCGTGGTGTGACCTGCTTGGTGTGACCTGCGTGGTGTGACCTGCGTGGTGTGACCTGCTTGGTGTGACCTGCGTGGTGTGACCTGCGTGGTGTGACCTGCTTGGTGTGACCTGCGTGGTGTCACCTGCGTGGTGTGACCTGCTTGGTGTGACCTGCTTGGTGTGACCTGCGTGGTGTGACCTGCGTGGTGTGACCTGCTTGGTGTGACCTGCGTGGTGTCACCTGCGTGGTGTGACCTGCTTGGCCGCCACCCAACAACCACCATCAAACGCTTAAGAGGATAAGTTTTCAAGAGTCACCAATATGGTGTTATAACAAAGAACTCGTTATATACATGAACTATGACAATGTTGTTCAGTCACTTTGTTACACCGTTACAAACAATATTTTTTGAAAAAAAATATAATCATCGCTTGAATTATTATTATTATAATCAAGGGGAAGCGCTAAACCCGTAGGATTATGCAGCAATCATCGCTTGAAGACATATTTAATGGTCATAGTCAAATTATTCCCAATTTTTTTTTCTCTTCCACCTATATTTTCACGTGAAATCTCAGAACGACTAATTCGATCGGCTTCAAATCTGTAACCAGTGAATGGTTCTTACCCGGGCATGTGAGGGTACTTTCTTCTTGGTTTTTCAGAAGACTTCTCGAAGCTGGTTTTGTGTGGTAGCCTTGAGAAAGCCGCTTCAGCTCGGCTTCAAACTTTAAACAATGGTGTACGCTACATAGAAGTTTGGGTTGTTACTGGGTTTGTTACTGGGGTTTTTACTGAGGTTTATTACAGGGGTTGTTACTTTGGTTGTTACTAAGGTTGTTACTGAGGTTGTTACCGAGGTTTTTTCTGAGGTTGTTACTTGGGATGTTATTGAGGTTATTAGGTTGTTACTGAAGTTGTTACTTGGGTTGTTACTGAGTCTGTTACTTGGGTTGTTACTGAGGTTGTTACTTTGGTAGTTATTGAATTTGTTACTTGGATTGTTACTGAGGTTGTTTCTGAGGTTGTTACTTGGATTGTTACTGAGGTTGCTACCGAGATTGTTACTGAGGTTGTTACTTGGGTTGTCACCGAAGATGTTACCTGGGTTGTTACTGGAGTTGTTACTAGGGTTGTTATTGAGGTTGTTACTAAGGTTGTTACTGAGATTGTTACATGGGTTGTTACTGAGGTTGTTACTTGGATTGTTACTGTGGTTGTTACTGAGGTTGTTACTTGGGTTGTTACTGTGGTTGTTACTGAGGATGTTACTGAGATTGATACTAGGATTTTAATAGGGTTGTTACAGGGGTTGTTACTAGGATTACTAGAGATGTTAGATTGTTACTAGGGTTGTTACTGAGGTTGTTACTAAAGTTTTTTACTGGGGCTGTTACTTGGATTGTTACTGGGAGTGTTACTAGGGTTGTTACTAGGGTTGATACTGGGATTATTACTGGGTTTACTAGGGTTGTCAGTGGGGTTGTTACTGGGGTTGTTACTGAGGTTGTTACTGAGGTTGTTACTGAGGTTGTTTCTGAGGTTGTTACTGAGGTTGTTACTGGAGTTGTTACTGTGATTGTTACTGAGGTTGTTACTAAGGTTGTTACTGAGATTGTTACCGAGGTTGTTACTGAGGTTGTTACTGAGGTTGTTACTGAGGTTATTACTGGAGTTGTTACTGTGGTTGTTACCGAGGTTGTTACTAAGGTTGTTACTGTGGTTTTTACTGAGGTTCTTACTAAGGTTGTTACTGGGGTTGTTACTGAGGTTGTTACTGAGGTTGTTACTGTGGTTGTTACTGTGGTTGTTACTGTGGTTGTTACTGTGGTTGTTACTGTGGTTGTTACTATGGTTGTTACTGTGGTTGTTACTGTGGTTGTTACTGTGGTTGTTACTGTGGTTGTTACTGTGGTTGTTACTGTGGTTGTTACTGTGGTTGTTACTGTGGTTGTTACTGTGGTTGTTACTGTGGTTGTTACTGTGGTTGTTACTGAGGTTATACTAAGGTTGTTACTGGGGTTGTTACTGAGGTTGTTACTGAGGTTGTTACTAAGATTGTTACTGAGATTGTTACTGAGGTTGTTACTAAGGTTGTTACTGAGGTTGTTACTGACGTTGTTACTGAGGTTGTTACTGAGGTTGTTACTGGGGTTGTTACTGAGGTTGTTACTGAAGTTGTTACTGTGGTTGTTACTGAGGTTGTTACTGTGGTTGTTACTGAGGTTGTTGCTGAGTTTGTTACTGGGTTTTTTACTGGGGTTGTTACTGAGGTTGTTACTGGAGCTGTTACTGAGGTTGTTACTGGGGTTGTTACTGAGGTTGTTACTGGGGTTGTTACTGAGGTTGTTACTGAGGTTGTTACTGAGGTTGTTACTGAGGTTGTTACTTAGGCTGTTACTGAGGTTGTTACTGAGGTTGTTACTGAGGTTGTTACTGAGGTTGTTACTGGGGTTGTTACTGAGGTTGTTACTGGAGTTGTTACTGAGGTTGTTACTGGGGTTGTTACTGAGGTTGTTACTGGGGTTGTTACTGAGGTTGTTACTGGGGTTGTTACTGAGGTTGTTACTGGGGTTGTTGCTGAGGTTGTTACTGGGGTTGTTACTAGCGTTGTTGCTGATGTTGTTACTAAGGTTGTCACTAGTGTTGTTATTAAGGTTGTTAGGGTGATTGTTACAAGGGTTGTTACTGTGGTTGTTACTGTGGTTGTTACTGAGGTTGTTACTGTGGTTGTTACTGAGGTTGTTACTGTGGTTGTTACTGTGGTTGTTACTGTGGTTGTTACTGTGGTTGTTACTGGGGTTGTTACTGAGGTTGTTACTGAGGTTGTTACTGAGGTTGTTACTGAGGTTGTTACTGAGGCTGTTACTGGGGTTGTTACTGAGGTTGTTACTGAGGTTGTTACTGAGGTTGTTACTGGAGTTGTTACTGAGGTTGTTACTGGGGTTGTTACTGAGGTTGTTACTGGGGTTGTTACTGAGGTTGTTACTGGGGTTGTTACTGAGGTTGTTACTGGGGTTGTTGCTGAGGTTGTTACTGGGGTTGTTACTAGCGTTGTTGCTGATGTTGTTACTAAGGTTGTCACTAGTGTTGTTATTAAGGTTGTTAGGGTGATTGTTACAAGGGTTGTTACTGAGGTTGTTACTGTGGTTGTTACTGAGGTTGTTACTGGGGTTGTTACTGAGGTTGTTACTGGGGTTGTTACTGACGTTGTTACTGGGGTTGTTACTGAGTTTGTTACTGGGGTTGTTACTGAGGTTGTTACTGAGGTTGTTACTGGGGTTGTTACTGAGGTTGTTACTGGGGTTGTTACTTAGGTTGTTACTGAGGTTGTTACTGAGGTTGTTACTGAGGTTGTTACTGAGGTTGTTACTGAGGTTGTTACTGGGGTTGTTACTGAAGTTGTTACTGGGAAATATTAGTGAAAATTTCTTAATTATACTCTAACAATGGTGTAATAATGTATTCTGTGAAATACCTTAAGTATGTCTTTCTTGAACGACTTCTGTCTGTAATGGACGATACATACCGTAGACTAAGTAGTATTGTAGACTAGATAGCATTTTAGACTAGACAGTATTGTAGACTAGATAGCATTTTAGACCAGACTGTATTGTAGACTGGATAGTATTGTAAATTCGATAGTATCGTAGAGTAGATAGTATTTTAGACTAGACTGTATTGTACACTAGATAGTATTGTACACTAGGTAGTATTGTAAACTATATAGTATCGTAGAGTAGATAGTATCGTAGACTAAGTAGCATTGTAGACTAGATGATATTTTAGAATAGACAGCTTTGTAGACTGGATAATATTGTACACTAGATAGTATTGTAACTGGATAGTATTGTAACTAGATAATATTGTAGACTAGATAGGATTGTAACCT
Organism: Cherax quadricarinatus; assembly: GCF_038502225.1. Lineage (NCBI taxonomy): Eukaryota > Metazoa > Arthropoda > Malacostraca > Decapoda > Parastacidae > Cherax > Cherax quadricarinatus. The sequence continues at coordinate 60,996,343 of NC_091294.1, read as the reverse complement.
AAATAATATTGTAAACTAGATAGTATTGTAGACTAGATAATATTGTAGACTAGACAGCATTGTAACCTAGATAGTATTGTAACCTAGATAGTATTGCAAACTATGTAGTTTTTTAACTAGATTTTGGTATTGTAACCTAGATAGTGTTGTAAACTAGACAATATTGTAAACTAGGTAGTAGTATTGTACCCTATATAGCATTGTAAATTAGATAGTAGTATTGTATCCTAGAATGTTACTGCATTTTCCTTACAGTGTTCGTCTAGCCAGCAACTGACACCAGTTGCCCTGGACAACCATTCATTTCCAACTCCTCCCCTGGGCAAAATGCCACATATCACAGGGTTCCCACCCTTCTTCCTAATTATCTCCATTGCTCACCTATACCTGCTAATCGGGTCCTCACTCCTACATGTGTACCAACATCGCTGCCTCCAGCACTATGACGGATAATAGAATTGCTCCCAATACCTCTCATGATTTCGTCCAGATTGCTAGCAATATCCTTCATTCCAGCCCCAGGAAAACATACCCTCTGTCTCCTCTTCCTAACTCTAAGATAAAAAGCCCAATATCATAAACTTAATGGGACTGTCCCCAACTAAAACAATGTTCTTACCTTGAATGACGGTGTGACGTTCTCGACGGTTTTAGTAGAGATGGTTTTCACTGGGATGTCTTCACTGGCTGGCTTCACTGTGTCGTTAACAATTGTCCTTGTTGGAACTGTCTTTGTTGGAAGATCATGGATGATCGATTCACATTCGTCTGATAGCAAGGAAAAAAGAGTTGCTGGTTTTCACAGCAGTCTCCTGGACCTTCTTCATCTTCAGCTTCTCCCCTGCACTTCCGACTAGCATCTTTATTCTGGAAATGTTTCGCCAGTCAGTGGCTGGCGGGACTGATTACCTCAAACATTGCCTCATCTTCCACCATTTTCCTGCACTGGACTCAAGAAGTCACAGGCTGACGAAGCGTTCCCAGAATAAAGATTCCCAAGTGTTGCACATGTGTCTCATTTATCATCTTGCTGATTTTCTAAATCATTTATTAATAACAACAGCTGCATACCAGGGACGATGGGATAAGAAGAGTCGAATATCTAGATGGCTTGTAGTGCACTGTTAGAGTCAGGAACAACAACCATCTGACAGCAGTGTGCGGAACAATGATGAGATTTACATATGACTGACGTGAAAATGCTGTCCGACTCTTGGCAATGTTCATGGAATATTCTCTCTGAAATAATAATAATACCCACAAACTCTACTCTCTCTGGGAATTTGGAAACAACAGTGTACACAGCTATAGCAGGAGAATGTGACTGAAAATGTTTAAGAAAAAATGACTCACGAAACCGTAATGACATGACTGCAAACAAACCATACCACGGGCGGGGTTAGAACCCGCGATCAGAGAGTCATAAAACTCCAGACCGACGCGTTAGCGACTGGGCCAGCTGGCCAGTGGCTAGTGCGTCGATCTGCAGTTTTATGATTCTCTGATCGCGGGTTCTAACCCCGCCCGTAGTATGGTGTTTTTTTTTTAAGAAAGAATGAGCGTAAGTTTGTAGTAGGTAAGTAAAGCTTCAGGCATAAAAGAGGAAGCAATCTTCCATGAGGGAACGTCAAAGAAATGTTAATTAAGTGACGTCACCAGAACGTGAATACGGATATTAAAGTGACGTAATAAATGCACTCCACGATTAAATAAATTAGTCTTACTAACACTCATAATTGTTCTATATACGGAAGACTGATGAAGGTCATGGAAGTGGACAAAATATTAGAAACAGTGGAAGACTGAAAAGTCCTTAGACACAGACACATCCTTGATGAGTGAGATCAAATTTCAAAAGAATAAGAAGGGAAGGCTGAGGGACGTCGATGATCTCTGTAATCTAAGTTAGGTAAGATTACAGCTGATAGTAGGCAAAAGAAAGTTAGCTGTGAGTTTGCCGACAAAAGTAGGAGAAATCTCAATGAGGTTCAGCTTGGGCAGTAAGCCTCCTGCAGTGCTCCTTCCTTCTTGAGTGGGTGTTACTTGGCCCTGCCTAACACGGGCCAACAGGCCTGCTGCGGTGCTCCTTATTATGTTCTTATAAGAGGCAGCTTTTAGGAATAATAATAATATATTTTGCCCTGGGATACGACCCACACCAGTCGACTAACACCCAGGTACCCATTTTTACAAATGGGTGAACATGGGCAACCGGTGTAAGGAAACACGCCCAATGTTTCCACCCTTACCGGGAATCGAACCCGGAAATTCAGCGTGTGAAGCGAGAGCTTTGCCATCAGGCCACGGGCTGCCATTTCATTTAACGATTAAAGAGAAGGCTGAAAAATTTGATAGTGTCGTATTCAGAGATACAGGAAGAATGTGGGTAGAAAAGGAAGTGAAGAATCAAAGTGTCTTGCACATTGTATCTGGTTAATTTTAGCAACTTTGATCTTAAACCCATGTGAGGTGACTCAGTTGGAAGTGCGATACATGGCAAGTCAGTGAAAGTTGGCACTGCGATATATGGCAAGTCAGTGAAAGTTGGCACTGCGATATATGGCAAGTCAGTGAAAGTTGGCACTGCGATATATGGCAAGTCAGTGAAAGTTGGCACTGCGATATATGGCAAGTCAGTGAAAGTTGGCACTGCGATATATGGCAAGTCAGTGAAAGTTGGCACTGCGATATATGGTAAGTCAGTGAAAGTTGGCACTGTGATATATGGCAAGTCAGTGAAAGTTGGCACTGCGATATATGGCAAGTCAGTGAAAGTTGGCACTGCGATATATGGCAAGTCAGTGAAAGTTGGCACTGCGATACATGGCAAGTCAGTGAAAGTTGGCACTGCGATATATGGCAAGTCAGTGAAAGTTGGCACTGCGATATATGGCAAGTCAGTGAAAGTTGGCACTGCGATATATGGCAAGTCAGTGAAAGTTGGCACTGCGATATATGGCAAGTCAGTGAAAGTTGGCACTGCGATACATGGCAAGTCAGTGAAAGTTGGCACTGCGATACATGGCAAGTCAGTGAAAGTTGGCACTGCGATATATGGCAAGTCAGTGAAAGTTGGCACTGCGATACATGGCAAGTCAGTGAAAGTAGGCACTGCGATACATGGCAAGTCAGTGAAAGTAGGCACTGCGATACATGGCAAGTCAGTGAAAGTTGGCACTGCGATATATGGCAAGTCAGTGAAAGTTGGCACTGCGATACATGGCAAGTCAGTGAAAGTAGGCACTGTGATACATGGCAAGTCAGTGAAAGTAGGCACTGTGATACATGGCAAGTCAGTGAAAGTTGGCAACTAGTTGATAACCAGTGG
>NC_091294.1:60851955-60992915 GCF_038502225.1 Cherax quadricarinatus | reverse complement strand
ATTCATTACCATATATCGGATTTTACCCCCAGCTGGCTGGGTAAAGATGAATGAAATTACAATTAACCATTTAGCAGTGGAAGGATTAAGTCAGAACGAGCAACTAATGACTGCCTCGTTCATCAAAACTGAAGGTGAGTGAGAGGTTTGTTTTGAATGGGTGGGAGAGATGGGTGGGAGGGGCGCGGCTTGTGGTAGGGTGGGAGACAGGCGGCAGTAGCAGCAGCAGCGGCAGGGTGCCACTAGTGCCGTCAGTGCCATCCTGGACGTCGTGAACCTACCACGTCCTCCATCGCTGCCGTGTTACGCCACCCACACACTCTGTCTCTCACACCACACACACACACCCACACTCACCCTCACACGTACACACTCACCCTCACGCACTCACAACACCAATGCTCGTAACTGCATATAAAACATGACAGATACAAAGGAATAAACGTGTGTGTATATGTTTTTTTGTTATTAAAGTGATCAAGTGCGTTTAATAACTTGATGAGCACAGCTTGCTGACTGTGATGCAGTGTAGTGACTGCTGTTGCAGGTGTCCCCGGCAGCGCCTCCTGCGGGACACCTGCAGGTGAAACACCTGCTAGTGACTGCCAGCCAGAGACTGGCTTGAGGCTACTTCTAAACTACCCGAGGAAGTGCCAGACAGTGCCAGCAGGACCCGACCCTCCCTGTAAGACGGACAGTGCCACAGGTGAGTGTATGTAGACGTGTGTGAAGTGTCTGTACCCTCTCTCCCACCCTTAAATACTCCCACTCTCTCTCCCTCCCTCCCTCCCACCTTCCCTCATGTCTCACGTCACTTCCACCTGTCCTGTATTTTTCTCCCTTCTCATGTAACACTAACGTCCCCCCTCCCTCGTGTATGTCTCCCTCCAGTCTGGTGTCACTCCCTCCAGTCTGGTGTCACTCCCTCCAGTCTCGTGTCACTCCCTCCAGTCTGGTGTCACTCCCTCCAGTCTGGTGTCACTCCCTCCAGTCTGGTGTCACTCCCTCCAGTCTCGTGTCACTCCCTCCAGTCTGGTGTCACTCCCTCCAGTCTGGTGTCACTCCCTCCAGTCTGGTGTCACTCCCTCCAGTCTGGTGTCACTCCCTCCAGTCTGGTGTCACTCCCTCCAGTCTGGTGTCACTCCCTCCAGTCTGGTGTCACTCCCTCCAGTCTGGTGTCACTCCCTCCAGTCTGGTGTCACTCCCTCCAGTCTGGTGTCACTCCCTCCAGTCTGGTGTCACTCGCTCCAGTCTGGTGTCACTCCCTCCAGTCTGGTGTCACTCCCTCCAGTCTGGTGTCACTCCCTCCAGTCTGGTGTCACTCGCTCCAGTCTGGTGTCACTCCCTCCAGTCTGGTGTCACTCCCTCCAGTCTGGTGTCACTCCGTCCAGTCTGGTGTCACTCCCTCCAGTCTGGTGTCACTCCCTCCAGTCTGGTGTCACTCCCTCCAGTCTGGTGTCACTCCCTCCAGTCTGGTGTCACTCCCTCCAGTCTGGTGTCACTCCCTCCAGTCTGGTGTCACTCCCTACAGTCTGGTGTCACTCGCTCCAGTCTGGTGTCACTCCCTCCAGTCTGGTGTCACTCCCTCCAGTCTGGTGTCACTCCCTCCAATCTGGTGTCACTCCCTCCAGTCTCATGTCACTAGCTCCAGTCCCATGTCACTACCTCCTGTCTGGTGTCACTCCCTACAGTCTAGTGTCACTGTCCCAGTTGGTGCCCAGAAGACACTGGTGTGAAGAGTCACTGTCCCAGGTGGTGTCCAGGAGACAATGGCAGGAAGAGTCATTGTCCCAGTTGGAGTCCAGGAGACACTGGCAGGAAGAGTCACTGTCACAGCTGGTGTCCAGGAGACACTAACGGGAAGAGTCACTGTTCCAGCTGGTGTTAAGGAGACACTGGCAGGAAGAGTCACTGTCCCAGCTGGTGTCCAGGAGACACTAACGGTAAGAGTCACTGTCCCAGCTGGTGTCCAGGAGACACTGGCCGGAAGAGTCACTGTCCCATATGGTGTCCAGGAGACATTGGCACGAAGAGTCACTGTCCCAGCTGGTGTCCAGGAGAAACTGACAGGAAGAGTCATTGTCCCAGCAGGTGTCCAGGAGACACTAGCGGGAAGAGTCAATGTCCCAGCTGGTGTCCAGGAGACATTGGCAGGACGAGTCACTGTCCCAGCTGGTGTCCAGGAGACATTGGCAGGAAGAGTCACTGTCCCAGCTGGTGTCCAGGAGACACTGGCAGTAAGAGTCACTGTCCCAGCTGGTGTACAGGAGACACTAACGAGAAGAGTCACTGTCCCAGCTGGTGTCCAGGAGACACTGGCAGTAAGAGTCACAGTCCCAGCTGGTGTACAGGAGACACTAACGAGAAGAGTCACTGTCCCAGCTGGTGTCCAGGAGACACTGGCAGTAAGAGTCACTGTCCCAGCTGGTGTACAGGAGACACTGGTAGGAAGAGTTACTGTCCCAGCTGGTGTACAGGAGACAATGGTAGGAAGAGTCACTGTCCCAGCTGGTGTACAGGAGACACTGGCCGGAAGAGTCACTGTCCCAGCTGGTGTACAGGAGACACTGGTAGGAAGAGTCACTGTCCCAGCTGGTGTACAGGAGACACTGGTAGGAAGAGTCACTGTCCCAGCTGGTGTACAGGAGACACTGGTAGGAAGAGTCACTGTACCAGCTGGTGTACAGGAGACACTGGTAGGAAGAGTCACTGTCCCAGCTGGTGTACAGGAGACACTGGTAGGAAGAGTCACTGTACCAGCTGGTGTACAGGAGACACTGGTAGGAAGAGTCACTGTCCCAGCTGGTGTACAGGAGACACTGGCCGGAAGAGTCACTGTCCCAGCTGGTATACAGGAGACACTGGCAGGAAGAGTCACTGTCCCAGCTGGTGTACAGGAGACACTGACAGGAAGAGTCACTGTCCCAGCTGGTATACAGGAGACACTGGTAGGATGAGTCACTGTCCCAGCTGGTGTACAGGAGACACTGGCAGGAAGAGTCACTGTCCCAGGTGGTGTACAGGAGACACTGGCCGGAAGAGTCACTGTCCCAGCTGGTGTACAGGAGACACTGGTATGAAGAGTCACTCTCCCAGCTGGTGTACAGGAGACACTGGCCGGAAGAGTCACTGTCCCAGCTGGTGTACAGGAGACACTGGCCGGAAGAGTCACTGTCCCAGCTGGTGTACAGGAGACACTGGCCGGAAGAGTCACTGTCCCAGCTGGTGTACAGGAGACACTGGCCGGAAGAGTCACTGTCCCAGCTGGTGTACAGGAGACACTGGCCGGAAGAGTCACTGTCCCAGCTGGTGTACAGGAGACACTGGTAGGAAGAGTCACTGTCCCAGCTGGTGTACAGGAGACACTGGTAGGAAGAGTCACTGTCCCAGCTGGTGTACAGGAGACACTGGCCGGAAGAGTCACTGTCCCAGCTGGTGTACAGAAGACACTGGTACGAAGAGTCACTGTCCCAGCTGGTGTACAGGAGACACTGGTAGGAAGAGTCACTGTCCCAGCTGGTGTACAGGAGACACTGGTAGGAAGAGTCACTGTCCCAACTGGTGTACAGGAGACACTGGCCGGAAGAGTCACTGTCCCAGCTGGTATACAGGAGACACTGGTAGGAAGAGTCACTGTCCCAGCTGGTGTGCAGGAGACACTGGCCGGAAGAGTCACTGTCCCAGCTGGTGTACTGGAGACACTGGTAGGAAGAGTCACTGTCCCAGCTGGTGTACAGGAGACACTGGCAGGAAGAGTCACTGTCCCAGCTGGTGTACAGGAGACACTGGCCGGAAGAGTCACTGTCCCAGCTGGTGTACAGGAGACACTGGTAGGAAGAATCACTGTCCCAGTTGGTGTACAGGAGACACTGGCCGGAAGAGTCACTGTCCCAGCTGGTGTACAGGAGACACTGGTAGGAAGAGTCACTGTCCCAGCTGGTGTACAGGAGACACTGGCCGGAGGAGTCACTGTCCCAGCAGGTGTACAGGAGACACTGGCAGGAAGAGTCACTGTCCCTGTTAGTGTACAGGAGACACTGGCCGGAAGAGTCACTGTCCCAGCTGGTGTACAGGAGACACTGGCAGGAAGAGTCACTGTCCCAGCTGGTGTACAGGAGACACTGGTAGGAAGAGTCACTGTCCCAGCTGGTGTACAGGAGACACTGGTAGGAAGAGTCACTGTCCCAGCTGGTGTACAGGAGACACTGGCCGGAAGAGTCACTGTCCCAGCTGGTGTACAGGAGACACTGGTAGGAAGAGTCACTGTCCCAGCTGGTGTACAGGAGACACTGGTAGGAAGAGTCACTGTCCCAGCTGGTGTACAGGAGACACTGGCAGGAAGAGTCACTGTCTCAGCTGGTGTACAGGAGACACTGGTAGGAAGAGTCACTGTCCCAGCTGGTGTACAGGAGACACTGGCCGGAAGAGTCACTGTCCAATCTGGTGTACAGGAGACACTGGTAGGAAGAGTCACTGTCCCAGCTGGTGTACAGGAGACACTGGTAGGAAGAGTCACTGTCCCAGCTGGTGTACAGGAGACACTGGTAGGAAGAGTCACTGTCCCAGCTGGTATACAGGAGACACTGGCAGGAAGAGTCACTGTCCCAGCTGGTGTACAGGAGACACTGGCCGGAAGAGTCACTGTCCCAGCTGGTATACAGGAGACACTGGCAGGAAGAGTCACTGTCCCAGCTGGTGTACAGGAGACACTGGCCGGAAGAGTCACTGTCCCAGCTGGTATACAGGAGACACTGGCAGGAAGAGTCACTGTCCCAGCTGGTGTACAGGAGACACTGGCAGGAAGAGTCACTGTCCCAGCTGATATACAGGAGACACTGGCAGGAAGAGTCACTGTCCCAGCTGGTGTACAGGAGACACTGGCAGGAAGAGTCACTGCCCCAGCTGGTGTACAGGAGACACTGGTAGGAAGAGTCACTGTCCCAGCTGGTGTACAGGAGACACTGGCAGGAAGAGTCACTGCCCCAGCTGGTGTACAGGAGACACTGGCCGGAAGAGTCACTGTCCCAGCTGGTGTACAGGAGACACTGGCCGGAAGAGTCACTGTCCCAGCTGGTGTACAGGAGACACTGGCAGGAAGAATCAGTCCCAGCTGGTGTACAGGAGACACTGGCAGGAAGAGTCACTGTCCCAGCTGGTGTACAGGAGACACTGGCCGGAAGAGTCACTGTCCCAGCTGGTGTACAGGAGACACTGGTAGGAAGAGTCACTGTCCCAGCTGGTGTACAGGAGACACTGGCAGGAAGAGTCACTGCCCCAGCTGGTGTACAGGAGACACTGGCAGGAAGAATCAGTCCCAGCTGGTGTACAGGAGACACTGGCAGGAAGAGTCACTGTCCCAGCTGGTGTACAGGAGACACTGGCAGGAAGAGTCACTGTCCCAGCTGGTGTACAGGAGACACTGGTAGGAAGAGTCACTGTCCCAGCTGGTGTACAGGAGACACTGGCAGGAAGAGTCACTGCCCCAGCTGGTGTACAGGAGACACTGGCCGGAAGAGCCACTGTCCCAGCTGGTGTACAGGAGACACTGGCCGGAAGAGTCACTGTCCCAGCTGGTGTACAGGAGACACTGGCAGGAAGAATCAGTCCCAGCTGGTGTACAGGAGACACTGGCAGGAAGAGTCACTGTCCCAGCTGGTGTACAGGAGACACTGTTAGGAAGAGTCACTGTCCCAGCTGGTGTACAGGAGACACTGGTAGGAAGAGTCACTGTCCCAGCTGGTGTACAGGAGACACTGGCAGGAAGAGTCACTGTCCCAGCTGGTGTACAGGAGACACTGTTAGGAAGAGTCACTGTCCCAGCTGGTGTACAGGAGACACTGGCCGGAAGAGTCACTGTCCCAGCTGGTGTACAGGAGACACTGGTAGGAAGAGTCACTGTCCCAGCTGGTGTACAGGAGACACTGGCCGTAAGAGTCACTGTCCCAGCTGGTGTACAGGAGACACTGGCAGGAAGAGTCACTGTCCCAGCTGGTGTACAGGAGACACTGGCAGGAAGAGTCACTGTCCCAGCTGGTGTACAGGAGACACTGGCAGGAAGAGTCACTGTCCCAGCTGGTGTACAAGAGACACTGGCAGGAAGAGTCACTGCCCCAGCTGGTGTACAGGAGACACTGGCCGGAAGAGTCACTGTCCCAGCTGGTGTACAGGAGACACTGGCCGGAAGAGTCACTGTCCCAGCTGGTGTACAGGAGACACTGGCAGGAAGAATCAGTCCCAGCTGGTGTACAGGAGACACTGGCAGGAAGAGTCACTGTCCCAGCTGGTGTACAGGAGACACTGGCCGGAAGAGTCACTGTCCCAGCTGGTGTACAGGAGACACTGGTAGGAAGAGTCACTGTCCCAGCTGGTGTACAGGAGACACTGGCAGGAAGAGTCACTGCCCCAGCTGGTGTACAGGAGACACTGGCAGGAAGAATCAGTCCCAGCTGGTGTACAGGAGACACTGGCAGGAAGAGTCACTGTCCCAGCTGGTGTACAGGAGACACTGGCAGGAAGAGTCACTGTCCCAGCTGGTGTACAGGAGACACTGGTAGGAAGAGTCACTGTCCCAGCTGGTGTACAGGAGACACTGGCAGGAAGAGTCACTGCCCCAGCTGGTGTACAGGAGACACTGGCCGGAAGAGCCACTGTCCCAGCTGGTGTACAGGAGACACTAGCCGGAAGAGTCACTGTCCCAGCTGGTGTACAGGAGACACTGGCAGGAAGAATCAGTCCCAGCTGGTGTACAGGAGACACTGGCAGGAAGAGTCACTGTCCCAGCTGGTGTACAGGAGACTCTGTTAGGAAGAGTCACTGTCCCAGCTGGTGTACAGGAGACATTGGTAGGAAGAGTCACTGTCCCGGCTGGTGTACAGGAGACACTGGCAGGAAGAGTCACTGTCCCAGCTGGTGTACAGGAGACACTGTTAGGAAGAGTCACTGTCCCAGCTGGTGTACAGGAGACACTGGCCGGAAGAGTCACTGTCCCAGCTGGTGTACAGGAGACACTGGTAGGAAGAGTCACTGTCCCAGCTGGTGTACAGGAGACACTGGCCGTAAGAGTCACTGTCCCAGCTGGTGTACAGGAGACACTGGCAGGAAGAGTCACTGTCCCAGCTGGTGTACAGGAGACACTGGCAGGAAGAGTCACTGTCCCAGCTGGTGTACAGGAGACACTGGCAGGAAGAGTCACTGTCCCAGCTGGTGTACAAGAGACACTGGCAGGAAGAGTCACTGTCCCAGCTGGTGTACAGGAGACACTGGCAGGAAGAGTCACTGCCCCAGCTGGTGTACAGGAGACACTGGCCGGAAGGGTCACTGCCCCAGCTGGTGTACAGGAGACACTGGTAGGAAAAGTCACTGTCCCAGCTGGTGTACAGGAGACACTGGCAGGAAGAGCCACTGTCCCAGCTGGTGTACAGGAGACACTGGCAGGAAGAGTCTCTGTCCCAGCTGGTGTACAGGAGACACTGGCAGGAAGAGTCACTGTCCCAGCTGGTGTACAGGAGACACTGGTAGGAAGAGTCACTGTCCCAGCTGGTGTACAGGAGACACTGGCAGGAAGAGTCACTGTCCCAGCTGGTGTACAGGAGACACTGGCAGGAATAGTCTCTGTCCCAGCTGGTGTACAGGAGACACTGGCAGGAAGAGTCACTGTCCCAGCTGGTGTACAGGAGACACTGGTAGGAAGAGTCACTGTCCCAGCTGGTGTACAGGAGACACTGGTATGAAGAGTCACTGTTCCAGCTGGTGTACAGGAGACACTGGCCGGAAGAGTCTCTGTCCCAGCTGGTGTACAGGAGACACTGGCAGGAAGAGTCACTGTCCCAGCTGGTGTACAGGAGACACTGGTAGGAAGAGTCACTGTCCCAGCTGGTGTACAGGAGACACTGGCCGGAAGAGTCTCTGTCCGAGCTGGTGTACAGGAGACACTGGCAGAAAGAGTCACTGTCCCAGCTGGTGTACAGGAGACACTGGCAGAAAGAGTCACTGTCCCAGCTGGTGTACAGGAGACACTGGTAGGAAGAGTCACTGTCCCAGCTGGTGTACAGGAGACACTGGCCGGAAGAGTCTCTGTCCCAGCTGGTGTACAGGAGACACTGGCAGGAAGAGTCACTGTCCCAGCTGGTGTACAGGAGACACTGGCAGGAAGAGTCACTGTCCCAGCTGGTGTACAGGAGACACTGGCAGGAAGAGTCACTGCCCCAGCTGGTGTACAGGAGACACTGGCAGGAAGAGTCACTGTCCCAGCTGGTGTACAGGAGACACTGGCAGGAAGAGTCACTGCTCCAGCTGGTGTACAGGAGACACTGGCAGGAAGAGTCACTGTCCCAGCTGGTGTACAGGAGACACTGGCAGGAAGAGTCACTTTCTTCAACTTAACATTCCTTAGAGAAACCTTAAAATTCCAAGTGAATAAATATTACATGAGCACTTGACGAACCCACTTCACAAACACACTTCAGGAACGCACTTCACAAACACACTTCAGGAACGCACTTCACGAACACACTTCACGTACACACCATCCACACACTTCACGGACACACCTCACGAACACACCCCAGGAACACACTTCAGTAAATAAACTCTTCACGAGAGATAGCTTTTTGTTAGTGAAGAGCTCTTGTTCCAAGGTCTAGGAGCTACTCTCCTTTTGGGGGAGTCGACCCAGGTTCCTTTTCACAGGTGCTGCATGACTTTGTCGGGTTTAGCGCACTCACACACATGTCTGAAAGACAATGTTTCGTATGTAAGACACGACTTGAGACAAAAGTTGTTGACTGATGTTACTGATGTGTTGTGTAGCAGCTGTTAGGTAGTGGTGGGTCTCGTGTATCAGGGGGTGTGTCTTGTATCAGGGGGTGTGTCTTGTATCAGGGAAGTGTGTTGTGTGTCAGGGGATGTGTCTTGTATCATGGGGTGTGTCTTGTATCAGGGAAGTGTGTTGTGTGTCAGGGGATGTGTCTTGTATCATGGGGTGTGTCTTGTATCAGGGGGTGTGTCTTGTAACAGTGGGGTGTGTCGTGTATCAGGAGGGTGTCCTGTATTAAGGGGTGTGCCTCGTATCAGGGGGTATGTCTTTCATCAAGAGGTGTGTATTTTATCAAGGGAGTGTGTCTTGTATCAGGGGGTGAGGTCAGTGATTACGTGTGGTCATACCTGTCCTAAGCTCTCTGGGAGTTAGCACCATGGCTTGTTGTAGTGTTTTAGAATCTCAGGTTCAGGTGTTGAAGAAGGAGGTTGTACTTCTTCAGGAGGAAAATAGGAGGCTGAAGCTTCGCCTAGATGGGTTTGGGAGTGAGTTTGAGATGGATTTAGCCGGTAAAGAGGAAATGGTCACCAGCAGTGATAGTGGCAGCCACTTTAAGTGGCAAGTGGTTCACAGTTCAGAAAGAAGGAAAATAAGGAGGGTTAACAGAGAAGATGTGAAGGTAGGAAATCGATTCTCTGTTCTCCAGGACGAGAGTACTTCAGTGGTTAGTGAGGTTGAAAGTATCACTGATTCCCCTGCTAATCAAGGTAAGAATATTCTAATTATAGGAGATTCTCAGGTAAGATATATGGACCATTATTTTTGTAACAGAGATAGAAAGGTTAAACAGAGGGTGTGCCTTCCAGGAGCTGGTGTTGGTGATATAGTCAGCAGGTTGGATAATATTATGTCAAGTAATGGGAACAAGCCCATTATCTGCCTTAGTGCTTGGGGTAATGACATTAGGAAGGGCAGGAGACAGGAGCTACTGGATAAGTACAGGTCAGCCATAGACACTGGCAGTAGTCACGTATAAGGGAGGGATCCCGGTTATATGTAGCATCTTGCGTAGAAAGGGAGTTGGCAATGAATGGATGTCTAGGGCAATTGGTATAAATTATTGGGTAGACAGGTACTGCAAGGAACTTGCAATCCCATTCATTGATAACTGGGACAAATTCTATGGCAAACGTGATATGTATGCAACGGATGGGGTTCATCTCTCTGGGGTTGGAGTGGTTGCATTAGCCAATTCGATTGAGGGGGTAATTGATGACTTATCTAGGACTTATTAAACTGATTGATTGTAGAGGTATGGGTGTTTGTGGGGAAACAATCAGGCTGCGGTATTAGGGTTGAAAACAGCAGTTATTACCGGGATACCTCAGGGATATGCTTAAAAGACAATATTCAAAATAAAGTTGCTAGTAAAGGCAAATAAATTGATCAACAAACAGAGAGAGATAGTAGAGGGCAAAGAGTGACTAGCTCCCTAAAGGTTTACTATACAAATAGTAGGAGTCTAAGAAATAAGATAGATGAGCTAAGATTACTTGCAAGTGCAGGTAATATAGATATTATTGGTATAACAGAGACCTAGTTCAACTTGAAAGATAGAGAAATACCTTCTGAATGCAACATACAGGGTTATAAATTATTCCATACTTATAGGGTCAACAGGAAAGCTGGTAGAGTGGCTATGTATGTCAGAGAAAATTTAAATTGTTGTCTTAGACATGATATAAGAGTAGAAACATCGAACATAGAATCTGTTTGGCTACAGTTTCTCGAGAGTCGTGACAAATTAATTTTGGGTGTGATTTATAGGCCCCCAAACCTTGATAGGGAGTGCAGTAAACTATTATGTGACGAAATTCATAAGGCATCTAGATATGAAAATGTTGTGTTAATGAGAGATTTTAACTTTAGACAAATTGACTGGAACAATACAACAGGAAACCTTGAGTCTAGTGACTTCTTTGATATGGTCCAGGATTGTTTTTAGAACAGTTTGTGACAGAACCAACTAGAGGAAACTGCTTGAGTTGGTTCTTGCCAACAAAGAATTACTAATTAATAATCTTGAGGTTAATGATGAGCTTGGGGAAAGTGATCACAAATCACTTAGTTTCAATATATCATGGAATTATCCACATAACTGCAATCAAATCTCTGTTCCAGACTTTTGCTTGGCCGATTTCATGGGACTGAGAAATTACCTGGGTGGGCTAAATTGGAATGACCTGACTATGGGTCAGGTAGGTGAACTTGGTTGCCAATATGACGTTTTTCAGAGCATAGTTCTAGCTGTCCAGACAATTTTTGTTCTGAGTAGGGAAATTAAATCTAATGAAAATGATCCCCAATGGATGAACAATAGATTAAAACATCTCATTGCTCAAAAGAGAGGTATATGTAGGCGAATCAAGAGGGGATTGGCAGTTAAGAAATCAATATATTCAATTAAAGAGAGAAATAAAAAAAAGGAATAAGAAAAGCAAAAAGGGATTATGAGGCTAAAGTAGCGAGGGATTCGAAGAGTAACCCAAAAGGGTTCTTTCAGGTATACAGAAGTAAGATTAGGGACAAGATTGGCCCACTTAAGAGTAATTCAGGTCAGATCATTGACAGTGATAAGGATATATGTGAAATTTTCAATACTTACTTCCTCTCAGTTTTTACCGAGGAAAATACTAGCGAAATTCCCGAAATAATAGATCATGTATCAGGGTGTGTGTCTTGTATCAGGGTGTGTGTCTTGTATCAGGGTGTATGTCTTGTATCAGGGTGTGTGTCTTGTATCAGGGTGTGTCTTGTATCAGGGTGTGCGTCTTGTATCAGGGTGTGTGTCTTGTATCAGGGTGTGTGTCTTGTATCAGGGTGTGTCTTGTATCAGGGGGGTGTCTTGTATCAGGAGCATGTCTTGTATCAAGGGGTGTCCTGTATCAGGGAGGTGTCTTGTACCAGGGGGGTGTCTTGTATCAAGATGTCTTGTATCAGGGGGTGTCTTGTACCAGGGGGTGTGTCTTTTATCAGGGAGGTGTCTAATATCAGGGGGGGTGTCTTGTACCAGGGGGTGTCTTGTATCAGGGAGGTGTCTTGTACCAGGGGGTGTCTTGTACCAGGGGGTGTCTTGTACCAGGGGGTGTCTTGTATCAGGGAGGTGTCTTGTACCAGGGGGTGTCTTGTACCAGGGGGTGTCTTGTACCAGGGAGTGTCTTGTATCAGGGAGGTGTCTTGTACCAGGGGGTGTCTTGTATCAGGGAGGTGTCTTGTACCAGGGGGTGTCTTGTATCAGGGAGGTGTCTTGTATCATGGGTGTGTGTAGTGTATCAAGGGGGTGTCTTGTATCAGGGAGGTGTCTAATATCAGGGGGTGTCTTGTACCAGAGGGGTGTCTTGTATCAGGGGTGTGTGTAGTGTATCAAGGGGGTGTCTTGTATCAGGGAGGTGTCTAATATCAGGGGGTGTCTTGTACCAGGGGGTGTCTTGTATCAGGGAGGTGTCTTGTACCAGGGGGTGTCTTGTACCAGGGGGTGTCTTGTATCAGGGAGGTGTCTTGTACCAGGGGGTGTCTTGTATCAGGGAGGTGTCTTGTATCAGGGGTGTGTGTAGTGTATCAAGGGGGTGTCTTGTGTCATGGGGGTGTCTTGTGTCATGGGGGTGTCTTGTTTCATGGGGGTGTCTTGTGTCATGGGGGTGTCTTGTTTCATGGGGGTGTCTTGTGTCATGGGGGTGTCTTGTGTCATGGGGGTGTCTTGTGTCATGGGGGTGTCTTGTGTCATGGGGGTGTCTTGTGTCATGGGGGTGTCTTGTGTCATGGGGGTGTCTTGTATCAGGGGAGAGGGAAGGCAAGACTGAGTGGCAGACTGTGTGGCAGACTGTGTGGCAGACTGTGTGGCAGACTGTGTGGCAGACTGTGTGGCAGACTGTGTGGCAGACTGTGTGGCAGACTGTGTGGCAGACTGTGTGGCAGACTGTGTGGCAGACTGTGGCAGACTGTGCTGCAAACTGTGCTGCAAACTGTGTGGCAGACTGTGTGGCAGACTGTGCTGCAAACTGTGCTGCAAACTGTGCTGCAAACTGTGTGGCAGACTGTAGCAGACTGTGTGGCAGACTGTGGCAGACTGTGAGATACTGTTGGGCAGAATGTGTGTGGTAGACTGTGTGACAGACTGTGGGGAAGATTGTAAGGCAGACTGTGTGGATGACTGGATGGTAGACTGCGTGGCAGACTGAGTAGCCAACTGTGGGGCAGACTGAGTAGCCAACTGTGGGGCAGACTGTTGGGCAGACTGTGTGGGAGACTGTATGGCAAACTGCGTGGCAGACTGTTCAGCCGACTGTGGGGCAGACTGTGGGGCAGACTGTTGGAGAGACTGTGAGGCAGAATATGGGGCAGGCTGTGGGGCAGACTGTGTGGCAGACTGTGTGGCAGACTGTGTGGAGTACTGCATGGCAAACTGCATGGCAGACTGTTCAGCCGATTGTGGGGCAGACTGTTGGAGAGACTGTGAGGCAGAATGTGGGGCGCTGTGGGGCAGGCTGTGGGGCAGGCTGTGGGGCAGGCTGTGGGGCAGGCTGTGGGGCAGGCTTTGGGGCAGACTGTTGAGGAGACTGTCAGGCAAACTGTCGGGCAGACTGCGGGGCAGACTGTGGGGCAGACTGTGGGGCAGACTGTGGGGCAGACTGTGGGACAGACTGTGAGGCAGACTGTGGGACAAACTGTGGGGCAGACTGTGGGACAGACTGTGGGACAGACTGTGAGGCAGACTGTGGGACAGACTGTGAGACAGACTGTGCGGCAGACTGTGTGGCAGACTGTGGCAGACTGTGTGGCAGACTGAGATACTGTTGGGCAGAATGTGTGTGGTAGACTGTGTGACAGACTGTGGGGAAGATTGTAAGGCAGACTGTGTGGATGACTGGATGGTAGACTGCGTGGCAGACTGAGTAGCCAACTGTGGGGCAGACTGTTGGGCAGACTGTTGGGCAGACTGTTGGGCAGACTGTTGGGCAGACTGTTGGGCAGACTGTGTGGGAGACTGTGTGGCAAACTGCGTGGCAGACTGTGGGGCAGACTGTGTGGCAGAATGTGTGGAGTACTGTATGGCAAACTGCGTGACAGACTGTTCAGCCGACTTGGGGCAGACTGTGGGGGCAGACTGTTGGAGAGACTGTGACGCAGAATGTGGGGCAGGCTGTGGGGCAGGCTGTGGGGCAGACTGTGGGGCAGACTGTTGGGGAGACTGTGAGGCAGGCTGTGGGGCAGGCTGTGGGGCAGGCTGTGGGGCAGGCTGTGGGGCAGGCTGTGTGGCAGACTGTGTGGCAGACTGTGTGGCAGACTGTGTGGAGTACTGTATGGCAAACTGCGTGGCAGACTGTTCAGCCGATTGTGGGGCAGACTGTTGGAGAGACTGTGAGGCAGAATGTGGGGCGCTGTGGGGCAGACTGTGGGGCAGACTGTGGGGCAGGCTGTGGGGCAGGCTGTGGGACAGGCTGTGGGGAAGGCTGTGGGACAGGCTTTGGGGCAGACTGTGAGGCAGACTGTAGGGCAGACTGTTGAGGAGACTGTCAGGCAGACTGTCGGGCAGACTGCGGGGCAGACTATGGGGCAGACTGTGGGGCAGACTGTGGGGCAGACTGTGGGACAGACTGTGGGACAGACTGTGGGGCAGACTGTGGGACAGACTGTGAGGCAGACTGTGGGACAGACTGTGAGGCAGACTGTGAGGCAGACTGTGGGACAGACTGTGTGACAGACTGTGGGGAAGATTGTAATGTAGTCTGTGGGGCAGACTGTGGGACAGACTGTGGGGAAGATTGTACGGCAGACTGTGGAGCAGACTGTGGGGCAGGCTGTGGGGCAGACTGTGGGGCAGACTGTGGGGCAGACTGTGGGGCAGACTGTGGGGCAGACTGTGGGGCAGTGTGGCAGACTGTGGGACAGACTGTGGGGAAGATTGTACGGCAGACTGTGGAGCAGACTGTGGGGCAGGCTGTGGGGCAGACTGTGGGACAGACTGTGGGGCAGACTGTGGGGAAGATTGTACGGCAGACTGTGGAGCAGACTGTGGGGCAGGCTGTGGGGCAGACTGTGGGACAGACTGTGGGACAGACTGTGGGGCAGACTGTGGGACAGACTGTGGGGAAGATTGTACGGCAGACTGTGGAGCAGACTGTGGGGCAGGCTGTGGGGCAGACTGTGGGACAGACTGTGGGGCAGACTGTGGGACAGACTGTGGGGAAGATTGTACGGCAGACTGTGGAGCAGACTGTGGGGCAGGCTGTGGGGCAGACTGTGGGACAGACTGTGGGACAGACTGTGGGGCAGACTGTGTGACAGACTGTGTGACAGACTGTGGGACAGACTGTGTGGCAGACTGTGGGACAGACTGTGGGACAGACTGTGGGACAGACTGTGTGACAGACTGTGGGACAGACTGTGGGACAGACTGTGTGACAGACTGTGTGACAGACTGTGTGACAGACTGTGTGACAGACTGTGTGACAGACTGTGGGACAGACTGTGTGACAGACTGTGTGACAGACTGTGTGACAGACTGTGTGACAGACTGTGTGACAGACTGTGGGGCAGACTGTGGGAAAACATAGGGCAGTATTATAAGGTAGTGAGGTTGGTAGTACCTGGGTTGGTTACAGTGTTGATAATCACTCTGAGTCTTAACTCTTGTAAGGTTTCTTAACGGGACCTTCACCACACACTGTGTAACTCACCTTCACACACTGTGTAACTCACCTTCACACACTGTGTAACTCACCTTCACACACTGTGTAACTCACCTTCACACACTGTGTAACTCACCTTCACACACTGTGTAACTCACCTTCACACACTGTGTAACTCACCTTCACACACTGTGTAACTCACCTTCACACACTGTGTAACTCACCTTCACACACTGTGTAACTCACCTTCACACACTGTGTAACTCGCCTTCACACACTGTGTAACTCACCTTCACACACTGTGTAACTCACCTTCACACACTGTGTAACTCACCTTCACACACTGTGTAACTCACCTTCACACACTGTGTAACTCACCTTCACCACACACTGCGTAACTCACCTTCACCACTCGCTGTGTAACTCACCTTCACCACGCACTGTGTAACTCACCTTCACCACACACTGCGTAACTCACCTTCACCACTCACTGTGTAACTCATCTTCACACTGTGTAAACCACCTTCACCATTCACTGTGTAACTCACCTTCACACACTGTGCAACTCACCCTCACCATACACTGTGTAACTCACCCTCACCATAAACTGTGTAACTCACCCTCACCACACACTGTGTAACTCACTTTCACCACACTGTGTAACTCACTTTCACCACACACTGTGTAACTCAGTACTCACAGTTGTGGGGGTCGAGTCTCGGCTACTGGCACCTTCACCACACACTGTAACTCAGTACTTACCTGGTTGTGGGGGTCGAGTTTCTGCTCGTGGTCCTGTCTCTACTGTTCTTTGA
This sequence comes from Cherax quadricarinatus, assembly GCF_038502225.1. Classification (NCBI taxonomy): domain Eukaryota; kingdom Metazoa; phylum Arthropoda; class Malacostraca; order Decapoda; family Parastacidae; genus Cherax; species Cherax quadricarinatus. Next base: position 60,976,656 of record NC_091294.1, on the reverse strand, counting down.
GAATCGTTGGCTCTATCATGGCTATTCTTAAAACTGTGTATGCTATCTGCCACCACCATTTCTTCATCCAGATCATTCCACTTCCTGACCATACTGAGGTAGCAGAATAAATATATCGTGACCTCCCTGCGCCTCAGGTGCGCCTTTAACAGTTATATGTGCCACTATTGTTCTCTCCCTACCCTCTCTGTCAAGTTTTCTAAGTATCTTGTACATGATCATGTCTTCCCTGGACTTCCTGTTCTTTATTTTCAGTAGATTCAGTTCTTTTAATTTCGTTATGAACCTAGAAAGTAGATTTTGAACCTACTCTATAATGTGTTGGTTCAGTACTGGAACTATATTCTACATGAAATGTGGTACATTACGTCGTATATGACTCTTTATTAAGGTTCTTCAGAGCTGGTCTTAGGTTTTGCAAGTTAAGCGTTTACTGCAGAAGTTGTTAGTGACGTGAGTCTCTGGAGAGTTTACCTGGAGAGAGTTCCGGGGGTCAACGCCCCCGCGGCCCGGTCTGTGACATTATATTTACCCCTTGGTCATTGTCAGAGTGTGATGATTGTAGTTTGACCTTTATGTCTGTACTCCGTTTCTCGTCTTTTTATCCCTTCTTCAATCTTCATAACTTTGCAGTTTCTGGGGTGAAATTCCAATAGCCTCTCTGAATAATCCTGCAGTTGATTTCAGGTCCAGTTGAAAATTTTTCTTATATTCTGTTGGAGTGTGAGCAAAGTAACATTTATGAAGGGGTTCAGGGAAACGGGCAGGCTGGACTTGAGTCCTGGAGATGGGAAGTACAGTGTCTGTACTCTGAAGGAGGGGTGTTAATGTTGCAGTTTAAAAACTGTAGTGTAAAGCACCCTTCTGGCAAGACAGTGATGGAGTGAATGATGGTGAAAGTTTTTCTTTTTCGGGCCACCCTGCCTTGGTGGGAATCGGCCAGTGTGATAATAAAAAAATAAATAACAATAATAATAATTCTGTTTTTATTCTCCTCATTTTCATCATAGACGGACTGGAATATATAAGGCCTCTATATCTTCTGGTATTTCATTTAATTTTTTTAGGAAGAGCTTTGGTCATGGTTCTGATGCTTGTGGAGCCTCACTTCTCACACTTGTCCATCCAGGTAATTCTCTCCGGACCATCACTTTGCCCTTTGTGTCTTAAGTGTTCGTTGATCCATCGTAACGTCTTTCCAATTTCCTCCGCTTCTCTTATCGTTATTGCTCATGTCTTCCTTTCACTGCCTTCTGGAATGCTTCCTTGCAGCCCAAGAATATGCAGTCCCCTATTGTGCAGATATGTGTGTATTCACTTTTATGTGGTTCCTGGAGTCGAGTCTCAACTCCTGGATCCATCTTTCAGCTAGCCCCTGCTGGGTTCACTCTCTAATGGCTTCGTGCATCTACCAATTTATTATCCGGATCATTTCCCTTCCCGTCCACTCTTAGGCTGAAGAAATATTTCGTAGAGTCCCTGTGACTCATCGGTACTTTTCATTTCCAACTGTACTTTCGTTTTCCTATTTCCTGCCTCTTATACACGGATGGAAAAGACACAATTGCAGAGAGAAGCTTCGTTTAGAAGTTTCGACTGTGCCGCAGGCTTCAGTCAGTACCCAGGGCTGTGCAACAAGCAAATGTATACAAGCATAGTCAGGTGAGTGGCCGGATCAACGAGGTCACTGTGTGAGGTGAATTGCGATATGGAAGCACTGCATGAGTCCTACCCGTCTTTCCGATTACCTGCCTATGAAAGATGAGTTCTGCTGCAGGTTTTGCTATACTGAAAGTTCATTTTTTTCATGGATTGCATTTTGTATGCAGGTTAGCGCAGCTTCCAGGTATTTGCATCCATTTTCTTAAAGACCATGTAAATAAATGGTACAATATACCTACACGATGGAAAAATAGACAAATGCAGTATAGTGCGAGCCTTTACTGACTGTTTCGCCCACACAGTGGGCTTTATCAAGTCACAAACAGATCTACCTGAGCAGAGAATACATGACTATATATACGGAGCATACTGATGTGAAGAGTCGGATGGAGAATGCTGAGAAGCTGGATTTGAGAAGGACCTTCACTACTTTCTCTGCTTTTCATTCTTACTGACCAGGTAGGCGTCCTTCCCATGCATCAGATGTGCAGGTCTGGTCCCTATGTATCACGCAAGAGATGCGCATTAGAGCCCTGCTGGTGTTCTGATGTTCTTGTAATCTGATCTGTTGGCTGCAGATTTCTCCCACGTGATTCTGATCACAATCGCCTGGTGAAATGGTGTACTCACCTCACGGTTGTCTTTCAGCCCAGCTGGTCAGGTCTTGGATGATGCTGGATGTGATAGTGGCAACACCTGTGTCACTCTTGCTAAGACTTATTGAAATTAACTGCACCTTGTGTGAATTTTTTTTTTCGGCAGTTCCTTTTATAGATAAAATTTTGGCATGACCATGACCTCACCGATCAGTGCCATTCTGGCGAATGTGTTTATTGAATCACTGGAGAGATTTACCAACATCATATCCAAAGAGGTGCCATGGCTTCACTGTGTGGATGATATTCTTCTTAATGCTCCGAAAGATTCCACCTATACAACCTCAGAACAGCCTCAGCAGTGTTAAACTGTCCATTTAATTCACTCTAGCAGAGGAAGCTATCTTTCTTTCGTTGATATTCTTCTCATTCAACAAAATAGCCATTTCAAATTCAAGGAATACCGAGAGCCGAGTGATAAGAATGACATGCTACACTGTTGCTCCCAGCGCTGCTTGGCATGTTTGTACGTGGCTACAGGATCTGCAGTCTTCAGTATCTGGAGGAAGAGTGTAACATTCTTAAAGATATCTTCTGGAAGCTAAAAGTTCCTTCACACATCATCCGGGGCTGCAGGGATCGTGCATACAAAATCCTCACTTTACCGACACCAGAGAATATCACAGAAAGAAGATGCATTTTTGCTGCTACACCACAGGATAAGATACATGTGCAGCACCTGGGTATCTTTAATTGTAGACGTTTTACCATCCATTGGATTTATCAATACAAATTCAACGACACAATGGGAAGACTGTAAAACTATATACAAATGACGGGTAATCACTCCCTCAGCGTGTCTCACACCATATATATAACGACTGAGTGATGTGTAGTGACCAGGCTGCACACCAGATGTCTTGGAAGGACGTCCAGCTAGACAACTCATAACCTGTTCATAGGAAGGACTGACAGGCCTCTTACAGTGCTACCATCTCCCTCACAGTGATCTCACCGACCCGACAACTCATCTGACTTTGCTTGTACAAGTTTGCTTGTTGTACACCTCCGTGTATTGACTAAAGAATCCTGTTCCGCGGGCGAAACATATCAATAAAGTTCCTCTCTGCAATTATTTGTTGGCTTTGTGCAGTTTGTCTGCATCTCGAACAGCCTGTCCCTGTCCACTCTATTACTTCTTCCCAGTATTTTGCACGACGTCATTGCTTCCCTGGTCCTTATGTCCTCTAATATCATCATTTTTAGCTTCTTTAGTCTCTCCTTAAATCAGGGACTAGTCTCGTTGCAAATCTTTGCATTTTTTCTGATTTCTTGACGTGCTTGATCAGGAGGAGCTCCATTCCAGTGTGACTTACTCTAAGATGGGTCTGACATATGTCATATTTAGTGTGGCAAATGACTCCTTGTTGTGACTCCTGAAAACTAATCTAAGATTTGCCAGGCACGCACTTGCTGCAGAGGTTATTCTGTTGATGTGTGCCTTAGGCGATGTTTGGTGCTATGCTCACACCGAGGTCATTCTTCATGAGTGAGGTTCACAACTTTGCCTTGAACTCAGTGTCTGGTCATCTTTGTCCTACCCCAATTTCCATAGCTTATCATTTTCTGGGGGTTGGCTTCCAATAACCACTTGTCTTACCATTCCTGTAAGATATCCTAGTTTGTTTATAGACTTTTCTTGTCCCCTTCCTGTTTGTTTCCCTCGTTCGTTTCACGTCATCCACTAACAGTAAGTCGTTCAAGTACACGAAAAATAGCACTGGTCGCAGTATTGATCCTTGTGGAATACCACTTGTCCCTCTTACTCAAACTGACATCTCTTCCCGAACAATCACTTTTCATTTCCTTCCTAAGAGGAAATGCTTGATCCACTGTAGTGGCTTACGCGTTATTTATTCCTAGTTGCTCCTCTAGCTTTTGACCCAGTTTGGTATGCGGCACCGTCTCAAAAGCCTTCTTATAGTTAAAAAATATGCAGTCCCCCACTCTCGTTCTCTTGCCTCGTTTATGTTACCTCCTAATAAAACTCCGACAGGTTGTGAGATCAGATTTACCATCTATAAAACCAGGTGCTGCATTGCTCTTTCCTTGATCATCCTCTCCATAACCTTACTAATATATCATGCATGGCAGTGACAGTGAACTATAGTTTAATGCTACCTGTCTTGTCTCTTAAATACTAGGACTGTGTCGGCTGTCTTAAGGACATCTGTCAGTTGCCCTGTTTTAGTTCACTTGCTGAAGATTTTGGCTAGTGGTTCACACAGTGCTGCTGCTCCCTCTTCCAGAACCCACGGAATGTTAACGCTTAGTTCCACTGCCTTCCAGGTATCCAGTTTCCTGACTAGTTTTGTAATCTCGTCCGTTGTGTGTTTTGTTCAGTACTTGTTGGTTTACTGTTCATCTATGACTGATAAAATCTATATTTCCTCCGAGAATGCTACCTTCAGTCCGTAGTTCAGCTCTTCGCAGCCTTCTTGATGATTTCTTGCACGGGTTGAATCCCAGCTCCAGGATCTCGTGGGCCCTGTCATACCTGTTCTTAAAACTATGTATGCAGCGTGCCTCTAAGCTGCATAAATAGTCCTCTGGCTGAAGAAATACCTCCTGACACCCATGTGTCTTATCTCTCTTCAGTTGTACCTCTTGTACCCGTTTTCTGCCTCTCGATCTGTTTTTCCTTGTCCACTCCAAGTTTTCATCATGTCCGCCTTCGTTAAGGCCTCCAATGTCGTCAGGTTCAGTTTCTTCAGCCTCTCTTCATACACTCTAAAGATATGTTGTATATTTCTCGTATTTTGCAGACTCCAAAGTCTTTTGCTGGAAACTATCAAGTTTCTTAAACTCTAGATGAATATAATCAGCTCAACCACTTTTTTCTTGAGCAATTTTCTGAAGTTTGTTGTAATACCCTAATATAATAGATCTGTTACACGAGAACTGGCAGATCAGAACTTAACTGGTGGGTGTTAGTTTTTTTTTTGCTCTCAGAGTATTTATTCATTTGCTGGTGAAGATCTTTCCCAATATTTCTGAAAAAAAACCCCGCTTGTCTGCGAAATTTCTCTATTCTTTTATTTTTGTTTTGATTCCTTCTTTTAAATATATGGAGACTGTGTGTCATCTTCCATCTGTCTGTTTACACTCTTGTACTGAAATACTAACAAATTCCAAGTGGATAGAAAGCTATTCTCAATTTTCTTTTAAAACCAACGGTGGTATTTCCTCAGTGATTTTTTTTTCTTCTCAGTGTCTACTAGTAATGTCTTCAGTTCCTCTTCAGTTCAGTCTTCTACATTTTTTATCTCTGAGATTTAAATCTTCTACATTTAAAATAACTTAGGTAAACACGCTAAAATCATCCATTTAATAATTGCTGGCATATTTCCTCCTCATCGTCAACAAATTTCATATTGCTTTTATTCTTCGACTTTGTCTTTAACATTTAGATTACTTCATAGAAAATTAAATAAAAGATACATACCAACTTTCTTCTTATAAATTTTTCCTTATACGAAGTTTCTTTCAATCTTCTCATATTTTTATAATAATTTCTAATTTGTCAGTATTTCTGCTAAGATTCTTCTTTGTGATATTTCTTATATTTATCCCAGCTTCTTTATTTTCTATACATAGACAAAACTTTACAATAAATCAGTATTTAGTATTACGTCGCGTATTACTTAACGTAATAACTCATCTCTCACTAGTGTTGTCTTCTCTGACCAGTGTTGTCTTCTCTGACCAGTGTTGTCTTCTCTGACCAGTGTTGTCTTCTCTGACCAGTGTTGTCTTCTCTGACCAGTGTTGTCTTCTCTGACCAGTGTTGTCTTCTCTGACCAGTGTTGTCTTCTCTGACCAGTGTTGTCTTCTCTGACCAGTGTTGTCTTCTCTGACCAGTGTTGTCTTCTCTGACCAGTGTTGTCTTCTCTGACCAGTGTTGTCTTCTCTGACCAGTGTTGTCTTCTCTGACCAGTGTTGTTTTCTCTGACCAGTGTTGTTTTCTCTGACCAGTGTTGTCTTCTCTCACTAGTGTTGTCTTCTCTCACTAGTGTTGTCTTCTCTCACCAGTGTTGCCTTCTCTCACCAGTGTTGCCTTCTCTCACCAGTGTTGCCTTCTTTCACCAGTGTTGCCTTCTCTCACCATTGTTTTCTTCTCTCACTTGTGTTGTCTTCTCTCACTTGTGTTGTCTTCTCTCACTTGTGTTGTCTTCTCTCACGTGTGTTGTCTTCTCTCACTAGTGTTGGCAACACTCATCAGTGTTGTCTTCTCTGACCAGTGTTGTCTACTCCGACCAGTGTGTTTTCTCTGACCAGTGTTGTCTTCTCTGACCAGTGTTGTCTTCTCTGACCAGTGTTGTTTTCTCTGACCAGTGTTGCCTTCTCCCACTAGTGTTGTCTTCTCTCACTAGAGTTGTTTTCTCTGACCAGTGTTGTCTTCTCTGACCAGTGTTGTCTTCTCTGACCAGTGTTGTCTTCTCTGGCCAGTGTTGTCTTCTCTGGCCAGTGTTGTCTTCTCTGACCAGTGTTGTCTTCTCTGACCAGTGTTGTCTTCACTCACTAGAGTTGTCTTCTCTGGCCAGTGTTGTCTTCTCTGACCAGTGTTGTCTTCTCTGACCAGTGTTGTCTTCTCTCACTAGTGTTGTCTTCTCTCACTAGAGTTGCCTTCTCTCACTAGAGTTGTCTTCTCTCACTAGTGTTGTCTTCTCTCACTAGTGTTGCCTTCTCTCACTAGTGTTGCCTTCTCTCACCATTGTTTTCTTCTCTCACTTGTGTTGTCTTCTCTCACTTGTGTTGTCTTCTCTCACTTGTTGTCTTCTCTCACTTGTGTTGTCTTCTCTCACTTGTGTTGGCTTCTCTCACTAGTGTTGTCTTCTCTCACCAGTGTTGTCTTCTCTCACCAGTGTTGTCTTCTCTCACCAGTGTTGCCTTCTCTCACCAGTGTTGTCTTCTCTCACCAGTGTTGCCTTCTCTCACCAGTGTCGTCTTCTCTCACCTGTGTTGTCTTCTCTCACCAGTGTTGCCTTCTCTCACCAGTGTTTTCTTCTCTCACTTGTGTTTTCTTCTCTCACTTGTGTTGTCTTCTCTCACTTGTGTTGGCTTCTCTCACTAGTGTTGGCTTCTCTCACCAGTGTTTTCTTCTCTCACTTGTGTTTTCTTCTCTCACTTGTGTTGTCTTCTCTCACCAGTGTTGTCTTCTCTCACTAGTGTTGTCTTCTCTCACTAGTGTTGTCTTCTCTCACTGGTGTTGCCTTCTCTCACCATTGTTTTCTTCTCTCACTTGTGTTGTCTTCTCTCACCATTGTTTTCTTCTCTCACTTGTGTTGTCTTCTCTCACTTGTGTTGTCTTCTCTCACTTGTGTTGTCTTCTCTCACTAGTGTTGTCTTCTCTCACTGGTGTTGCCTTCTCTCACCATTGTTTTCTTCTCTCACTTGTGTTGTCTTCTCTCACCATTGTTTTCTTCTCTCACTTGTGTTGTCTTCTCTCTCTAGTGTTGTCTTCTCTCACCATTGTTTTCTTCTCTCACTTGTGTTGTCTTCTCTCACTTGTGTTGTCTTCTCTCACTTGTGTTGTCTTCTCTCACTTGTGTTGTCTTCTCTCACTTGTGTTGGCTTCTCTCACTAGTGTTGCCTTCTCTCACCATTGTTTTCTTCTCTCACTTGTGTTGTCTTCTCTCACTTGTGTTGTCTTCTCTCACTTGTGTTGTCTTCTCTCACTTGTGTTGTCTTCTCTCACTTGTGTTGGCTTCTCTCACTAGTGTTGGCTTCTCTCACCAGTGTCGTCTTCTCTCACCTGTGTTGTCTTCTCTCACCAGTGTTGCTTCTCTCACCAGTGTTGCCTTCTCTCACCAGTGTTTTCTTCTCTCACTTGTGTTTTCTTCTCTCACTTGTGTTGTCTTCTCTCACCAGTGTTGTCTTCTCTCACTAGTGTTGCCTTCTCTCACTAGTGTTGTCTTCTGTCACTAGTGTTGCCTTCTCTCTCTAGTGTTGTCTTCTCTCACTAGTGTTGTCTTCTCTCACTAGTGTTGTTTTCTCTCACTAGTGTTGTCTTCTCTCACTAGTGTTGTCTTCTCTCTCTAGTGTTGTCTTCTCTCACTAGTGTTGTCTTCTCTCACTAGTGTTGTCTTCTCTCACTAGTGTTGTCTTCTCTCACTAGTGTTGGCTCTTCTCAAAAGTGTTGTCTTCTCTCACTAGTGTTGTCTTCTCTCACTAGTGTTGTCTTCTCTCACCAGTGTTGTCTTCTCTCACTAGTGTTGTCTTCTCTCACCAGTGTTGTCTTCTTTCACCTCGTCTTCTTTCACCATTGTTATCTTCTCTCACTAGTGTTGTCTTCTCTCACTAGTGTTGTCTTCTCTCACCAGTGTTGTCTTCTCTCACTAGTGTTGGCTTCTCTCACCAGTGTTGTCTTCTCTCACTAGTGTTGTCTTCTCTCACTAGTGTTGTCTTCTCTCACTAGTGTTGTCTTCTCTCACCAGTGTTGTCTTCTCTCACTACCGTTGTCTTCTCTCACTAGTGTTGTCTCTCACTAGTGTTGTCTTCTCTCACCAGTGTTGTCTTCTCTCACTAGTGTTGTCTTCTCTCACTAGTGTTGTCTTCTCTCACTAGTGTTGTCTTCTCTCACCAGTGTTGTCTTCTCTCACTAGCGTTGTCTTCTCTCACTACCGTTGTCTTCTCTCACTGGTGTTGTTTTCTCTCAAAAGTGTTGTTTTCTCTCACCAGTGTTGCCTTCTCTTACTAGTGTTGTCTTCTCTCTAGAGTTGTCTTCTCTCACTATTGTTGTCTTTTCTCATCAGGGTTGTCTTCTCTAACCAGTGTTGCCTTCTCTCACTATTGTTGTCTTTTCTCATCAGGGTTGTCTTCTCTAACCAGTGTTGCCTTCTGTCACTAGTGTTGCCTTCTGTCACTAGTGTTGCCTTCTCTCACTAGTGTTGCCTTCTCTCACTAGTGTTGCCTTCTCTCACTAGTGTTGTCTTCTGTCACTAGTGTTGCCTTCTCTCACTAGTGTTGCCTTCTGTCACTAGTGTTGCCTTCTCTCACTAGTGTTGTCTTCTGTCACTAGTGTTGCCTTCTCTCACTAGTGTTGTCTTCTGTCACTAGTGTTGCCTTCTCTCACTAGTGTTGCCTTCTGTCACTAGTGTTGCCTTCTCTCACTAGTGTTGCCTTCTCTCACTAGTGTTGCCTTCTGTCACTAGTGTTGACTTCTCTCACTAGTCCTTCTCTCACTAGTGTTGCCTTCTCTCACTAGTCACTAGTGTTGCCTTCTTCTAGTGTTGCCTTCTGTCACTAGTGTTGCCTTCTCTCACTAGTGTTGCCTTCTCTCACTAGTGTTGTCTTCTGTCACTAGTGTTGCCTTCTCTCACTAGTGTTGCCTTCTGTCACTAGTGTTGCCTTCTCTCACTAGTGTTGCCTTCTCTCACTAGTGTTGCCTTCTGTCACTAGTGTTGCCTTCTCTCACTAGTGTTGCCTTCTGTCACTAGTGTTGCCTTCTGTCACTAGTGTTGCCTTCTCTCACTAGTGTTGCCTTCTCTCACTAGTGTTGTCTTCTCTCACTTGTGTTGTCTTCTGTCACTAGTGCTGTCTTCTGTCACTAGTGTTGCCTTCTCTCACTAGTGTTGCCTTCTGTCACTAGTGTTGCCTTCTCTCACTTGTGTTGTCTTCTGTCACTAGTGCTGTCTTCTGTCACTAGTGTTGTCTTCTGTCACTAGTGCTGTCTTCTGTCACTAGTGCTGTCTTCTGTCACTAGTGTTGTCTTCTCACACTAGTGTTGCCTTCTCTCACTAGTATTGTCTTCTCTCACTAGTGTTGTCTTCTCTCACTAGTGTTGCCTTCTCTCACTAGTGTTGCCTTCCCTCACTAGTGTTGCCTTCTCTCACTAGTGTTGCCTTCTCTCACTAGTGTTGCCTTCTCTCACTAGTGTTGCCTTCTGTCACTAGTGTTGCCTTCTCTCACTAGTGTTGCCTTCTGTCACTAGTGTTGCCTTCTCTCACTAGTGTTGCCTTCTCTCACTAGTGTTGCCTTCTCTCACTAGTGTTGCCTTCCCTCACTAGTGTTGCCTTCTCTCACTAGTGTTCCCTTCTGTCACTAGTGTTGCCTTCTGTCACTAGTGTTGTCTTCTCTCACTAGTGTTGCCTTCTCTCACTAGTGTTGCCTTCTGTCACTAGTGTTGCCTTCTGTCACTAGTGTTGCCTTCTCTCACTAGTGTTGCCTTCTCTCACTTGTGTTGTCTTCTGTCACTAGTGTTGCCTTCTCTCACTAGTGTTGCCTTCTCTCACTAGTGTTGCCTTCTGTCACTAGTGTTGCCTTCTCTCACTAGTGTTGTCTTCTGTCACAAGTGATGTCTTCTCTCACTAGTGTTGTCTTCTCACACTAGTGTTGCCTTCTCTCACTAGTGTTGCCTTCTCTCACTAGTGTTGTCTTCTCTCACTAGTGTTGTCTTCTCTCACTAGTGTTGTCTTCTCTCACTAGTGTTGTCTTCTCTCACTAGTGTTGCCTTCTCTCACTAGTGTTGTCTTCTCTCACTAGTGTTGTCTTCTGTCACTAGTGTTGCCTTCTGTCACTAGTGTTGTCTTCTCTCACTAGTGTTGTCTTCTGTCACTAGTGTTGCCTTCTCTCACTAGTGTTGCCTTCTCTCACTAGTGTTGCCTTCTGTCACTAGTGTTGCCTTCTCTCACTAGTGTTGCCTTCTGTCACTAGTGTTGCCTTCTGTCACTAGTGTTGCCTTCTCTCACTAGTGTTGCCTTCTCTCACTAGTGTTGCCTTCTCTCACTAGTGTTGCCTTCTCTCACTAGTGTTGCCTTCTGTCACTAGTGTTGCCTTCTGTCACTAGTGTTGTCTTCTCTCACTAGTGTTGCCTTCTGTCACTAGTGTTGTCTTCTCTCACTAGTGTTGCCTTCTCTCACTTGTGTTGCCTTCTGTCACTAGTGCTGTCTTCTGTCACTAGTGTTGTCTTCTCTCACCAGTGTTGTCTTCTCTCACTAGTGTTGCCTTCTCTCACTAGTGTTGTCTTCTCTCACTAGTGTTGTCTTCTCTCACTAGTGTTGTCTTCTCTCTCTAGTGTTGTCTTCTCTCACTAGTGTTGTCTTCTCTCACTAGTGTTGTCTTCTCTCACCAGTGTTGTCTTCTCTCACTAGTGTTGCCTTCTCTCACTAGTGTTGTCTTCTCTCACTAGTGTTGTCTTCTCTCACTAGTGTTGTCTTCTCTCTCTAGTGTTGTCTTCTCTCACTAGTGTTGTCTTCTCTCACTAGTGTTGTCTTCTCTCACTAGTGTTGTCTTCTCTCACTAGTGTTGTCTTCTCTCACCAGTGTTGTCTTCTCTCACTAGTGTTGTCTTCTCTCACTAGTGTTGTCTTCTCTCACTAGTGTTGTCTTCTCTCACTAGTGTTGTCTTCTCTCACTAGTGTTGTCTTCTCTCTCTAGTGTTGTCTTCTCTCACTACCGTTGTCTTCTCTCGCTACCGTTGTCTTCTCTCACCAGTGTTGTCTTCTCTCACTGGTGTTGTCTTCTCTCACAAGTGATGTCTTCTCTTAGTGTTGTCTCACAAGTGTTGTCTTCTCTCACTAGTGTTGTCTTCTTTCGCTAGTTGTCTTCTCTCACCAGTGTTGTCTTCTCTCACTTCTCTCACTAGTGTTGTCTTCTATCACTAGTGTTGTCGCTCTCTCACCAGTGTTGTCTTCTCTCAGTGTTGTCTTCACTAGTGTTGTCTTCTCTCACTAGTGTTGTCTTCTATCACTTGTGTTGTCTTCTCTCACTGGTGTTGTCCTCTCTCACCAGTGTTGTCTTCTCTCACTAGTGTTGTCTTCTATCACTAGTGTTGTCTTCTCTCATTAGTGTTGTCTTCTCTCACTAGTGTTGCCTTCCCTCACTAGTGTTGTCTTCTCTCACTAGTGTTGTCTTCTCTCGCCAGTGTTGCCTTCTCTTGTTAGTGTTGTCTTCTCTCGCTAGTGTTGTCTTCTCTCACTAGTGTTGTCTTCTCTCACTAGTGTTGTATTCTCTCACTAGTGCTGTCTTGTCTCACTAGTCTCTCACTAGTGCTGTCTTGTCTCACCAGGGTTGTCTTGTCTCACCAGGGTTGTCTTCTCTCACTAGTGTTGTCTTCTCTCGCTAGTGTTGTCTTCTCTCACTAGTGTTGTCTTCTCTCACTAGTGTTGTATTCTCTCACTAGTGCTGTCTTGTCTCACCAGGGTTGTCTTGTCTCACCAGGGTTGTCTTCTCTCACTAGTGTTGTCTTCTCTCACTAGTGTTGTCTTTTCTCAACAGGGTTGTCTTCTCTCACCATTGTTGTCTTCTCTCACTGTTGTCTTCTTTCACTAGTGGTGTCTTCTCTCAGTGGTATTGACTTCTTTCACAAGTGTTGTCTTCTCTCACTTGTGTTGTCTTCTCTCACCAGTGTTGTCTTCTCTCGCTACCGTTGTCTTCTCTCACCAGTGTTGTCTTCTCTCACTGGTGTTGTCTTCTCTCACTTGTGTTGTCTTCTCTCACCAGTGTTGTCTTCTCTCACCAGTGTTGTCTTCTCTTCAGTGTTGTCTTCTCTTCAGCGTTGTCTTCTCTCACTAGTGTTGTCTTCTCTCACTAGTGTTGTCTTCTCTCACTAGTGTTGTCTTCTCTCACTAGTGTTGTCTTCTCTCACTAGTGTTGTCTTCTCTCACTAGTGTTGCCTTCCCTCACTAGTGTTGCCTTCCCTCACTAGTGTTGTCTTCTCTCACTAGTGTTGTCTTCTCTCACTAGTGTTGTCTTCTCTCACTAGTGTTGTCTTCTCTCACTAGTGTTGCCTTCCCTCACTAGTGTTGTCTTCTCTCACTAGTGTTGTCTTCTCTCACTAGTGTTGTCTTCTCTCACTAGTGTTGTCTTCTCTCACTAGTGTTGCCTTCTCTCACTAGTGTTGTCTTCTCTCACTAGTGTTGTCTTCTCTCACTAGTGTTGCCTTCTCTCACTAGTGTTGTCTTCTCTCACTAGTATTGTCTTCTCTCACTAGTGTTGTCTTCTCTCACTAGTGTTGTCTTCTCTCACTAGTGTTGCCTTCTCTCACTAGTGTTGTCTTCTCTCACTAGTGTTGCCTTCTCTCACTAGTGTTGTCTTCTCTCACTAGTGTTGTCTTCTCTCACTAGTGTTGCCTTCTCTCACTAGTGTTGCCTTCTCTCACTAGTGTTGCCTTCTCTCACTAGTGTTGCCTTCTCTCACTAGTGTTGCCTTCTCTCGCCAGTGTTGCCTTCTCTCACTAGTGTTGCCTTCTCTCGCCAGTGTTGCCTTCTCTCGCCAGTGTTGCCTTCTCTCGCCAGTGTTGCCTTCTCTCGCCAGTGTTGCATTCTCTCGCCAGTGTTGCCTTCTCTCGCTAGTGTTGTCTTCTCTCGCTAGTGTTGTCTTCTCTCGCCAGTGTTGCCTTCTCTCGCTAGTGTTGTCTTCTCTCGCTAGTGTTGTCTTCTCTCGCCAGTGTTGCCTTCTCTCGCTAGTGTTGTCTTCTCTCGCTAGTGTTGTCTTCTCTCGCCAGTGTTGCCTTCTCTCGCTAGTGTTGTCTTCTCTCGCTAGTGTTGTCTTCTCTCGCTAGTGTTGTCTTCTCTGACCAGTGTTGTCTTCTCTGACCAGTGTTGTCTTCTCTGACCAGTGTTGTCTTCTCTGACCAGTGTTGTCTTCTCTGACCAGTGTTGTCTTCTCTTACCAGTGTTGTCTTCTCTCACCAGTGTTGTCTTCTCTCACCGGTGTTGTCTTCTTTCACTAGTGTTGTCTTCTCTTACCAGTGTTGTCTTCTCTTGCCAGTGTTGTCTTCTCTCACCAGTTTTGCCTTCTCTCAACAGTGTTGTCTTTTCTCACTCGAGTTGCCTTCTCTCACCAGTGTTGCCTACTCTGACCAGTGTTGCCTTCTCTGACCAGTGTTGCCTTCTCTGACCAGTGTTGCCTTCTCTGACCAGCGTTGTCTTCTCTGGCCAGTGTTGTCTTCTCTCACTAGAGTTGTCTTCTCTCACTAGAGTTGTTTTCTCTCACTAGAGTTGTTTTCTCTCACTAGAGTTGTCTTCTCTCATTAGAGTTGTCTTCTCTCACTAGAGTTGTCTTCTCTCACTAGAGTTGTCTTCTCTCACTAGAGTTGTTTTCTCTCACTAGAGTTGTTTTCTCTCACTAGAGTTGTTTTCTCTCACTAGAGTTGTTTTCTCTCACTAGAGTTGTTTTCTCTCACTAGAGTTGTCTTCTCTCACTAGAGTTGTCTTCTCTCACTAGAGTTGTCTTCTCTCACTAGAGTTGTCTTCTCTCACTAGAGTTGTCTTCTCTCACTAGAGTTGTCTTCTCTCACTAGAGTTGTCTTCTCTCACTAGAGTTGTCTTCTCTCACTAGAGTTGTTTTCTCTCACTAGAGTTGTCTTCTCTCACTAGAGTTGTTTTCTCTCACTAGTGTTGTTTTCTCTCACTAGAGTTGTCTTCTCTCACTAGAGTTGTCTTCTCTCATTAGAGTTGTCTTCTCTCACTAGAGTTGTCTTCTCTCATTAGAGTTGTCTTCTCTCACTAGTTTTGTCTTCTCTTTCTAGAGATGTCTTCTCTCACTAGAGTTGTTTTCTCTCACTAGAGTTGTTTTCTCTCACTAGAGTTGTCTTCTCTCACTAGAGTTGTTTTCTCTCACTAGAGTTGTTTTCTCTCACTAGAGTTGTTTTCTCTCACTAGAGATGTCTTCTCTCACTAGAGTTGTCTTCTCTCACTAGAGTTGTTTTCTCTCACTAGTGTTGTTTTCTCTCACTAGAGTTGTCTTCTCTCACTAGAGTTGTCTTCTCTCATTAGAGTTGTCTTCTCTCACTAGAGTTGTCTTCTCTCACTAGAGTTGTTTTCTCTCACTAGAGTTGTTTTCTCTCACTAGAGTTGTTTTCTCTCACTAGAGTTGTTTTCTCTCACTAGAGTTGTTTTCTCTCACTAGAGTTGTCTTCTCTCACTAGAGTTGTTTTCTCTCACTAGAGTTGTTTTCTCTCACTAGAGTTGTCTTCTCTCACTAGAGTTGTCTTCTCTCACTAGAGTTGTCTTCTCTCACTAGTTTTGTCTTCTCTTTCTAGAGATGTCTTCTCTCACTAGAGTTGTTTTCTCTCACTAGTTTTGTCTTCTCTTTCTAGAGTTGTCTTCTCTCACTAGAGTTGTTTTCTCTCACTAGAGTTGTTTTCTCTCACTAGAGTTGTCTTCTCTCACTAGAGTTGTCTTCTCTCATTAGAGTTGTCTTCTCTCACTAAAGTTGTCTTCTCTCATTAGAGTTGTCTTCTCTCACTAGAGTTGTCTTCTCTCATTAGAGTTGTCTTCTCTCACTAAAGTTGTCTTCTCTCATTAGAGTTGTCTTCTCTCACTAGAGTTGTCTTCTCTCACTAGAGTTGTCTTCTCTCACTAGAGTTGTCTTCTCTCACTAGAGTTGTCTTCTCTCACTAGAGTTGTCTTCTCTCACTAGAGTTGTCTTCTCTCACTAGAGTTGTCTTCTCTCACTAGAGTTGTCTTCTCTCACTAGAGTTGTTTTCTCTCACTAGAGTTGTCTTCTCTCATTAGAGTTGTCTTCTCTCACTAGAGTTGTCTTCTCTCACTAGAGTTGTCTTCTCTCACTAGAGTTGTTTTCTCTCACTAGAGTTGTCTTCTCTCATTAGAGTTGTTTTCTCTCACTAGAGTTGTCTTCTCTCACTAGAGTTGTCTTCTCTCACTAGAGTTGTCTTCTCTCACTAGAGTTGTTTTCTCTCACTAGAGTTGTCTTCTCTCACTAGAGTTGTTTTCTCTCACTAGAGTTGTCTTCTCTCACTAGAGTTGTTTTCTCTCACTAGAGTTGTCTTCTCTCACTAGAGTTGTTTTCTCTCACTAGAGTTGTCTTCTCTCACTAGAGTTGTTTTCTCTCACTAGAGTTGTCTTCTCTCACTAGAGTTGTTTTCTCTCACTAGAGTTGTCTTCTCTCACTAGAGTTGTCTTCTCTCATTAGAGTTGTCTTCTCTCACTAAAGTTGTCTTCTCTCACTAAAGTTGTCTTCTCTCACCAGTGTTGCCTTCTCTCACCGTTGTCTCTTTTACCAGTTTTGTCATCTCTTAACAGTGACAAGTAGGTTGGTCACCACTGTAACACTGTTGTTACATTCAGTAACAAATAGGTTGGTCACCACTGTAACACTGTTGTTACATTCAGTAACAAGTACGTTGGTCACCACTGTAACACTGTTGTTACATTCAGTAACAAGTACGTTGGTCACCACTGTAACACTGTTGTTACATTCAGTCACAAGTACGCTGGTCACCACTGTAACACTGTTGTTACATTCAGTAACAAGTAGGTTGGTCACCACTGTAACACTGTTGTTACATTCAGTAACAAGTAGGTTGGTCACCACTGTAACACTGTTGTTACATTCAGTAACAAGTAGGTTGGTCACTACTGTAACACTGTTGTTACATTCAGTAACAAGTAGGTTGGTCACCACTGTAACACTGTTGTTACATTCAGTAACAAGTAGGTTGGTCACCACTGTAACACTGTTGTTATATTCAGTAACAAGTAGGTTGGTCACCACTGTAACACTGTTGTTACATTCAGTAACAAGTAGGTTGGTCACCACTGTAACACTGTTGTTATATTCAGTAACAAGTAGGTTGGTCACCACTGTAACACTGTTGTTACATTCAGTAACAAGTAGGTTGGTCACAACTGTAACAGTGTTGTTACATTCAGTAACAAGTAGGTTGGTCACCACTGTAACACTGTTGTTACATTCAGTAACAAGTAGGTTGGTCACCACTGTAACACTGTTGTTACATTCAGTAACAAGTAGGTTGGTCACCACTGTAACAGTGGTGCAGTTTTATCATCATATTCGCTTTACAGATAAAATCTTTTTTATTTTGAGAGTAACTCTTTATCAAGAGTTCTGAGAGTGTGTTATGTAAGGTCTTGTTAAACTGTTCTCTGCTCTCAGTGTTAAACTGTTCTCTGCTCTCAGTGTGAAACTGTTCTCTGCTCTCAGTGTGAAACTGTTCTCTGCTCTCAGTGTGAAACTGTTCTCTGCTCTCAGTGTTAAACTGTTCTCTGCTCTCAGTGTTAAACTGTTCTCTGCTCTCAGTGTTAAACTGTTCTCTGCTCTCAGTGTTAAACTGTTCTCTGCTCTCAGTGTTAACAAACTGTTCTCTGCTCTCAGTGTTAACAAACTGTTCTCTGCTCTCAGTGTTAACAAACTGTTCTCTGCTCTCAGTGTTAAACTGTTCTCTGCTCTCAGTGTTAACAAACTGTTCTCTGCTCTCAGTGTTAACAAACTGTTCTCTGCTCTCAGTGTTAACAAACTGTTCTCTGCTCTCAGTGTTAACAAACTGTTCTCTGCTCTCAGTGTTAAACTGTTCTCTGCTCTCAGTGTTAAACTGTTCTCTGTTCTCAGTGTTAAACTGTTCTCTGCTCTCAGTGTTAAACTGTTCTCTGTTCTCAGTGTTAAACTGTTCTCTGCTCTCAGTGTTAAACTGTTCTCTGCTCTCAGTGTTAAACTGTTCTCTGCTCTCAGTGTTAAACTGTTCTCTGTTCTCAGTGTTAAACTGTTCTCTGTTCTCAGTGTTAAACTGTTCTCTGTTCTCAGTGTTAAACTGTTCTCTGCTCTCAGTGTTAAACTGTTCTCTGCTCTCAGTGTTAAACTGTTCTCTGCTCTCAGTGTTAAACTGTTCTCTGCTCTCAGTGTTAAACTGTTCTCTGCTCTCAGTGTTAACAAACTGTTCTCTGCTCTCAGTGTTAACAAACTGTTCTCTGCTCTCAGTGTTAACAAACTGTTCTCTGCTCTCAGTGTTAAACTGTTCTCTGTTCTCAGTGTTAAACTGCTCTCTGCTCTCAGTGTTAACAAACTGTTCTCTGCTCTCAGTGTTAACAAACTGTTCTCTGCTCTCAGTGTTAAACTGTTCTCTGCTCTCAGTGTTAAACTGTTCTCTGTTCTCAGTGTTAAACTGTTCTCTGCTCTCAGTGTTAAACTGTTCTCTGCTCTCAGTGTTAAACTGTTCTCTGCTCTCAGTGTTAAACTGTTCTCTGCTCTCAGTGTTAAACTGTTCTCTGCTCTCAGTGTTACCAAACTCTCCACTGCTCTCAGTGTTACCAAACTCTCCACTGCTCTCAGTGTTACCAAAATCTCCACTGCTCTCAGTGTTACCAAACTCTCCACTGCTCTCAGTGTTACCAAACTATCCACTGCTCTCAGTGTTACCAGACTCTCCACTTCTCTCAGTGTTACCAAACTATCCACTGCTCTCAGTGTTACCAAACTCTCCACTGCTCTCAGTGTTACCAGACTCTCCACTGCTCTCAGTGTTACCAAACTCTCCACTGCTCTCAGTGTTACCAAAATCTCCACTGCTCTCAGTGTTACCAAAATCTCCACTGCTCTCAGTGTTACCAAACTCTCCACTGCTCTCAGTGTTACCAAAATCTCCACTGCTCTCAGTGTTACCAGACTCTCCACTGCTCTCAGTGCTACCAAACTATCCACTGCTCTCAGTGTTACCAGACTCTCCACTGCTCTCAGTATTACCAAACTATCCACTGCTCTCAGTGTTACCAGACTATCCACTGCTCTCAGTGTTACCAAACTATCCACTGCTCTCAGTGTTACCAGACTCTCCACTTCTCTCAGTGTTACCAAACTATCCACTGCTCTCAGTGTTACCAGACTATCCACTGCTCTCAGTGTTACCAAACTCTTCACTGCTCTCAGTGTTACCAAACTCTCCACTGCTCTCAGTGTTACCAAACTCTCCACTGCTCTCAGTGTTACCAAAAAATCAACTGCTCTGTGTTACCAGACTATCCACTGCTCTCAGTGTTACCAGACTATCCACTGCTCTCAGTGTTACCAGACTATCCACTGCTCTCAGTGTTACCAGACTATCCACTGCTCTCAGTGTTACCAGACTATCCACTGCTCTCAGTGTTACCAGACTATCCACTGCTCTGTGTTACCAGACTCTCCACTGCTCTCAGTTATACCAAACTCTCCACTGCTCTCAGTGACACCAAACTCTCCACTGCTCTCAGTGTTACCAAACTCTCCACTGCTCTCAGTGTTACCAAACTCTCCACTGCTCTGTGTTACCAAACTCTCCACTGGTCTCAGTGTTACCAAACTCTCCACTGCTCTCAGTGTTACCAAACTCTCCACTGCTCTCAGTGTTACCAAACTATCAACTGCTCTCAGTGTTACCAGACTATCCACTGCTCTCAGTGTTACTAGACTATCCACTGCTCTCAGTGTTACATGAATCCACTGCTCTCAGTGTTACCAAACTCTCCACTGCTCTCATTGTTACCAAACTATCCACTGCTCTCAGTGTTACCAAACTATCCACTGCTCTCAGTGTTACCCGACTATCCACTGCTCTCAGTGTTACCAAACTATCCACTGCTCTAAGTGTTACCAAATTATCCACTGCTCTCAGTGTTACCAGACTATCCACTGCTCTCAGTGTTACCAGACTATCCACTGCTCTCAGTGTTACCAGACTCTCCACTGCTCTAAGTGTTGCCAAACTATCCACTGCTCTCAGTGTTACCAGACTATCCACTGCTCTCAGTGTACCAGACTATCCACTGCTCTCAGTGTTACCAGACTATCCACTGCTCTTAGTGTTACCAGACTATCCACTGCTCTCAGTGTTACCAGACTATCCACTGCTCTCAGTGTTACCGGACTATCCACTGCTCTCAGTGTTACCAGACTATCCACTGCTCTCAGTGTTACCAGACTATCCACTGCTCTCAGTGTTACCAGACTATCCACTGCTCTCAGTGTTACCAGACTATCCACTGCTCTCAGTGTTACCAGACTATCCACTGCTCTCAGTGTTACCAGACTATCCACTGCTCTCAGTGTTACCAGACTATCCACTGCTCTCAGTGTTACCAGACTATCCACTGCTCTCATTGTTACCAGACTATCCACTGCTCTCAGTGTTACCAGACTATCCACAGCTCTCAGCGTTATCAGACTATCTACTGCTCTCAGTGTTACCAGACTATCCACTGCTCTCAGTGTTATCAGACTATCCACTGCTCTCAGTGTTACCAGACTATGCACTGCTCTCAGTGTTACCAGACTATCCACTGCTCTCAGTGTTACCAGACTATCCACTGCTCTCAGTGTTACCAGACTATCCACTGCTCTCAGTGTTACCAGACTATCCACTGCTCTCAGTGTTACCAGACTATCCACTGCTCTCAGTGTTATCAGACTATCCACTGCTCTGTGTTACCAGACTATCCACTGCTCTCAGTGTTATCAGACTATCCACTGCTCTCAGTGTTACCAGACTATCCACTGCTATCAGTGTTACCAGACTATCCACTGCTCTCAGTGTTACCAGACTATCCACTGCTCTCAGTGTTATCAGACTATCCACTGCTCTCAGTGTTACCAGACTATCCACTGCTCTCAGTGTTATCAGACTATCCACTGCTCTGTGTTACCAGACTATCCACTGCTCTCAGTGTTACCAGACTATCCACTGCTCTCAGTGTTACCGGACTATCCACTGCTATCAGTGTTATCAGACTATCCACTGCTCTCAGTGTTACCAGACTATCCACTGCTCTCAGTGTTATCAGACTATCCACTGCTCTCAGTGTTACCAGACTATCCACTGCTATCAGTGTTACCAGACTATCCACTGCTCTCAGTGTTACCAGACTATCCACTGCTCTCAGTGTTATCAGACTATCCACTGCTCTCAGTGTTATCAGACTATCCACTGCTCTCAGTGTTATCAGACTATCCACTGCTCTGTGTTACCAGACTATCCACTGCTCTCAGTGTTACCAGACTATCCACTGCTCTCAGTGTAACCGGACTATCCACTGCTATCAGTGTTATCAGACTATCCACTGCTCTCAGTGTTAACAGACTATCCACTGCTCTCAGTGTTATCAAACTATCAACTGCTCTCAGTGTTACCAGACTATCCACTGCTCTCAGTGTTACCAGACTATCCACTGCTCTCATTGTTACCAGACTATCCACTGCTCTCAGTGTTACCAGACTATCCACTGCTCTCAGTGTTACCAGACTATCCACTGCTCTCAGTGTTACCAGACTATCCTACTTCTCTCAAAAGTGTTGTTTTCTCTCACCAGTGTTGTCTTCTCTCTAGAGTTGTCTTCTCTCACTAGTGTTGTCTTCTCTCACTGGTATTGTTTTCTCTCACAAGTGTTGTTTTCTCTCACTAGTGTTGTCTTCTCTCACTAGTGTTGTCTTCTCTCTCTAGTGTTGTCTTCTCTCACTAGTGTTGTCTTCTCTCACTAGTGTTGTCTTCTCTCTCTAGTGTTGTCTTCTCTCACTAGTGTTGCCTTCTCTCACTAGTGTTGCCTTCTGTCACTAGTGTTGCCTTCTGTCACTAGTGTTGCCTTCTGTCACTAGTGTTGCCTTCTGTCACTAGTGTTGCCTTCTGTCACTAGTGTTGCCTTCTCTCACTAGTGTTGCCTTCTCTCACTAGTGTTGCCTTCTGTCACTAGTGTTGCCTTCTGTCACTAGTGTTGCCTTCTGTCACTAGTGTTGCCTTCTGTCACTAGTGTTGCCTTCTGTCACTAGTGTTGCCTTCTGTCACTAGTGTTGCCTTCTCTCACTAGTGTTGCCTTCTCTCACTAGTGTTGCCTTCTGTCACTAGTGTTGCCTTCTGTCACTAGTGTTGCCTTCTCTCACTAGTGTTGCCTTCTCTCACTAGTGTTGCCTTCTCTCACTAGTGTTGCCTTCTGTCACTAGTGTTGCCTTCTCTCACTAGTGTTGCCTTCTCTCACTAGTGTTGCCTTCTCTCACTAGTGTTGCCTTCTGTCACTAGTGTTGCCTTCTCTCACTAGTGTTGCCTTCTCTCACTAGTGTTGCCTTCTCTCACTAGTGTTGCCTTCTCTCACTAGTGTTGCCTTCTCTCACTAGTGTTGCCTTCTCTCACTAGTGTTGCCTTCTGTCACTAGTGTTGCCTTCTGTCACTAGTGTTGCCTTCTCTCACTAGTGTTGCCTTCTCTCACTAGTGTTGCCTTCTGTCACTAGTGTTGCCTTCTGTCACTAGTGTTGCCTTCTGTCACTAGTGTTGCCTTCTGTCACTAGTGTTGCCTTCTCTCACTAGTGTTGCCTTCTCTCACTAGTGTTGTCTTCTGTCACTAGTGTTGCCTTCTCTCACTAGTGTTGCCTTCTCTCACTAGTGTTGCCTTCTCTCACTAGTGTTGTCTTCTGTCACTAGTGTTGCCTTCTCTCACTAGTGTTGCCTTCTCTCACTAGTGTTGCCTTCTCTCACTAGTGTTGTCTTCTGTCACTAGTGTTGCCTTCTCTCACTAGTGTTGTCTTCTCTCACTAGTGTTGCCTTCTCTCACTAGTGTTGTCTTCTGTCACTAGTGTTGCCTTCTCTCACTAGTGTTGTCTTCTGTCACTAGTGTTGCCTTCTCTCACTAGTGTTGTCTTCTGTCACTAGTGTTGTCTTCTGTCACTAGTGTTGCCTTCTCTCACTAGTGTTGTCTTCTCTCACTAGTGTTGCCTTCTCTCACTAGTGTTGCCTTCTCTCACTAGTGTTGCCTTCTGTCACTAGTGTTGCCTTCTGTCACTAGTGTTGCCTTCTGTCACTAGTGTTGCCTTCTCTCACTAGTGTTGCCTTCTCTCACTAGTGTTGTCTTCTGTCACTAGTGTTGCCTTCTCTCACTAGTGTTGTCTTCTCTCACTAGTGTTGCCTTCTCTCACTAGTGTTGCCTTCTCTCACTAGTGTTGCCTTCTCTCACTAGTGTTGCCTTCTCTCACTAGTGTTGTCTTCTCTCACTAGTGTTGCCTTCTGTCACTAGTGTTGCCTTCTCTCACTAGTGTTGCCTTCTCTCACTAGTGTTGCCTTCTCTCACTAGTGTTGCCTTCTCTCACTAGTGTTGCCTTCTCTCACTAGTGTTGCCTTCTCTCACTAGTGTTGCCTTCTCTCACTTGTGTTGTCTTCTGTCACTAGTGCTGTCTTCTGTCACTAGTGTTGTCTTCTCTCACTAGTGTTGCCTTCTCTCACTAGTATTGTCTTCTCTCACTAGTGTTGTCTTCTCTCACTAGTGTTGTCTTCTCTCACTAGTGTTGTCTTCTCTCACTAGTGTTGTCTTCTCTCACTAGTGTTGTCTTCTCTCACTAGTGTTGTCTTCTCACACTAGTGTTGCCTTCTCTCACTAGTATTGTCTTCTCTCACTAGTGTTGTCTTCTCTCACCAGTGTTGTCTTCTCTCACCAGTGTTGTCTTCTCTCACTAGTGTTGTCTTCTCTCACTAGTGTTGTCTTCTCTCACTAGTGTTGCCTTCTCTCACTAGTGTTGTCTTCTCTCACTAGTGTTGTCTTCTCTCACTAGTGTTGTCTTCTCTTACTAGTGTTGTCTTCTCTCACTAGTGTTGTCTTCTCTCACTAGTGTTGTCTTCTCTCACTAGTGTTGTCTTCTCTCACTAGTGTTGTTTTCTCTCACTAGTGTTGTCTTCTCTCTCTAGTGTTGTCTTCTCTCACTACCGTTGTCTTCTCTCGCTACCGTTGTCTTCTCTCACCAGTGTTGTCTTCTCTCACTGGTGTTGTCTTCTCTCACAAGTGATGTCTTCTCTTACTAGTGTTGTCTCACAAGTGTTGTCTTCTCTCACTAGTGTTGTCTTCTTTCGCTACCGTTGTCTTCTCTCACCAGTGTTGTCTTCTCTCCAGTGTTGTCTTCTCTCACTAGTGTTGTCTTCTATCACTAGTGTTGTCTTCTCTCACTGGTGTTGTCCTCTCTCACCAGTGTTGTCTTCTCTCCAGTGTTGTCTTCTCTCACTAGTGTTGTCTTCTATCACTAGTGTTGTCTTCTCTCACTGGTGTTGTCCTCTCTCACCAGTGTTGTCTTCTCTCCAGTGTTGTCTTCTCTCACTAGTGTTGTCTTCTATCACTAGTGTTGTCTTCTCTCATTAGTGTTGTCTTCTCTCACTAGTGTTGCCTTCCCTCACTAGTGTTGTCTTCTCTCACTAGTGTTGTCTTCTCTCGCCAGTGTTGCCTTCTCTTGCTAGTGTTGTCTTCTCTCGCTAGTGTTGTCTTCTCTCACTAGTGTTGTATTCTCTCACTAGTGTTGTCTTCTCTCGCCAGTGTTGCCTTCTCTCACTAGTGTTGTCTTCTCTCACTAGTGTTGTCTTCTCTCACTAGTGTTGTATTCTCTCACTAGTGCTGTCTTGTCTCACCAGGGTTGTCTTGTCTCACCAGGGTTGTCTTCTCTCACTAGTGTTGTCTTCTCTCACTAGTGTTGTCTTCTCTCACTAGTGTTGTCTTCTCTCACTAGTGTTGTCTTCTCTCACTAGTGTTGTCTTCTCTCACTAGTGTTGTATTCTCTCACTAGTGCTGTCTTGTCTCACCAGGGTTGTCTTGTCTCACCAGGGTTGTCTTGTCTCACCAGGGTTGTCTTCTCTCACTAGTGTTGTCTTCTCTCACTAGTGTTGTCTTTTCTCAACAGGGTTGTCTTCTCTCACCATTGTTGTCTTCTCTCACTGTTGTCTTCTTTCACTAGTGGTGTCTTCTCTCAGTGGTATTGACTTCTTTCACAAGCGTTGTCTTCTCTCACTTGTGTTGTCTTCTCTCACCAGTGTTGTATTCTCTCGCTACCGTTGTCTTCTCTCACCAGTGTTGTCTTCTCTCACTGGTGTTGTCTTCTCTCACCAGTGTTGTCTTCTCTCACTTGTGTTGTCTTCTCTCACTTGTGTTGTCTTCTCTCACCAGTGTTGTCTTCTCTTCAGTGTTGTCTTCAATCACTAGTGTTGTCTTCTATCACTAGTGTTGTCTTCTCTCACTAGTGTTGTCTTCTCTCACTAGTGTTGTCTTCTCTCACTAGTGTTGTCTTCTCTCACTAGTGTTGCCTTCCCTCACTAGTGTTGCCTTCCCTCACTAGTGTTGTCTTCTCTCACTAGTGTTGTCTTCTCTCACTAGTGTTGTCTTCTCTCACTAGTGTTGTCTTCTCTCACTAGTGTTGCCTTCTCTCACTAGTGTTGCCTTCTCTCACTAGTGTTGCCTTCTCTCACTAGTGTTGCCTTCTCTCGCCAGTGTTGCCTTCTCTCACTAGTGTTGCCTTCTCTCACTAGTGTTGCCTTCTCTCGCCAGTGTTGCCTTCTCTCACTAGTGTTGCCTTCTCTCACTAGTGTTGCCTTCTCTCACTAGTGTTGCCTTCTCTCACTAGTGTTGCCTTCTCTCACTAGTGTTGCCTTCTCTCACTAGTGTTGCCTTCTCTCGCCAGTGTTGCCTTCTCTCACTAGTGTTGTCTTCAATCACTAGTGTTGTCTTCTCTCACTAGTGTTGTCTTCTCTCACTAGTGTTGTCTTCTCTCACTAGTGTTGTCTTCTCTCACTAGTGTTGCCTTCCCTCACTAGTGTTGCCTTCCCTCACTAGTGTTGCCTTCTCTCACTAGTGTTGCCTTCTCTCACTAGTGTTGCCTTCTCTCACTAGTGTTGCCTTCCCTCACTAGTGTTGTCTTCTCTCACTAGTGTTGTCTTCTCTCACTAGTGTTGCCTTCTCTCACTAGTGTTGCCTTCCCTCACTAGTGTTGCCTTCTCTCACTAGTGTTGCCTTCTCTCACTAGTGTTGCCTTCTCTCACTAGTGTTGCCTTCCCTCACTAGTGTTGCCTTCCCTCACTAGTGTTGTCTTCTCTCACTAGTGTTGTCTTCTCTCACTAGTGTTGTCTTCTCTCACTAGTGTTGTCTTCTCTCACTAGTGTTGCCTTCTCTCACTAGTGTTGCCTTCTCTCACTAGTGTTGCCTTCTCTCGCCAGTGTTGCCTTCTCTCACTAGTGTTGCCTTCTCTCACTAGTGTTGCCTTCTCTCACTAGTGTTGCCTTCTCTCGCCAGTGATGCCTTCTCTCACTAGTGTTGCCTTCTCTCACTAGTGTTGCCTTCTCTCGCCAGTGTTGCCTTCTCTCGCCAGTGTTGCCTTCTCTCACTAGTGTTGCCTTCTCTCACTAGTGTTGTCTTCTCTCACTAGTGTTGCCTTCCCTCACTAGTGTTGCCTTCCCTCACTAGTGTTGTCTTCTCTCACTAGTGTTGTCTTCTCTCACTAGTGTTGTCTTCTCTCACTAGTGTTGTCTTCTCTCACTAGTGTTGCCTTCTCTCACTAGTGTTGCCTTCTCTCACTAGTGTTGCCTTCTCTCGCCAGTGTTGCCTTCTCTCACTAGTGTTGCCTTCTCTCACTAGTGTTGCCTTCTCTCACTAGTGTTGCCTTCTCTCGCCAGTGATGCCTTCTCTCACTAGTGTTGCCTTCTCTCACTAGTGTTGCCTTCTCTCGCCAGTGTTGCCTTCTCTCGCCAGTGTTGCCTTCTCTCACTAGTGTTGCCTTCTCTCACTAGTGTTGTCTTCTCTCGCCAGTGTTGCCTTCTCTCACTAGTGTTGTCTTCTCTCACTAGTGTTGCCTTCTCTCACTAGTGTTGCCTTCTCTCACTAGTGTTGCCTTCTCTCGCCAGTGTTGCGTTCTCTCACTAGTGTTGTCTTCTCTCACTAGTGTTGCCTTCTCTCACTAGTGTTGCCTTCTCTCACTAGTGTTGTCTTCTCTCGCCAGTGTTGTCTTCTCTCACTAGTGTTGCCTTCTCTCACTAGTGTTGCCTTCTCTCGCCAGTGTTGCCTTCTCTCACTAGTGTTGCCTTCTCTCGCCAGTGTTGCCTTCTCTCACTAGTGTTGCCTTCTCTCGCTAGTGTTGTCTTCTCTCGCTAGTGTTGTCTTCTCTCGCCAGTGTTGCCTTCTCTCGCTAGTGTTGTCTTCTCTCGCTAGTGTTGTCTTCTCTCGCCAGTGTTGCCTTCTCTCGCTAGTGTTGTCTTCTCTCGCTAGTGTTGTCTTCTCTCGCTAGTGTTGTCTTCTCTGACCAGTGTTGTCTTCTCTGACCAGTGTTGTCTTCTCTGACCAGTGTTGTCTTCTCTGACCAGTGTTGTCTTCTCTGACCAGTGTTGTCTTCTCTTACCAGTGTTGTCTTCTCTCACCAGTGTTGTCTTCTCTCACCGGTGTTGTCTTCTTTCACTAGTGTTGTCTTCTCTTACCAGTGTTGTCTTCTCTTGCCAGTGTTGCCTTCTCTCACCAGTGTTGCCTACTCTGACCAGTGTTGCCTTCTCTGACCAGTGTTGCCTTCTCTGACCAGTGTTGCCTTCTCTGACCAGCGTTGTCTTCTCTGGCCAGTGTTGTCTTCTCTCACTAGAGTTGTCTTCTCTCACTAGAGTTGTTTTCTCTCACTAGAGTTGTTTTCTCTCACTAGAGTTGTCTTCTCTCATTAGAGTTGTCTTCTCTCACTAGAGTTGTCTTCTCTCACTAGAGTTGTCTTCTCTCACTAGAGTTGTTTTCTCTCACTAGAGTTGTTTTCTCTCACTAGAGTTGTTTTCTCTCACTAGAGTTGTTTTCTCTCACTAGAGTTGTTTTCTCTCACTAGAGTTGTCTTCTCTCACTAGAGTTGTCTTCTCTCACTAGAGTTGTCTTCTCTCACTAGAGTTGTCTTCTCTCACTAGAGTTGTCTTCTCTCACTAGAGTTGTCTTCTCTCACTAGAGTTGTTTTCTCTCACTAGAGTTGTCTTCTCTCACTAGAGTTGTTTTCTCTCACTAGAGTTGTCTTCTCTCACTAGAGTTGTCTTCTCTCACTAGAGTTGTCTTCTCTCACTAGTTTTGTCTTCTCTTTCTAGAGATGTCTTCTCTCACTAGAGTTGTTTTCTCTCACTAGAGTTGTTTTCTCTCACTAGAGTTGTCTTCTCTCACTAGAGTTGTTTTCTCTCACTAGAGTTGTTTTCTCTCACTAGAGTTGTTTTCTCTCACTAGAGTTGTTTTCTCTCACTAGAGTTGTTTTCTCTCACTAGAGTTGTCTTCTCTCACTAGAGTTGTTTTCTCTCACTAGAGTTGTTTTCTCTCACTAGAGTTGTCTTCTCTCACTAGAGTTGTCTTCTCTCACTAGAGTTGTCTTCTCTCACTAGTTTTGTCTTCTCTTTCTAGAGATGTCTTCTCTCACTAGAGTTGTTTTCTCTCACTAGTTTTGTCTTCTCTTTCTAGAGTTGTCTTCTCTCACTAGAGTTGTTTTCTCTCACTAGAGTTGTTTTCTCTCACTAGAGTTGTCTTCTCTCACTAGAGTTGTCTTCTCTCATTAGAGTTGTCTTCTCTCACTAAAGTTGTCTTCTCTCATTAGAGTTGTCTTCTCTCACTAGAGTTGTCTTCTCTCATTAGAGTTGTCTTCTCTCACTAAAGTTGTCTTCTCTCATTAGAGTTGTCTTCTCTCACTAGAGTTGTCTTCTCTCACTAGAGTTGTCTTCTCTCACTAGAGTTGTCTTCTCTCACTAGAGTTGTCTTCTCTCACTAGAGTTGTCTTCTCTCACTAGAGTTGTCTTCTCTCACTAGAGTTGTCTTCTCTCACTAGAGTTGTCTTCTCTCACTAGAGTTGTTTTCTCTCACTAGAGTTGTCTTCTCTCATTAGAGTTGTCTTCTCTCACTAGAGTTGTCTTCTCTCACTAGAGTTGTTTTCTCTCACTAGAGTTGTCTTCTCTCATTAGAGTTGTTTTCTCTCACTAGAGTTGTCTTCTCTCACTAGAGTTGTCTTCTCTCACTAGAGTTGTCTTCTCTCACTAGAGTTGTTTTCTCTCACTAGAGTTGTCTTCTCTCACTAGAGTTGTTTTCTCTCACTAGAGTTGTCTTCTCTCACTAGAGTTGTTTTCTCTCACTAGAGTTGTCTTCTCTCACTAGAGTTGTTTTCTCTCACTAGAGTTGTCTTCTCTCACTAGAGTTGTTTTCTCTCACTAGAGTTGTCTTCTCTCACTAGAGTTGTTTTCTCTCACTAGAGTTGTCTTCTCTCACTAGAGTTGTCTTCTCTCATTAGAGTTGTCTTCTCTCACTAAAGTTGTCTTCTCTCACTAAAGTTGTCTTCTCTCACCAGTGTTGCCTTCTCTCACCGTTGTCTCTTTTACCAGTTTTGTCATCTCTTAACAGTGACAAGTAGGTTGGTCACCACTGTAACACTGTTGTTACATTCAGTAACAAGTAGGTTGGTCACCACTGTAACACTGTTGTTACATTCAGTAACAAGTACGTTGGTCACCACTGTAACACTGTTGTTACATTCAGTAACAAGTACGTTGGTCACCACTGTAACACTGTTGTTACATTCAGTCACAAGTACGCTGGTCACCACTGTAACACTGTTGTTACATTCAGTAACAAGTAGGTTGGTCACCACTGTAACACTGTTGTTACATTCAGTAACAAGTAGGTTGGTCACCACTGTAACACTGTTGTTACATTCAGTAACAAGTAGGTTGGTCACTACTGTAACACTGTTGTTACATTCAGTAACAAGTAGGTTGGTCACCACTGTAACACTGTTGTTACATTCAGTAACAAGTAGGTTGGTCACCACTGTAACACTGTTGTTATATTCAGTAACAAGTAGGTTGGTCACCACTGTAACACTGTTGTTACATTCAGTAACAAGTAGGTTGGTCACCACTGTAACACTGTTGTTATATTCAGTAACAAGTAGGTTGGTCACCACTGTAACACTGTTGTTACATTCAGTAACAAGTAGGTTGGTCACAACTGTAACACTGTTGTTACATTCAGTAACAAGTAGGTTGGTCACCACTGTAACACTGTTGTTACATTCAGTAACAAGTAGGTTGGTCACCACTGTAACACTGTTGTTACATTCAGTAACAAGTAGGTTGGTCACCACTGTCACAGTGGTGCAGTTTTATCATATTCGCTTTACAGATAAAATCTTTTTTATTTTGAGAGTAACTCTTTACCAAGAGTTCTGAGAGTATGTTATGTAAGCTCTTGTTAAACTGTTCTCTGCTCTCAGTGTTAAACTGTTCTCTGCTCTCAGTGTTAAACTGTTCTCTGCTCTCAGTGTTAAACTGTTCTCTGCTCTCAGCGTGAAACTGTTCTCTGCTCTCAGTGTTAAACTGTTCTCTGCTCTCAGTGTTAAACTGTTCTCTGCTCTCAGTGTTAAACTGTTCTCTGCTCTCAGTGTTAAACTGTTCTCTGCTCTCAGTGTTAACAAACTGTTCTCTGCTCTCAGTGTTAACAAACTGTTCTCTGCTCTCAGTGTTAACAAACTGTTCTCTGCTCTCAGTGTTAAACTGTTCTCTGCTCTCAGTGTTAACAAACTGTTCTCTGCTCTCAGTGTTAACAAACTGTTCTCTGCTCTCAGTGTTAACAAACTGTTCTCTGCTCTCAGTGTTAACAAACTGTTCTCTGCTCTCAGTGTTAAACTGTTCTCTGCTCTCAGTGTTAAACTGTTCTCTGTTCTCAGTGTTAAACTGTTCTCTGCTCTCAGTGTTAAACTGTTCTCTGTTCTCAGTGTTAAACTGTTCTCTGCTCTCAGTGTTAAACTGTTCTCTGCTCTCAGTGTTAAACTGTTCTCTGCTCTCAGTGTTAAACTGTTCTCAGTGTTAAACTGTTCTCTGTTCTCAGTGTTAAACTGTTCTCTGTTCTCAGTGTTAAACTGTTCTCTGCTCTCAGTGTTAAACTGTTCTCTGCTCTCAGTGTTAAACTGTTCTCTGCTCTCAGTGTTAAACTGTTCTCTGCTCTCAGTGTTAAACTGTTCTCTGCTCTCAGTGTTAAACTGTTCTCTGCTCTCAGTGTTAACAAACTGTTCTCTGCTCTCAGTGTTAACAAACTGTTCTCTGCTCTCAGTGTTAACAAACTGTTCTCTGCTCTCAGTGTTAAACTGTTCTCTGTTCTCAGTGTTAAACTGCTCTCTGCTCTCAGTGTTAACAAACTGTTCTCTGCTCTCAGTGTTAACAAACTGTTCTCTGCTCTCAGTGTTAAACTGTTCTCTGCTCTCAGTGTTAAACTGTTCTCTGTTCTCAGTGTTAAACTGTTCTCTGCTCTCAGTGTTAAACTGTTCTCTGCTCTCAGTGTTAAACTGTTCTCTGCTCTCAGTGTTAAACTGTTCTCTGCTCTCAGTGTTAAACTGTTCTCTGCTCTCAGTGTTACCAAACTCTCCACTGCTCTCAGTGTTACCAAACTCTCCACTGCTCTCAGTGTTACCAAAATCTCCACTGCTCTCAGTGTTACCAAACTCTCCACTGCTCTCAGTGTTACCAAACTATCCACTGCTCTCAGTGTTACCAGACTCTCCACTTCTCTCAGTGTTACCAAACTATCCACTGCTCTCAGTGTTACCAAACTCTCCACTGCTCTCAGTGTTACCAGACTCTCCACTGCTCTCAGTGTTACCAAACTCTCCACTGCTCTCAGTGTTACCAAAATCTCCACTGCTCTCAGTGTTACCAAAATCTCCACTGCTCTCAGTGTTACCAAACTCTCCACTGCTCTCAGTGTTACCAAAATCTCCACTGCTCTCAGTGTTACCAGACTCTCCACTGCTCTCAGTGCTACCAAACTATCCACTGCTCTCAGTGTTACCAGACTCTCCACTGCTCTCAGTGCTACCAAACTATCCACTGCTCTCAGTGTTACCAGACTATCCACTGCTCTCAGTGTTACCAAACTATCCACTGCTCTCAGTGTTACCAGACTCTCCACTTCTCTCAGTGTTACCAAACTATCCACTGCTCTCAGTGTTACCAGACTATCCACTGCTCTCAGTGTTACCAAACTCTTCACTGCTCTCAGTGTTACCAAACTCTCCACTGCTCTCAGTGTTATCAAACTCTCCACTGCTCTCAGTGTTACCAAACTATCAACTGCTCTGTGTTACCAGACTATCCACTGCTCTCAGTGTTACCAGACTATCCACTGCTCTCAGTGTTACCAGACTATCCACTGCTCTCAGTGTTACCAGACTATCCACTGCTCTCAGTGTTACCAGACTATCCACTGCTCTCAGTGTTACCAGACTATCAACTGCTCTGTGTTACCAGACTCTCCACTGCTCTCAGTGATACCAAACTCTCCACTGCTCTCAGTGATACCAAACTCTCCACTGCTCTCAGTGACACCAAACTCTCCACTGCTCTCAGTGTTACCAAACTCTCCACTGCTCTGTGTTACCAAACTCTCCACTGGTCTCAGTGTTACCAAACTCTCCACTGCTCTCAGTGTTACCAAACTCTCCACTGCTCTCAGTGTTACCAAACTATCAACTGCTCTCAGTGTTACCAGACTATCCACTGCTCTCAGTGTTACTAGACTATCCACTGCTCTCAGTGTTACCTGAATCCACTGCTCTCAGTGTTACCAAACTCTCCACTGCTCTCATTGTTACCAAACTATCCACTGCTCTCAGTGTTACCAAACTATCCACTGCTCTCAGTGTTACCCGACTATCCACTGCTCTCAGTGTTACCAAACTATCCACTGCTCTAAGTGTTACCAAATTATCCACTGCTCTCAGTGTTACCAGACTATCCACTGCTCTCAGTGTTACCAGACTATCCACTGCTCTCAGTGTTACCAGACTCTCCACTGCTCTAAGTGTTGCCAAACTATCCACTGCTCTCAGTGTTACCAGACTATCCACTGCTCTCAGTGTACCAGACTATCCACTGCTCTCAGTGTTACCAGACTATCCACTGCTCTTAGTGTTACCAGACTATCCACTGCTCTCAGTGTTACCAGACTATCCACTGCTCTCAGTGTTACCGGACTATCCACTGCTCTCAGTGTTACCAGACTATCCACTGCTCTCAGTGTTACCAGACTATCCACTGCTCTCAGTGTTACCAGACTATCCACTGCTCTCAGTGTTACCAGACTATCCACTGCTCTCAGTGTTACCAGACTATCCACTGCTCTCAGTGTTACCAGACTATCCACTGCTCTCAGTGTTACCAGACTATCCACTGCTCTCAGTGTTACCAGACTATCCACTGCTCTCAGTGTTACCAGACTATCCACTGCTCTCAGTGTTACCAGACTATCCACTGCTCTCAGCGTTATCAGACTATCTACTGCTCTCAGTGTTACCAGACTATCCACTGCTCTCAGTGTTATCAGACTATCCACTGCTCTCAGTGTTACCAGACTATCCACTGCTCTCAGTGTTACCAGACTATCCACTGCTCTCAGTGTTACCAGACTATCCACTGCTCTCAGTGTTACCAGACTATCCACTGCTCTCAGTGTTACCAGACTATCCACTGCTCTCAGTGTTACCAGACTATCCACTGCTCTCAGTGTTATCAGACTATCCACTGCTCTGTGTTACCAGACTATCCACTGCTCTCAGTGTTATCAGACTATCCACTGCTCTCAGTGTTACCAGACTATCCACTGCTATCAGTGTTACCAGACTATCCACTGCTCTCAGTGTTACCAGACTATCCACTGCTCTCAGTGTTATCAGACTATCCACTGCTCTCAGTGTTACCAGACTATCCACTGCTCTCAGTGTTATCAGACTATCCACTGCTCTGTGTTACCAGACTATCCACTGCTCTCAGTGTTACCAGACTATCCACTGCTCTCAGTGTTACCGGACTATCCACTGCTATCAGTGTTATCAGACTATCCACTGCTCTCAGTGTTACCAGACTATCCACTGCTCTCAGTGTTATCAGACTATCCACTGCTCTCAGTGTTACCAGACTATCCACTGCTATCAGTGTTACCAGACTATCCACTGCTCTCAGTGTTACCAGACTATCCACTGCTCTCAGTGTTATCAGACTATCCACTGCTCTCAGTGTTATCAGACTATCCACTGCTCTCAGTGTTATCAGACTATCCACTGCTCTGTGTTACCAGACTATCCACTGCTCTCAGTGTTACCAGACTATCCACTGCTCTCAGTGTTACCGGACTATCCACTGCTATCAGTGTTATCAGACTATCCACTGCTCTCAGTGTTAACAGACTATCCACTGCTCTCAGTGTTATCAAACTATCAACTGCTCTCAGTGTTACCAGACTATCCACTGCTCTCAGTGTTATCAGACTATCCACTGCTCTGTGTTACCAGACTATCCACTGCTCTCAGTGTTACCAGACTATCCACTGCTCTCAGTGTTACCAGACTATCCACTGCTCTCAGTGTTACCAGACTATCCACTGCTCTCAGTGTTACCAGACTATCCACTGCTCTCAGTGTTACCAGACTATCCACTGCTCTCAGTGTTACCAGACTATCCACTGCTCTCAGTGTTACCAGACTATCCACTGCTCTCAGTGTTACCAGACTATCCACTGCTCTCAGTGTTACCAGACTATCCACTGCTCTCAGTGTTACCAGACTATCCACTGCTCTCAGTGTTACCAGACTATCCACTGCTCTCAGTGTTACCAGACTATCCACTGCTCTCAGTGTTACCAGACTATCCACTGCTCTCAGTGTTACCAGACTATCCACTGCTCTCAGTGTTACCAGACTATCCACTGCTCTCAGTGTTATCAGACTATCCACTGCTCTCAGTGTTATCAGACTATCCACTGCTCTCAGTGTTATCAGACTATCCACTGCTCTCAGTGTTACCAGACTATCCACTGCTCTCAGTGTTACCAGACTATCCACTGCTCTCAGTGTTACCAGACTATCCACTGCTCTCAGTGTTACCAGACTATCCACTGCTCTGTGTTACCAGACTATCCACTGCTCTGTGTTACCAGACTATCCACTGCTCTCAGTGTTACCAGACTATCCACTGCTCTCAGTGTTACCAGACTATCCACTGCTCTGTGTTACCAGACTATCCACTGCTCTCAGTGTTACCAGACTATCCACTGCTCTCAGTGTTACCAGACTATCCACTGCTCTCAGTGTTACCAGACTATCCACTGCTCTCAGTGTTACCAGACTATCCACTGCTCTCAGTGTTACCAGACTATCCACTGCTCTCAGTGTTACCAGACAATCCACTGCTCTCAGTGTTACCAGACTATAGACTGCTCTCAGTGTTACCAGACTATCCACTCCTCTGTGTTACCAGACTATCCACTGCTCTGTGTTACAAGACTATCCACTGCTCTCAGTGTTACCAGACTATCCACTGCTCTCAGTGTTACCAGACTATCCACTGCTCTCAGTGTTACCAGACTATCCACTGCTCTGTGTTACCAGACTATCCACTGCTCTCAGTGTTACCAGACTATCCACTGCTCTCAGTGTTACCAGACTATCCACTGCTCTCAGTGTTACCAGACTATCCACTGCTCTCAGTGTTACCAGACTATCCACTGCTCTCAGTGTTATCAGACTATCCACTGCTCTCAGTGTTACCAGACTATCCACTGCTCTCAGTGTTACCAGACTATCCACTGCTCTCAGTGTTACCAGACTATTCACTGCTCTCAGTGTTACCAGACTATCCACTGCTCTCAGCGTTATCAGACTATCTACTGCTCTCAGTGTTACCAGACTATCCACTGCTCTCAGTGTTATCAGACTATCCACTGCTCTCAGTGTTACCAGACTAGGCACTGCTCTCAGTGTTACCAGACTATCCACTGCTCTCAGTGTTACCAGACTATCCACTGCTCTCAGTGTTACCAGACTATCCACTGCTCTCAGTGTTACCAGACTAACCACTGCTCTCAGTGTTACCAGACTATCCACTGCTCTCAGTGTTACCAGACTATCCACTGCTCTCAGTGTTACCAGACTATCCACTGCTCTCAGTGTTACCAGACTATCCACTGCTCTCAGTGTTACCAGACTATCCACTGCTCTCAGTGTTACCAGACTATCCACTGCTCTCAGTGTTACCAGACTATCCACTGCTCTGTGTTACCAGACTATCCACTGCTCTCAGTGTTACCAGACTATCCACTGCTCTCAGTGTTACCAGACTATCCACTGCTCTCAGTGTTACCAGACTATCCACTGCTCTCAGTGTTACCAGACTATCTTAGTTACGGCATTAATTTTTCTTGACAGTAGAGCTTCAGTACCCTCCTTCAGTACCCTCCTTCAGTACCCTCCTTCAGTACCCTCCTTCAGTACCCTCCTTCACTGTTCATGTTTATCGTTATAACATCATTAACATCATTCGCTGCCATCATTGCTCTTATCATTCACTCATATCATTACACTGCTTATCATTATATCATTAAAACATATATTGCTGCCATCATTTAACACTTGCATCATTAA
Organism: Cherax quadricarinatus; assembly: GCF_038502225.1. Lineage (NCBI taxonomy): Eukaryota > Metazoa > Arthropoda > Malacostraca > Decapoda > Parastacidae > Cherax > Cherax quadricarinatus. Next base: position 60,940,430 of record NC_091294.1, on the reverse strand, counting down.
CAACATCATTACTGCCATCATTGCTGTATCGTGTATCGTTCATACTTGCATCATTTAAAACGCATCATTTATAACATCATTGCTGTATCATTCAGTTATATCATTCGGTCATATCATTCGCTGCCCATCATTAAAAGTACCATCGTGCTCTTCCATCATTCGTACCATCATTACATATCATTCATATCATTCGCTCATCATTACTGTTATCATTCTTTCTTATCATTGCTGCCCATCATTCGCTGCCGCATCATTATATCATTTTACGCTCATCATTCACTCATATCATTGCTCATATCATTACTGCTGTATCATTCAAAGTACCATCATTCGCTGCTTATCATTCTTTTCTTATCATTCGCTGCGTTCCATTAAATACCATCATTCACTATATCATTCGCTATATCATTCACTGCTATCATTCGCTGCCATCATTCGCTGCCATCATTCACTGCCCATCATTCACTGCCCATCGTCGCTGCTATCGTGGTTGCTTATCATTACCACTGCTATCGATGCTATCATGCTGCCATCATCTCATATCATTCACTGCCATCATTCGCTGCCCATCATGCTGCCCCTCATTCATACTATCATGCACTGCCATCATTACCACTGCCCATCATTTGCTCTTATCATTCACTGTATCATTCATTCCCATCATTCACTATCCTTCACTGCCCATCATTGCTCTTATCATTAAAGCTCATCATTTCACTCACCTCATTCATATCGTATATCATGCTATCATGCTCACCATCATTAAAGCACCATCATTCACTGCCATCATTCACTGCCATCATTCACTGCCCATCATTCACTGCCATCATTACATTCCATCATTGGTGCCCATCATTACCTGCCATCATTCACTGCCCATATTTTACTCTTTTATCCTTCACTGCCATCATTAAATTCCATCATTACTTATCATTCATGTATCATTCACTTTCTTATCATTCGTATCATTCATATCGGCATTTATCATTCATTCCATCATTACTTAGCATCATTCAACATCATTCGCTCTTATCATTCACTGTATCGTCATTTATATTCACTCGTATCGTTCATTACATCATTAACTTATCGTCTCGCTCTTATCATTGCTCTTATCATTCACTTTCTTTATCCTTCGCATAATCATCATTAGCTCACTTGCATCATTCGCTGTATCATTCGCTGCCATATTACTTTGCTTATCATCACTGTATCATTGCTGCCATCATTCACTGCCCATCATTCACTCGCCCATCATTACGCTGTATCATTCATACTTGCATCATTCTGCGCATCATTGCTGCTTATCATTCGCTGCCTCATTACAAAGTACCATCATTCACTGCTTATCATTCGCTTTCTTATCATTCGCGCTATATCATTACTCTTCATCATTAACTGCCATCATTATATGCATCATTCGCCATCATTTAAAATTCCATCATTCGCTCTTATCATTACTCTTATCATTGCTTATCATTGCTTTCTTGCATCATTAACAACATCATTATTCCATCATTCGCTTAACATCATTAACATATCATTCGCTGCCTCCATTGCTTTCTTATCGTGCTGCTATCGTTGCTCTTATCATTCACTGCCATCATTGCTCATCATTATGCCATCATTCGCTCATATCATTCATTACCATCATTGGTGCTTATCATTGCTGCCATCATTATATCATTGCTGTATCATTCACTGTATCATTCGCCATCATTCGCATTTATCATTGCTCTTATCATTCGCTGCCATCATTACGCTGTATCATTCGCTCTTATCATTGCTGCTATCATTATTTCCATCATTCACTCTTATCCATTGCTGCCCATCATTGCTTGCATCATTCACTCATATCATTCGCTGCCCATCATTCGCTGCTATCATTCATAACATTTGTTCACTGCCCATCATTCAAAGCCATCCATTCACTGCCATCATTCACTGCCATCATTCATAGCCATCATTCATATCGGTTCTGCCCATCATTCGCTGCCCATCATTACCGCTGCCATCATTCACTGCTATCATTCATATCCATTCATATGCTTATCATTCATAACACATCATTCATGCCCATCATTAACAACATATTCATTCCATCATTATGCCCATCATTGCTGCCATCATTCGCTGCCATCATTCGCAGTATCATTAAAGCCGCATCGTGCTGCGCATCATTCACTTGCATCGTCGCTGTATCATTTGCTGCGCATCATTCGCTCTTATCATTCATTCCATCATTCGCTCTTATCATTCACTGCTATCATTCACTGCTTATCATTCAGTACCCTATCATTCACTGCCATCATTCACTGCCATCATTCATATGGGTCCATTCGGCCTATCGTCATATTATCTTCATGCCTCATTGCTGCCATCATTCGAAACATCGTATTTGCTGCTACATCATTCCGCTGCCCATCATTCGCTCTTATCATTCGTATCATTCGCTGTTATCCTTCGCTCTTATCATTGCTCTTATCATTGGCCCCATCGTACCATCATTACGCTCATATCGTGAAAAGTACCATCATTCACTGCTTATCATTCGCTGCTTGCATCATTAAGCGCAACGCATCATTCACTTATATCATTATTCCATCATTGCTCTTATCATTGCTCTTGCATCATTAAGCAAATCGTACAACCATATCGTTTCTTATTATCATTCGGCTCTTGTTTTCATCATGTTATCATTAACAGCATTTCATCGCGCGTTCATTTAAAAACATCATTTAAGCAACATTTCCCATCGCTGTATCATCCGCTGTATCATTGCGCTGCTTATCATTTAAGCAACATCGTTGCGCTCTTATCATTCGCGCTTTCCCATTACATGATCATCATTCGCGGCGCATCATTCGCTGCCCATCATTCACTGCCATCATTCGCTGCCGTATCATTCATCGTATCGTTATATATCATTCGCTGCCCATCATTGCTATATCATTCGCTCATATCATTACAAAACATCATTCACTGCCCTCCTTCACTAACCTCATGCTGCCTCATGCTGCCCATCATTACTGCCTCCTTCACTGCCTCGTTCACTACACTCCTTCACTACCCTCCTTCACTACCCTCCTTCACTTCCCTCCTTCACTACCCTCCTTCACTTCCCTCCTTCACTACCCTCCTTCACTACCATCATGCTACCCTCCTTCACTACCCTCCTTCCTGCCCTCCTTCACTGCCCTCATCACTACCCTCCTTCACTACCTCGTTCTGCCTCCTTCACTGCTATCCTTCACTGCCTCCTTCACTACCTCATTCACTGCCATCTTTCACTGCCCTTCTTTACTCTGCCATCATTACTGCCTCATTACTGATATCATTCACTGCCTCCTTCACTATATCGTTACTATCTGTGTCCATAACATCATTCACTGCCATCATTACGGCCGTGCTGCTGCTTGCATCATCGTTATCATTCGCTATATATCATTCGCTGCCATCATTATATCATCATTGCTCTTATCATTCATATATATTCCACTCTTATCATCACTGCCATCATTATACTATCATTCACCGCCCCATCATTCACTGCCCTCATTCACTGCCATCATCCACTGCCCTCCTCCACTGCCCTCCTTCTCTGCAGGTCATTCAAACCATCGTGCTGCCATCATTCTGCTCTTTTATCGTAACATCATCATTCACTGCCCTCCATTACCACTATATATTCACTGCCACTCCATCACTGCCATATATTCACCGCCATCATTACCCATCGTACTGCCTCATTGCTGCCATCATCACTGTATCATCATATTATCAGCTATCTGGTCATTCACTGCCATCATTCACTGCTATATCACTGCCTCCTCCACTGCATATTCTCTGCAGTCATTCGCTCATATCATTCGCTGCTATCATTCACTGCTATCATTCACTGCCTCATGCTGCCTCCTTCACTGCCGCCATTCTTTGCCTCCTTCACTGCCCTCGTTCACTCTTATCATTCACTGCCATCATTACTTTCATATCATGCTGCCATCATTCATATATCATTCCATACTTATCATGCGCCTGGTTCACTGCCATCATTCACTGCCTCATGCTGCCCATCTTCACTGCCCATCATTGCTGCCTCCTCCTGCCTCCTTCACTTACCTATCGTTCCTGCCTCATCACTGCCTCCTTCACTGCCCATCGTACTACCTCCTTCACTGCCCTCTTTCCTGCCAGCCTTCTTCTCTACCCATCATTCACTGCCTCATTCACTTCTGACATCATTCGCCTGCCTCATTGCTGCCATCTTCGTTGCCATCATTCGCTCTTATCATTGCTGCCATCTCATTACTGGCCATGCTGCTGCCCATCATCGGCTGTATCATTCTACGCTGCCTATCATTGCTGCTATCATTCGCTGTCATATTCACTGCCCTCCTTCACTGCTCTCTTCCTGCCATCATCACTGTATCATTACATACTTATCATTCACCGCCTCATTCACTGCCATCATTACTTTGTATCATCACTGCCATCATCACTTCTTATCGGCTATCTGCCCAGGTCATTCACTGTATCATTACTTCATCATCACTGCCCATCATCACTGCCCATCATTGCTCTGCCTCATCACTGCCATCATCACTGGCATGTTCGCCTTATCATTGTATCATTGCTGCGCTCATTGCATGCCATCAAATACTTTCTTATCATCGCTGTATCATCACTGCCCATCATTGCGCTGCTTATCATTCATAACATCATTATGCCTCATTCACTGCTATCATTATATATCATTGCTGCCATCATTACGCTCTGCCCATCATTCACTGCCATCATTCCTGCTATCATTCACTGCCCATCGGCTACTCATCATTGCTGCTATCGTGCTGCCCATCATCATGCCATCATTATCTGCGGGTCATTATGCCATCGTACTGCCCATCGTACTGCCATCCTCCTGCCATATCACTGCCCATCATGCTGCCACTCCATTACTCTTATCATTGCTGTATCATTAACATCATTCACTGCCCATCATTACGCTAACATCATTAACATCATCATTGCACTACCCTCTCCCTACCTCCTTCTCTACCCTCCTTCACTACTCTCCTTCACTATTCTCTCCTCACCTCTCTCCTACCTCTCCTCACCTCTCCTCACCTCTCCTCCTCTCCTCACCTCTCTCCCTCGTCTCTCCTCGTCTCCTCACCTCCTCCTCGTCTCTCCTCATCTCTATAAATCTCTCCTCCGTCTCTCCTCACCTCCTCCTCCTACGTCTCTCCTCCTCTCTCCTCTTGCTTTCTCCTCGTCTCTCCTCACGTCTCTCCTCACCTCCCTCCTCACGACTCTCCTCCGTCTCTCCTCACGTCTCTCCTCGTCTCTCCTCACCTCCCTCCTCGTCCTCTCCTCACCTCTCTCCTCTCTCTCCTCACGTCTCTCCTCACCTCTCTCCTCCCGTCTCTCCTCGTCTCTCTCACCTCCTCCTCCATCTCTCTCCTCTCTCCTCACCTCTCTCCTCACCTCTCTCCTCCTCTCCTCGTCTCTTACCTCCCTCCTCGTCTCTCCTCACGTCTCTCCTCACCTCTCTCCTCACCTCCCTCCTCACCTCCCTCCTCCTCTCTCCTCACCTCTCTCCTCCCACGTCCTCCTCTCCTCACGTCTCCTCACGTCTCCTCCTCACCTCCCTCCTCCCACCTCTCCTCCTCACCTCTCCTCACGTCTCTCCTCCTCCCTCCTCCTCACCTCTCTCCTCACCTCACCTCCCCACGTCTCTCCTCCTCTCTCCTCACGTCTCTCCTCCTCTCTCTCCACCTCCTCTCCTCTCCTCCTCTCTCCTCACGTCTCTCCTCACCTCTCTCCCTATACGTCTCTCCTCGTCTCTCCTCTGCCTCCCTCCTCTTTCCTCTCTCTCCTCTCTCCTCCTCTCTCCTCTCTCCTCACCTCTCTCTCCATCTCTCGTCTCTCCTCCTCCTCCTCACCTCTCTCCTCGTCTCTCCTCCTCTCTCCTCACCTCTCCTCCACCTCTCTCCTCACCTCCCTCCTCACCTCCTCTCTCAGTCTCTCCTCCTCCTCCCGTCTCCTCACCTCTCCTGCCTCTCTCCTCGTCTCTCCTCACCTCTCTCCACCCCTCTCTCCTCACGTCTCTCCTCACCTCCCTCCTCCACCTCTCTCCTCACCTCTCCTCACCTCCTCCTCACGTCTCTCCTCACCTCCCTCCTCACCTCTCTCCTCACCTCTCTCCTCACCTCTCTTTCCTCACCTCTCTCTCCACCTCTCACCACCTCTCTCCTCGTCTCTCCTCACGTCTCTCCTCCACCTCCCTCTCACGTCTCTCCTCACGTCTCTCCTCACCTCTCTCCCTCACCTCCCTCCTCACCTCTCCTCCTCACCTCCCTCCTCACCTCTCTCTCACCTCTCTCCTCACCTCTCTCCTCACCTCTCTCCTCACACCTCTCTCCTCACCTCTCTCCTCACCTCTCTCCTGCCTCTCTCCTCACCTCTCTCCTCACGTCTCTCTCCTCACCTCTCTCCTCACCTCCTCTCTCTCTCCTCACCTCTCTCCTCACGTCTCTCCTCACCTCTCTCCTCATCCTCTCTCCTCTCTCCTCACCTCCCTCCTCATCTCTCCTCACGTCTCTCCTCACCTCTCTCCTCACCTCTCTCTCTCTCTCCTAAGTTAATAAATAAATGTAAGTAAATAAGTAAATGATAATAAAAGTAAATATGTGTGCATGTGTGTAAATGTGTGTAAAGTTATTGTAAATGAAATGTGTAAGTAAGTTATTAATAAATAAATAATATTAAGTAATAATAAGTTATTGTAAGTAATATTAAATAAGATGTGTTAATTAAGTAATGAAAATGGCGTAAATAAGTAAGTAATAAGTAAAATATTACTCACCTTTCTCCTCACGTCTCTCCTCACGTCTCTCCTCACCTCCCTCCTCACGTCTCTCCTCACGTCTCTCCTCACCTCTCTCCTCACCTCTCTCCTCACCTCTCTCCTCACCTCTCTCCTCACCTCTCTCCTCACCTCTCTCCTCACCTCCCTCCTCACCTCTCTCCTCACCTCTCTCCTCACCTCTCTCCTCACCTCTCTCCTCACCTCTCTCCTCACCTCTCTCCTCACCTCTCTCCTCACCTCTCTTCTCACCTCTCTCCTCACGTCTCTCCTCACCTCTCTCCTCACCTCCCTCCTCACCTCTCTCCTCACCTCTCTCCTCACCTCTCTCCTCACCTCTCTCCTCACCTCTCTCCTCACGTCTCTCCTCACCTCTCTCCTCACCTCCCTCCTCACCTCTCTCCTCACCTCCCTCCTCACCTCTCTCCTCACCTTTCTCCTCACCTCTCTCCTCACGTCTCTCCTCACCTCTCTCCTCACGTCTCTCCTCACCTCTCTCCTCACGTCTCTCCTCACCTCTCTCCTCACCTCCCTCCTCACCTCTCTCCTCACCTCTCTCCTCACCTCTCTCCTCACCTCTCTCCTCACGTCTCTCCTCACGTCTCTCCTCACCTCCCTCCTCACCTCTCTCCTCACCTCCCTCCTCACCTCTCTCCTCACCTCTCTCCTCACCTCTCTCCTCACCTCTCTCCTCACCTCTCTCCTCACGTCTCTCCTCACCTCTCTCCTCACCTCCCTCCTCACCTCTCTCCTCACCTCCCTCCTCACCTCTCTCCTCACCTCTCTCCTCACCTCTCTCCTCACGTCTCTCCTCACCTCTCTCCTCACGTCTCTCCTCACCTCTCTCCTCACGTCTCTCCTCACCTCTCTCCTCACCTCTCTCCTCACCTCTCTCCTCACGTCTCTCCTCACCTCCCTCCTCACCTCTCTCCTCACCTCTCTCCTCACCTCTCTCCTCACGTCTCTCCTCACCTCTCTCCTCACGTCTCTCCTCACCTCTCTCCTCACGTCTCTCCTCACCTCTCTCCTCACCTCCCTCCTCACCTCTCTCCTCACCTCCCTCCTCACGTCTCTCCTCACGTCTCTCCTCACCTCTCTCCTCACCTCTCTCCTCACCTCTCTCCTCACCTCCCTCCTCACCTCTCTCCTCACCTCTCTCCTCACCTCTCTCCTCACCTCTCTCCTCACCTCCCTCCTCACCTCTCTCCTCACCTCTCTCCTCACCTCTCTCCTCACCTCTCTCCTCACCTCTCTCCTCACCTCCCTCCTCACGTCTCTCCTCACGTCTCTCCTCACCTCTCTCCTCACCTCCCTCCTCACCTCTCTCCTCACCTCCCTCCTCACCTCTCTCCTCACCTCTCTCCTCACCTCCCTCCTCACCTCTCTCCTCACCTCTCTCCTCACCTCTCTCCTCACCTCTCTCCTCACCTCTCTCCTCACCTCTCTCCTCACCTCTCTCCTCACCTCCCTCCTCACCTCTCTCCTCACCTCTCTCCTCACCTCTCTCCTCACCTCTCTCCTCACCTCCCTCCTCACCTCTCTCCTCACCTCCCTCCTCACCTCTCTCCTCACGTCTCTCCTCACCTCTCTCCTCACCTCTCTCCTCACCTCTCTCCTCACCTCTCTCCTCACCTCTCTCCTCACCTCTCTCCTCACCTCTCTCCTCACCTCTCTCCTCACCTCTCTCCTCACCTCCCTCCTCACCTCTCTCCTCACCTCTCTCCTCACCTCTCTCCTCACCTCTCTCCTCACCTCTCTCCTCACCTCTCTCCTCACGTCTCTCCTCACGTCTCTCCTCACGTCTCTCCTCACCTCTCTCCTCACCTCCCTCCTCACCTCTCTCCTCACCTCTCTCCTCACCTCTCTCCTCACCTCCCTCCTCACCTCTCTCCTCACCTCTCTCCTCACCTCTCTCCTCACCTCTCTCCTCACGTCTCTCCTCACGTCTCTCCTCACGTCTCTCCTCACCTCTCTCCTCACCTCTCTCCTCACCTCCCTCCTCACCTCTCTCCTCACCTCTCTCCTCACCTCCCTCCTCACCTCTCTCCTCACCTCTCTCCTCACCTCCCTCCTCACCTCTCTCCTCACCTCCCTCCTCACCTCTCTCCTCACCTCTCTCCTCACCTCCCTCCTCACGTCTCTCCTCACGTCTCTCCTCACCTCCCTCCTCACCTCTCTCCTCACCTCCCTCCTCACGTCTCTCCTCACCTCTCTCCTCACGTCTCTCCTCACCTCTCTCCTCACCTCTCTCCTCACCTCTCTCCTCACGTCTCTCCTCACCTCTCTCCTCACGTCTCTCCTCACCTCTCTCCTCACCTCTCTCCTCACCTCCCTCTTCACCTCCCTCCTCACCTCTCTCCTCACCTCTCTCCTCACCTCTCTCCTCACCTCTCTCCTCACCTCTCTCCTCACGTCTCTCCTCACCTCTCTCCTCACGTCTCTCCTCACCTCTCTCCTCACCTCTCTCCTCACCTCCCTCTTCACCTCCCTCCTCACCTCTCTCCTCACCTCTCTCCTCACCTCCCTCCTCACCTCTCTCCTCACCTCCCTCCTCACCTCTCTCCTCACCTCCCTCCTCACCTCTCTCCTCACCTCTCTCCTCACCTCTCTCCTCACCTCTCTCCTCACCTCTCTCCTCACCTCTCTCCTCACCTCTCTCCTCACCTCTCTCCTCACCTCTCTCCTCACCTCTCTCCTCACCTCTCTCGGCAAAAGAATATCCTTGTGTCTCTCGACATAAGAATATCCTTGTGTCTCTCGGCATAAGAATATCCTTGTGTCTCTCGGCATAAGAATATCCTTGTGTCTCTCGGCATAAGAATATCCTTGTGTCTCTCGGCATAAGAATATCCTTGTGTCTCTAGGCATAAGAATATCCTTGTGTCTCTCGGCATAAGAATATCCTTGTGTCTCTCGGCAAAAGAATATCCTTGTGTCTCTCGGCATAAGAATATCCTTGTGTCTCTCGACATAAGAATATCCTTGTGTCTCTCGACATAAGAATATCCTTGTGTCTCTCGGCATGAGAATATCCTTGTGTCTCTCGGCATAAGAATATCCTTGTGTCTCTCGGCAAAAGAATATCCTCGTGTCTCTCGGCATAAGAATATCCTCGTGTCTCTCGACATAAGAATATCCTCGTGTCTCTCGACATAAGAATATCCTCGTGTCTCTCGGCGTAAGAATATCCTTGTGTCTCTCGACGTAAGAATATCCTCGTGTCTCTCGGCATAAGAATATCCTTGTGTCTCTCGGCATAAGAATATCCTTGTGTCTCTCGACATAAGAATATCCTTGTGTCTCTCGGCATAAGAATATCCTTGTGTCTCTCGGCATAAGAATATCCTTGTGTCTCTCGGCATAAGAATATCCTTGTGTCTCTCGGCATAAGAATATCCTTGTGTCTCTCGGCATAAGAATATCCTTGTGTCTCTCGGCATAAGAATATCCTTGTGTCTCTCGGCATAAGAATATCCTTGTGTCTCTCGGCATAAGAATATCCTTGTGTCTCTCGGCATAAGAATATCCTTGTGTCTCTCGGCAAAAGAATATCCTTGTGTCTCTCGACATAAGAATATCCTTGTGTCTCTCGGCATAAGAATATCCTTGTGTCTCTCGGCATAAGAATATCCTTGTGTCTCTCGGCATAAGAATATCCTTCTGTCTCTCGGCAAAAGAATATCCTTGTGTCTCTCGACATAAGAATATCCTTGTGTCTCTCGACATAAGAATATCCTTGTGTCTCTCGGCATAAGAATATCCTTGTGTCTCTCGGCAAAAGAATATCCTTGTGTCTCTCGGCATAAGAATATCCTTGTGTCTCTCGGCATAAGAATATCCTTGTGTCTCTCGACATAAGAATATCCTTGTGTCTCTCGGCATAAGAATATCCTTGTGTCTCTCGGCAAAAGAATATCCTTGTGTCTCTCGGCGTAAGAATATCTTTGTGTCTCTCGGCAAAGGAATATCCTTGTGTCTCTCGGCATAAGAATATCTTTGTGTCTCTCGGCAAAGGAATATCCTTGTGTCTCTCGGCATAAGAATATCCTTGTGTCTCTCGGCATAAGAATATCCTTGTGTCTCTCGGCATAAGAATATCCTTGTGTCTCTCGGCATAAGAATATCTTTGTGTCTCTCGGCATAAGAATATCCTTGTGTCTCTCGGCATAAGAATATCCTTGTGTCTCTCGGCATAAGAATATCCTTGTCTCTCGGCATAAGAATATCCTTGTGTCTCTCGGCATAAGAATATCCTTGTGTCTCTCGGCATAAGAATATCCTTGTCTCTCGGCATAAGAATATCCTTGTGTCTCTCGGCATAAGAATATCCTTGTGTCTCTCGGCATAAGAATATCCTTGTGTCTCTCGGCATAAGAATATCCTTGTGTCTCTCGGCAAAAGAATATCCTTGTGTCTCTCGACATAAGAATATCCTTGTGTCTCTCGGCATAAGAATATCCTTGTGTCTCTCGGCATAAGAATATCCTTGTGTCTCTCGGCATAAGAATATCCTTGTGTCTCTCGGCAAAAGAATATCCTTGTGTCTCTCGACATAAGAATATCCTTGTGTCTCTCGACATAAGAATATCCTTGTGTCTCTCGGCATAAGAATATCCTTGTGTCTCTCGGCAAAAGAATATCCTTGTGTCTCTCGGCATAAGAATATCCTTGTGTCTCTCGGCATAAGAATATCCTTGTGTCTCTCGACATAAGAATATCCTTGTGTCTCTCGGCATAAGAATATCCTTGTGTCTCTCGGCAAAAGAATATCCTTGTGTCTCTCGGCATAAGAATATCTTTGTGTCTCTCGGCAAAGGAATATCCTTGTGTCTCTCGGCATAAGAATATCCTTGTGTCTCTCGGCATAAGAATATCCTTGTGTCTCTCGGCATAAGAATATCCTTGTGTCTCTCGGTATAAGAATATCTTTGTGTCTCTCGGCATAAGAATATCCTTGTGTCTCTCGGCATAAGAATATCCTTGTGTCTCTCGGCATAAGAATATCCTTGTCTCTCGGCATAAGAATATCCTTGTGTCTCTCGGCATAAGAATATCCTTGTGTCTCTCGGCATAAGAATATCCTTGTCTCTCGGCATAAGAATATCCTTGTGTCTCTCGGCATAAGAATATCCTTGTGTCTCTCGGCATGAGAATATCCTTGTGTCTCTCGGCATAAGAATATCCTTGTGTCTCTCGGCAAAAGAATATCCTTGTGTCTCTCGACATAAGAATATCCTTGTGTCTCTCGGCATAAGAATATCCTTGTGTCTCTCGGCATAAGAATATCCTTGTGTCTCTCGGCATAAGAATATCCTTGTGTCTCTCGGCAAAAGAATATCCTTGTGTCTCTCGACATAAGAATATCCTTGTGTCTCTCGACATAAGAATATCCTTGTGTCTCTCGGCATAAGAATATCCTTGTGTCTCTCGGCAAAAGAATATCCTTGTGTCTCTCGGCATAAGAATATCCTTGTGTCTCTCGGCATAAGAATATCCTTGTGTCTCTCGACATAAGAATATCCTTGTGTCTCTCGGCAAAAGAATATCCTTGTGTCTCTCGGCATAAGAATATCTTTGTGTCTCTCGGCAAAGGAATATCCTTGTGTCTCTCGGCATAAGAATATCTTTGTGTCTCTCGGCAAAGGAATATCCTTGTGTCTCTCGGCATAAGAATATCCTTGTGTCTCTCGGCATAAGAATATCCTTGTGTCTCTCGACATAAGAATATCCTTGTGTCTCTCGGCATAAGAATATCCTTGTGTCTCTCGGCAAAAGAATATCCTTGTGTCTCTCGGCATAAGAATATCTTTGTGTCTCTCGGCAAAGGAATATCCTTGTGTCTCTCGGCATAAGAATATCTTTGTGTCTCTCGGCAAAGGAATATCCTTGTGTCTCTCGGCATAAGAATATCCTTGTGTCTCTCGGCATAAGAATATCCTTGTGTCTCTCGACATAAGAATATCCTTGTGTCTCTCGGCATAAGAATATCCTTGTGTCTCTCGGCAAAAGAATATCCTTGTGTCTCTCGCCAAAAGAATATCCTTGTGTCTCTCGCCATAAGAATATCCTTGTGTCTCTCGCCAAAAGAATATCCTTGTGTCTCTCGGCATAAGAATATCCTTGTGTCTCTCGGCATAAGAATATCCTTGTGTCTCTCGGCATAAGAATATCCTTGTCTCTCGGCATAAGAATATCCTTGTGTCTCTCGGCATAAGAATATCCTTGTGTCTCTCGGCATAAGAATATCCTTGTCTCTCGGCATAAGAATATCCTTGTGTCTCTCGGCATAAGAATATCCTTGTGTCTCTCGGCATAAGAATATCTTTGTGTCTCTCGGCATAAGAATATCCTTGTGTCTCTCGGCATAAGAATATCCTTGTGTCTCTCGGCATAAGAATATCCTTGTGTCTCTCGGCAAAAGAATATCCTTGTGTCTCTCGGCATAAGAATATCCTTGTGTCTCTCGGCATAAGAATATCCTTGTGTCTCTCGGCAAAAGAATATCCTTGTGTCTCTCGCCAAAAGAATATCCTTGTGTCTCTCGCCATAAGAATATCCTTGTGTCTCTCGCCAAAAGAATATCCTTGTTTCTCTCGGCATAAGAATATCCTTGTGTCTCTCGACATAAGAATATCCTTGTGTCTCTCGGCATAAGAATATCCTTGTCTCTCGGCATGAGAATATCCTTGTGTCTCTCGGCATAAGAATATCCTTGTGTCTCTCGGCATAAGAATATCCTTGTGTCTCTCGGCATAAGAATATCCTTGTCTCTCGGCATAAGAATATCCTTGTGTCTCTCGACATAAGAATATCCTTGTGTCTCTCGGCAAAAGAATATCCTTGTTTCTCTCGGCAAAAGAATATCCTTGTGTCTCTCGGCAAAAGAATATCCTTGTGTCTCTCGACATAAGAATATCCTTGTGTCTCTCGGCAAAAGAATATCCTTGTTTCTCTCGGCAAAAGAATATCCTTGTGTCTCTCGGCAAAAGAATATCCTTGTTTCTCTCGGCAAAAGAATATCCTTGTGTCTCTCGACATAAGAATATCCTTGTGTCTCTCGGCAAAAGAATATCCTTGTTTCTCTCGGCAAAAGAATATCCTTGTGTCTCTCGGCAAAAGAATATCCTTGTGTCTCTCGACATAAGAATATCCTTGTGTCTCTCGGCAAAAGAATATCCTTGTGTCTCTCGGCATAAGAATATCCTTGTGTCTCTCGACATAAGAATATCCTTGTGTCTCTCGGCAAAAGAATATCCTTGTGTCTCTCGGCATAAGAATATCCTTGTGTCTCTCGGCATAAGAATATCCTTGTGTCTCTCGACATAAGAATATCCTTGTGTCTCTCGGCATAAGGATATCCTTGTCTCTCGGCATAAGAATATCCTATTGTCTCTCGACATAAGAATATCCTTGTGTCTCTCGGCAAAAGAATATCCTTGTGTCTCTCGGCAAAAGAATATCCTTGTGTCTCTCGGCATAAGAATATCCTTGTGTCTCTCGGCAAAAGAATATCCTTGTGTCTCTCGGCATAAGAATATCCTTGTGTCTCTCGGCAAAAGAATATCCTTGTGTCTCTCGGCATAAGAATATCCTTGTGTCTCTCGGCAAAAGAATATCCTTGTGTCTCTCGGCATAAGAATATCCTTGTGTCTCTCGGCAAAAGAATATCCTTGTTTCTCTCGGCAAAAGAATATCCTTGTGTCTCTCGGCATAAGAATATCCTTGTGTCTCTCGGCATAAGAATATCCTTGTGTCTCTCGGCATAAGAATATCCTTGTGTCTCTCGGCAAAAGAATATCCTTGTGTCTCTCGACATAAGAATATCCTTGTGTCTCTCGGCATAAGAATATCCTTGTCTCTCGGCATAAGAATATCCTTGTGTCTCTCGGCAAAAGAATATCCTTGTTTCTCTCGGCAAAAGAATATCCTTGTGTCTCTCGGCATAAGAATATCCTTGTGTCTCTCGGCAAAAGAATATCCTTGTTTCTCTCGGCAAAAGAATATCCTTGTGTCTCTCGGCATAAGAATATCCTTGTGTCTCTCGGCAAAAGAATATCCTTGTGTCTCTCGGCATAAGAATATCCTTGTGTCTCTCGGCAAAAGAATATCCTTGTTTCTCTCGGCAAAAGAATATCCTTGTGTCTCTCGGCATAAGAATATCCTTGTGTCTCTCGGCATAAGAATATCCTTGTGTCTCTCGGCATAAGAATATCCTTGTGTCTCTCGGCAAAAGAATATCCTTGTGTCTCTCGACATAAGAATATCCTTGTGTCTCTCGGCATAAGAATATCCTTGTGTCTCTCGGCATAAGAATATCCTTGTGTCTCTCGGCAAAAGAATATCCTTGTGTCTCTCGGCATAAGAATATCCTTGTGTCTCTCGGCATAAGAATATCCTTGTGTCTCTCGGCATAAGAATATCCTTGTGTCTCTCGGCATAAGAATATCCTTGTGTCTCTCGACATAAGAATATCCTTGTGTCTCTCGGCATAAGAATATCCTTGTGTCTCTCGGCATAAGAATATCCTTGTGTCTCTCGGCATAAGAATATCCTTGTGTCTCTCGGCATAAGAATATCCTTGTGTCTCTCGGGAAAAGAATATCCTTGTGTCTCTCGGCATAAGAATATCCTTGTGTCTCTCGGCAAAAGAATATCCTTGTGTCTCTCGGCATAAGAATATCCTTGTGTCTCTCGGCATAAGAATATCCTTGTGTCTCTCGGCATAAGGATATCCTTGTCTCTCGGCATAAGAATATCCTATTGTCTCTCGACATAAGAATATCCTTGTGTCTCTCGGCAAAAGAATATCCTTGTCTCTCGGCATAAGAATATCCTATTGTCTCTCGACATAAGAATATCCTTGTGTCTCTCGGCAAAAGAATATCCTTGTGTCTCTCGACATAAGAATATCCTTGTGTCTCTCGGCATAAGAATATCCTTGTGTCTCTCGGCATAAGAATATCCTTGTGTCTCTCGGCATAAGAATATCCTTGTGTCTCTGGCTCTAACAATTTCTTTGTGTCTCTGGCTCTAAAAATTTCCTTGTGTCTCTGGCTCTAACAATTTCCTTGTGTCTCTGGCTCTAACAATTTCCTTGTGTTTCTAGCTCTAACAATTTCCTTGTGTTTCTAGCTCTAACAATTTCCTTGTGTTTCTAGCTCTAGAACTTTCTTTGTGTCTTTGGCTCTAGCAATTTCCTTGTGTCTCTGGCTTTAACAATTTCCTTGTGTCTCTGGCTCTAACAATTTCCTTGTGTCTCTGGCTCTAACAATTTCCTTGTGTCTCTGGCTCTAACAATTTCCTTGTGTCTCTGGCTCTAACAATTTCCTTGTGTCTCTGGCTCTGACAATTTACTTGTGTTTCTCGCTCTAACAATTTCCTTGTGTTTCTTGCTCTAGCACTTTCCTTGTGTCTCTTGGTCTAACAATTTCCTTGTGTCTTTTGCTCTAACAATTTCCTAGTGTCTTTTGCTCTAACAATTTCCTAGTGTCTCTAGCTCTAACAATTTCCTTGTGTCTCTGGCTCTAACAATTTCCTTGTGTTTCTAGCTCTAACAATTTCCTTGTGTTTCTAGCTCTAACAATTTCCTTGTGTCTCTGGCTCTAACAATTTACTTGTGTTTCTCGCTCTAACAATTTCCTTGTGTTTCTTGCTCTAGCACTTTCCTTGTGTCTCTTGCTCTAACAATTTCCTTGTGTCTTTTGCTCTAACAATTTCCTAGTGTCTTTTGCTCTAACAATTTCCTAGTGTCTCTAGCTCTAACAATTTCCTTGTGTCTCTGGCTCTAACAATTTCCTTGTGTTTCTAGCTCTAACAATTTCCTTGTGTTTCTAGCTCTAACAATTTCCTTGTGTTTCTAGCTCTAGAACTTTCTTTGTGTCTTTGGCTCTAGCAATTTCCTTGTGTCTCTGGCTCTAACAATTTCCTTGTGTCTCTGGCTCTAACAATTTCCTTGTGTTTCTCGCTCTAACAATTTCCTTGTGTTTCTTGCTCTAGCACTTTCCTTGTGTCTCTTGCTCTAACAATTTCCTTGTGTCTTTTGCTCTAACAATTTCCTAGTGTCTCTGGCTCTAACAATTTCCTTGTGTCTCTGGCTCTAACAATTTCCTTGTGTCTCTGGCTCTAACAATTTCCTTGTGTCTCTGGCTCTAACAATTTCCTTGTGTCTCTGGCTCTAACAATTTCCTTGTGTCTCTTGCTTTAACAATTTCCTTGTGTCTCTTGCTCTAGCAATTTCCTTGTGTCTCTGGCTCTAACAATTTCCTTGTGTCTCTGGCTCTAACAATTTCCTTGTGTCTCTGGCTCTAACAATTTCCTTGTGTCTCTGGCTCTAACAATTTCCTTGTGTCTCTGGCTCTAACAATTTCCTTGTTTCTCTGGCTCTAACAATTTCCTTGTGTCTCTGGCTCTAACAATTTCCTTGTGTCTCTTGCTTTAACAATTTCCTTGTGTCTCTTGCTCTAGCAATTTCCTTGTGTCTCTGGCTCTAACAATTTCCTTGTGTCTCTGGCTCTAACAATTTCCTTGTGTCTCTGGCTCTAACAATTTCCTTGTGTCTCTGGCTCTAACAATTTCCTTGTGTCTCTGGCTCTAACAATTTCCTTGTTTCTCTGGCTCTAACAATTTCCTTGTGTCTCTGGCTCTAACAATTTCCTTGTGTCTCTGGCTCTAACAATTTACTTGTGTTTCTCGCTCTAACAATTTCCTTGTGTTTCTTGCTCTAGCACTTTCCTTGTGTCTCTTGCTCTAACAATTTCCTTGTGTCTTTTGCTCTAACAATTTCCTAGTGTCTTTTGCTCTAACAATTTCCTAGTGTCTCTAGCTCTAACAATTTCCTTGTGTCTCTGGCTCTAACAATTTCCTTGTGTTTCTAGCTCTAACAATTTCCTTGTGTTTCTAGCTCTAACAATTTCCTTGTGTTTCTAGCTCTAGAACTTTCTTTGTGTCTTTGGCTCTAGCAATTTCCTTGTGTCTCTGGCTCTAACAATTTCCTTGTGTCTCTGGCTCTAACAATTTCCTTGTGTTTCTCGCTCTAACAATTTCCTTGTGTTTCTTGCTCTAGCACTTTCCTTGTGTCTCTTGCTCTAACAATTTCCTTGTGTCTTTTGCTCTAACAATTTCCTAGTGTCTCTGGCTCTAACAATTTCCTTGTGTCTCTGGCTCTAACAATTTCCTTGTGTCTCTGGCTCTAACAATTTCCTTGTGTCTCTGGCTCTAACAATTTCCTTGTGTCTCTGGCTCTAACAATTTCCTTGTGTCTCTTGCTTTAACAATTTCCTTGTGTCTCTTGCTCTAGCAATTTCCTTGTGTCTCTGGCTCTAACAATTTCCTTGTGTCTCTGGCTCTAACAATTTCCTTGTGTCTCTGGCTCTAACAATTTCCTTGTGTCTCTGGCTCTAACAATTTCCTTGTGTCTCTGGCTCTAACAATTTCCTTGTTTCTCTGGCTCTATCAATTTCCTTGTGTCTCTGGCTCTAACAATTTCCTTGTGTCTCTGGCTCTAACAATTTCCTTGTGTCTCTGGCTCTAACAATTTCCTTGTTTCTCTGGCTCTAGCAATTTCCTTGTGTCTCTGGCTCTAACAATTTCCTTGTGTCTCTGGCTCCAACAATTTCCTTGTGTCTCTGGCTCTAACAATTTCCTTGTGTCTCTGGCTCTAACAATTTCCTTGTGTCTCTGGCTCTAACAATTTCCTTGTGTCTCTGGCTCTAACAATTTCCTTGTGTCTCTAGCTCTAACAATTTCCTTGTGTCTTTGGCTCTAACAACTTCCTTGTGTCTCTGGCTCTAACAATTTCCTTGTGTCTCTGGCTCTAACAATTTCCTTGTGTCTCTGGCTCTAACAATTTCCTTGTGTCTCTGGCTCTAACAATTTCCTTGTGTCTCTGGCTCTAACAATTTCCTTGTGTCTCTGGCTCTAACAATTTCCTTGTGTCTCTGGCTCTAACAATTTCCTTGTGTCTCTGGATCTAACAATTTCCTTGTGTCTCTGGCTCTAACAATTTCCTTGTGTCTCAGACTCTAACAATTTCCTTGTGTCTCTGGCTCTAACAATTTCCTTGTGTCTCTGGCTCTAAGAATTTTCCAGCTCCTACATGTCACTTTGCTCTTCAGTACGAAGATTCACTTACCATGTCGCCCTCTCATGTTCGTGTCTTTATTTTTCATGGATTCTCTCTGTTCTTGATTTCATTTTCTTCAGAGTTTCTCAGCAATAATATCTTTGTCTGCTGACAGTCACCTTCATTACTTTAGAATTATTTGCAGCTAGCATGTTTTATTTATTACAAAAGTAATATTTGTTGTAGCAGTAACGTTGGTAGCATTACTGCTCTTCTCTCTCTCTCTCTCTCTCTCTCTCTCTCTCTCTCTCTCTCTCTCTTTCTCTCTCTCTCTTTCTCTCTCTCTCTTTCTCTCTCTCTCTTTCTCTCTCTCTCTCTCTCTCCCTCTTTTTTTTTTACACAGGGTTTGACAAGGTTAGGTTAAGGATCCCTAATTTATTGACAAGATATTTAGAGGCTAAGGATTCCCAAATTTATTGACAAGCTAAGAGCTGTTACCTACATCAACTCATTTGAAAGCATTATTATTATGAGACATACAAGTAAGGAACAGGATAAAGTTGGAGCCATCTGTGGGCCAGCATTTTCATCTGATCAACTGACTTTATCTCGTTGACATCATTATGCTGTACGAATGTGTTCCATACTCGAGTCATCCTGGGGACAAATGATCTCAGATGAAGTGATGTTCTGGAGAAGGGTACAGCCAGAGTGAAGTTGTTGCTTTCTGCCCGTCTTGTGGTACAGAAGTTTGCTTCACGCTGTCCTCGAAGTGGAGCCAAGTGTGGTACTTTGACAGTGTTGGCCTTGTACATAACAGTAAGGCCACCCACATCCCTCCTGTGTTGAAGGCTCTGCTGAAATGACAAAGCTATCCAGGATTAGGCCAGGCGAGAGATGAGACGTCTTGCTCCATTCTCTACTCTGTCAAGCAGTCGCAGATGAGAAGGGGAGGGGGGGAAGGACAACCAAGAAAGTGGAGCATACTAAAGGTGTGAGCGTATTTCTACCTGATACAGAATCTTGCAACCCCTACTGTCAAGCAGATGCGAGATACGGCGAAGTGCTGTATGCTTCCTGGCTGCCTTGTTTGCAAGATTTACAACATGGTACTTCATGGTCAGCTTGGAGTCAAATTTCACCCCAAGGATATCAACTTCTTCCCCAGGTACCAACACTCTCCCATTCATACTTACTACTGCCCCGGCATTACCGTCATGGTGCCTAGAGACCATCATTTGTGTTTTCTCGGGTGCAAATGTTACTTGCCATCTGTTTCCCCAAGCTGATGTAAGTCTTAGCAGGTGCATATGCATGGGATTCTGGGATGAGATGAAGAAGGTAATTGAAGTAGACATTCCATAACAATGGTCCCAGTACACTTCCTTGTGGAACACGTGGCCCAGTAGGATGTCTTGCTGATTCTGTTCCGTTGAGAACTACCCTTAGAGATCTACCATGAATGTAATCACTGAGGAGACAGCGTAGAGCCTGCAATTCCCAGAGCTTGCAGTTTTGCTAAGAGGTCCTGGTGCCACACCAGGTCGAAAGCACCTGCAATGTTCAGTGCTACCACACAGCTGACTTTGGATTCATCCAGTGACTGGTGCCACTTAGTGGAGAGGTTTAACAACAGATCATCAGCAGAGTAACCTTTCCTGAAGCCATATTGACGGTCACAAAGTAGTGAGTGGTAGTTAAAAATCTCTGTCATTTGTCTTGAGATTATTGTCTCAAGGATCTTGCCAGTGATTGACAGCAGTGAGACCAGTCTGTAGTTGCTGATTTCTGCTCTGCTCTTCTTTTTGTGAACAGGGACTACATTTGCCTTTTTCCACAGGCAGTGCTGAAAGATGCGAGTTAGAGATGCTGCTAGCTGGTCTGCACATCAGAAGATGTGCAGATCAGTTAGCAGCAATCTTAGGCTCAACTTGTCTGGGCCCACAACCTTTTCTTGGTCAAGTGAATTAAAAAGGAAATGCACCTCCTGCCTTATTTTCACCACTGACAGCTTTGACACAGTTCTTGCAGATAGCCAAGGAGGGTCCCTTGCTGGATCAGGAAGTTTCATTTTGGTAGCAAAGTGTTCAGCAAAGAGGTCCGCTTTCTCTTCACTACTCGTAGAGGTGGTCCCATCCTGTCGATTTAGAGGTGGAATGAGTTCATCACGCAGATAGCCTTGTCTGTCCTTGACCAGGGACCACCAGGTTTTGGAGCCTACTCTACCTGATGCTAGCTTTCTTTTTGTGTCCACCTCCCATTTAGCGATGGCCCACTTTTGAACGTCACCCATATGCCTTCAGGCTTGCCTGTGCAAGTTCCTGTTATGGATGGTAGGATGTTTCTTATACCTTCACCATGCCTTGTACTTAAAAGTAGCAGCCTCTCTATATGGTCACTGGCTCCGAGGGGTCTTTCATATGTGATGTCCTCAATATCTGCACTACTCAAGGTGAATACTAGGTCCAGTCTTGCTGGTTCATCCTCTCCTCTCTCTTTCTGGTAGTTTCCCTTACGTGTTGGTACATGCATTTTTCCAATACTACCTCCTTCATCTTAGCCTTTCACTTTCTGGGCCTGCATATGGCTCCAGGTTCTCCCAGTCGATTTCCTAGTGATTGAAGTCACCCATACTCAGGAGCTTTGCCCTGCTCTCATGAGCCCTTCTGGCCACTTTAGCCAGTGTGTCAACCATCGCTCTATTATTCTCATCATACTCTTGCCTTGGCCTCCTGCTGTTCTGTGTTATACATCACCTCAATTACCACCTTGGGACCTCCAGACTGAAGTGTTCCTATTATGCATTCACTTGCTTCTCCTCTATCTCCTCCCTTCAGCTTATTAAAATTCCATTGGCTCTTGATGAGCAGTGCCACTCCTCCAACCCCTCTGTTCCCTCTGTCTTTCCTCAGCATCTGATATCCTGTTGGAAAAATGACATTTATTATTCCTGTGAGCCTGGTTTCTGAGAGCTATGACTTCCGGTGATGCCTCTTTGACTCTTTTGTGCCACTTTTCCCACTTATTTGTTATTCCATCAGTGTTGGTGTACCATACCTTCAGTTTCCTCTCCAACACTGTGTTCTGGGGGGTCTCTGAGGGTGGGGGCCCTGGCACTGTGCTGTGGGATTTTACAACGTAGTGTGGGGTTGCGGCTGTAAGTGTGGATTGTCGTTTGTGTTGGATTGCGTGTTTGGTGGTGGAGTTCTCGGGGTGGTTCTTTGTGTGTTTATACTTGTTGCCCTGGCCTGCCCCGGTTGTCCTCTGCTGACTCTGTCCTTGTCTCTCTTCCTAGCCCCTTTCGTTTCTTTGTTCTGTTCCTCAGCTGCTGTCACTCTGTTGTTGTTCTGTCTCAATCTAGGAACACCCTTTTGTATGTTGATGATTCCTTCAGCTGTGGTTTCTTTGTCTTGAAAATCTGTGTGTGTGTGTGTGTGTGTGTGTGTGTACTCACCTATTTGTACTCACCTATTTGTGGTTGCAGGGGTCGAGTCCTAGCTCCTGGCCCCGCCTCTTCACCGGTTGCTACTAGGCCCTCTCTCTCCCCGCTCCATGAGCTTTATCAAACCTCGTCTTAAAACTGTGTATGGTTCCTGCCTCCACTACGTCATTTTCTAGGCTATTCCACTGCCTTACAACTCTATGACTGAAGAAACACTTCCTACTATCTCTCTGACTCATTTGTGTCTTCAACTTCCAATTGTGGCCTCTTGTTTCTGTGTCCCCTCCCTGGAACATCCTGTCTTTGTCCACCTTGTCTATTCCACGCAGTATTTTATATGTCGTTATCATGTCTCCCCTGACCCTCCTGTCCTCCAGTGTGGTCAGGCCGATTTCCCTTAATCTTTCCTCATAGGACATTCCCCTTAGCTCTGGAACTAACCTTGTCGCAAACCTTTGTACTTTCTCTAGTTTCTTGACGTGCTTTATCAAGTGCGGGTTCCAAACAGGTGCTGCATACTCCAGTATGGGCCTGACATACACGGTGTACAGTGTCTTGAATGATTCCTTACTAAGGTATCGGAATGCTGTTCTCAGGTTTGCCAGGCGCCCATATGCTGCAGCAGTTATCTGATTGATGTGTGCTTCCGGAGACATGCTCGGTGTTATACTCACCCCAAGATCTTTCTCCTTGAGTGAGGTTTGCAGTCTTTGGCCACCTAGCCTATACTCTGTCTGTGGTCTTCTGTGCCCCTCCCCCATCTTCATGACTTTGCATTTGGCAGGATTAAATTCGAGAAGCCATTTGCTGGACCAGGTGTCCAGTCTGTCCAGGTCTCTTTGAAGTCCTGCCTGGTCCTCATCAGATTTAATTCTCCTCATTAACTTCACATCATCTGCAAACAGGGACACTTCTGAGTCTAACCCTTCCGTCATGTCGTTCACATATACCAAAAATAGCACTGGTCCTAGGACCGACCCCTGTGGGACCCCGCTCGTCACAGGTGCCCACTGTGATACATCATTACGTACCATGACTCGTTGTTGCCTCCCTGTCAGGTATTCTCTGATCCATTGCAGTGCCCTTCCTGTTATATGCGCCTGATGCTCTAGCTTCTGCACTAATCTCTTGTGAGGAACTGTGTCAAAGGCCTTCTTGCAGTCCAAGAAGATGCAATCAACCCACCCCTCTCTCTCTTGTCTTACTTCTGTTATTTTATCATAAAACTCCAGAAGGTTTGTGACACAGGATTTGCCTTCCGTGAATCCGTGCTGGTTGGCAATTATACTCCTGTTCCGTTCCAGGTGCTCCACCACTCTCCTCCTGATAATCTTCTCCATAATTTTGCATACTATACATGTCAATGACACAGGTCTATAGTTTAGTGCCTCTTTTCTGTCTCCTTTTTTAAAAATGGGAACTACATTTGCCGTCTTCCATACCTCAGGTAGTTGCCCAGTTTCCAGGGATGTGTTGAAGATTGTGGTAAGTGGCACGCACAACATATCTGCTCCCTCTCTAAGGACCCACGGGGAGATGTTGTCTGGTCCCATTGCCTTTGAGGTATCGATGTCCCTTAGCAGTTTCTTCACCTCCTCCTCATCTGTATGTATGTCGTCCAACACTTGTTGGTGTATTCCTTGCTGGTGTCCCCATCTGGTCTGTCCCCCCAGAGTCCTTCCTGTCTCTACTGTAAATACTTCCTTAAATCTCGTGTTGAGCTCCTCACATACCTCTTGATCGTTTCTTGTGTGTGTGTGTGTGTGTGTGTGTGTGTGTGTGTGTGTGTGTGTGCGCGCGTGTGAGTGTGTGTGTGTCTGTGTGTGTGCGTGTGTGTGTGTGTGTGTGTGTCTGTCTGTGTGTGTGCGTGTGTGTTAGTTACCATTTTGTCCTAGGCACATGTCAGTTAGACACTAGGCCTGTTGTATATGCGCACGTGTATATTAATTATGTGTGTGTACTCGCCTAGTTGTGGTTGCAGGGGTCGATTCACAGCTCCTGGCCCTGCCTCTTCACTAGTCGCTACTAGGTCACTCTTCGTGATCCATGAGCTTATCATACCTCTTTTTAAAGCGATGTATGGATCCTGCCTCCACTACATCACTTTCCAGACTATTCGACTTTCTGACTACTCTGATGAAATACTTCCTAACATCCCTGTGATTCATCTGGGTCTTTACCGTCCAATTGTGACCCCTTGTTGCTGTGTCCCATCTCGGGAACATTCTGTCTCTATCCAGCTTGTCAATTCCTCTCAGTATTTTATATGTCGTTATCTATCTCTCCTATCCTCCAGTGTCGTCAAGTCGATTTCTCTTAGCCTCTCCTCGAAGGAAATGCCCCTTAGCTCTGGGACTAGTCTTGCTGCAAACCTTTGCACTTTCTCTAATTTCCGTACGTGCTTGGGTAGGTGTGGGTTCCCAACTGGTGCTGCATACTGCAATATAGGGCTGACATACACAATGTACAGGGTCGTGAACGATTTCTTATTGAGATGCCAGAATGCTGTTCTTAGGTTTGCTAGGCGACCGTCTGCTGCAGCAGTTATTTGGTTAATGTGTCCCTCAGATGTGCCCAGTGATATACTCACCCCAAGATCCTTTTCCTTGAGTGAGGTTTGTAAGGTGCGTGTGCGTGTGCCTCTGCGTGTGTGTGTGTGTGTGTGTGTGTGTGTGTGTGTGTGTGCGTGTGTGTGTGTGTGCGTGTGCGTGTGTACTCAATTATACTCTAGGAAAAATTGAAAACATATAAATTTTAGTGATGCGACCTGCACTTTTCAGACAGTATTTTTATGGTCTCAACAAATTTCTGTGAAAATTTCAGACTATTTCATGCCCATTTACCCCGCAGCATCGTGATCGACTTTTCGTCAAATTACACACCACTGAAAGCAATTAGTTATAATTTGTTGGTTGTCAGGATAATAATCAAGTGTACATTGATTTATATCATTTTTGGTTGTGAAGATTGTGTAATCAATTGTACATGTGTTATATCAATCATCAACTATTTGATTTTAAACTATTACAAGTTGAAGATTGAGACATATATGCAACATATGGGATTCTTTATTGAGGAAACGTTTCACCACACAGTGGCTTCATCAGTCCATAAATATTGTAGAATTCTACAAGATTGATGGACTGAACACATCAACTCCAGGCTGAGGGACTGATTACCTCAAATTCCTCCTCTCCTTACACCTTTCTGCTTCATACTGGACTGATGAAGCCACTGTGTGGCGAAACGTTTCCTCAATAAAGGTTCCCATATGCTGCATAAGTGTCTCAATCTTCAGCTTGTCAGTTTTTTAAATCATTTATCACATATTACAAGTTATAAGTGAAGTCTTTCTTGGTGCGGAACTTGGGCATCACTTTCCTGGAAAATATTCTTTGCCTGATGTATCCATCTCTTGCCTTCTGTCCAGTCACTTCAGTACAAGCTTAAGTCATCAATTTTATCCCTCTCTCAACAGCTTGAGTGTTTTTTTGGCCACTTGGGCACCTCCAGTGAAGCCTCAATATTTTTCAGAACCTGTTGATATGATAGAGAAACAATGAAAGGAGGCTCAGTTTTGAGTTCAGTTTTCCAGTCAATCATGGATAGTTCTTTGCTCGCCACTTTAGTTTGGGAATCACTACTTTTCTTGAGTTGACAATAGGAGCCACATTATTATTCTCTTCATCTTCACTGTCAGCCTCATCATCAGTGTAGATTAGCAAGTCCTCGTCAACAGCATCAGCAGAATCTTCTCTATCTTCATCAGAGCTCTCAGTACTTTCTTCTGTCTGCTGATTCTCTTCTCTAATTTTTCTTATCATTGAGACAGCTTTGTCTCACACAGTCATGTCTTCATCAGCACACATACCAAGAAGCAGCTGATCTGTGTGAACAAAGTAGGAATTTCTTTCGACAGTCTTCTTTACTGTCTTTTTTTCTTTACTGTTCAGATGTCTCATAAATTGCAGTGACTGGAAGACGTTCTTGGGACCGTATGTAACGCAAGGTTGCACCTTGATGTGGAACCACACTGGAGCACTGAACATTAAAATCATAATGACGACTCTTTTCAGCTCCTGACTGGGTCTTGATGTTACCACATAAAGCCTAAGGATCCTAAAGTATTCATATCCATAAAGTATTCCACCTTGACACACACGGTGGACCTGGTTTAAAAGGAGCCAAGTCATCATCAACCACACCTATGATCACTCCTTTGCAAATCCTATGCAAGTATTTCTGGTCCCAGGACAGATCCTCTGCCACCTTGCCACTCAGAGCAGAGAAATCAGTGAAATTGACTGGCTGGAAAGCAACAACTGGCAGCTCAGACAGAGAATCCTTGATTTGATTGCCACTGGGACCTCTCCAATGTTCCGGACCACTTGGCTTACCACCATAATGGTAGAAAACAGCCCGGAATGGCAGCTCATTTTCATGAAGCTGACAGATGAAATAATGGACCAGATGACCAAGCAACATTTCAAGATGATGAATGGCTCCATTGTCAGCGCCGACATTTACGTTGGTTCTGTCACAACCATCACATACAACAGGCTGCTGAGTTTCTGTTCCACCAGAAATGTATATATAGTCTTGGCAATCTCCTTTCCATGGCCTGACTTGGGAGTCACACGAATAAGATATTCAGTGCCGGGCTCCACCATGATCTTTCATCACTATCTTTGGACTCCATTTCTTGGTCCTCTCATTCTTTGTCATTACATGAGTGGATGTCTTCTTACCATCAAAATACAGTGATGTGATATTCTCCAAGTTTGCTAGCTCATGTTCTTGCCTCTACATTTGGTATTTGTGTCTGGCAACTCGTAACTTCTGTGGTCCAATAACTTGGCTTTTGTCGTCCATGATGATAATGCCATAGTCCATTAAGGTGGCGGTAGCAATGGCAGCTCCAGCATAATCACTGATCAAGTATCGGTCACATGTGGCTGCCAGTGTGGGGAGTCTTGTTCTGTTCTTCTGTGAGTTGCTGGCAGTCAGACCACTCAAGACATAGCATCAGTATCGACAGAAGGGCTATCTCTGGCGTCATTTGAATTATCGTCAGAATCAGAAATTTCTCCAGCTGCCGGTTCACTCTGTCTTTCCTTCGCCTGCTTCCTGACTCTGGCTGCATCCTGCGCTTCTTTTACCGTCACTATCCCACATCTTCGTTACTGTCATGTCAACACCGCCAATTCTCATCTTCCTATCGCCTCTCTGGTCAAGGAGGAACTGTATCTCACGTTCAGGAACTTTCACATCACATTTACAGTCCAGGTGGTATCCGTCACACTCCTTTATTTATTTTGCAGCCTACATCTTGACAGGAGCAGCAGGACAGAAACAACTACATATATCCAACAACTCGTTCATTTCTTCCAGAAATGTAGCGTTTTTGGAGACATTATTGTTCTTAATAAGTTCTATTCCTCTACTGTACAATTTTCTTAATCTTTCCTCAATAGTTTTCTGGCTGAGAACAGGAATAGTCTTTCTGTCTCCAAATGATTTCTGCCATAGTTCAGAACAATCCTCAGCTGCTATCTTGATAATCACTGAAACATCAGTAAACTTTCCTTCATCACATTTATATCGCCAACAGTTCCTTAACATATCGCCTTTGGATGGAAATTTGTTCACTGGGAGAACACTGTCCTCCTGCCAGTGTATGTTCTGTGACTTTCCTTGTTGACATTGTAGTCATTTCAGTAGTAAAGTATAAAAGTAATCAGAGTATCTGAAAAGAGAGAAAGTTAGTTAATGTTTATAAATAGTGATGAGTACACAGATACAGTACATAAAACACTGCGCTGCGCTACTCAGTAATACATATTCCAAAATTTCAGTCGAAAATGCTGTAGGCTAAACCTCAGCCAATCAACTTCATATTTGGCACTGAATCTAAAATGTGTATAAGGAACAATGCCTGAGGAGTGCAGCTCTGACCAAAATTTCAATATTTCCTGTTACTCACCTGATTGTGGTTGCAGGAGGCGATGTATGGATCCTGCCTCCACTACATCACTCTCCAAATTGTTCCACTTCCTGACAACTCTATGCGTGAAGAAATGCTTCCTAACATCCCTTTAAATCATCTGAGTTTTCAACTTCCAGTTACGACCCCTTGTTGTTGTGTCACATCTCTGAAACATCCTGTCCCTATCCACCTTGTCAATTCCTCTCAGTATTTTATATGTCGTTATCATGTCATCCCTGTCCCTCCCGTCCTCCAGTGTCGTCAGGTCGATTTCCCTTAACCTCTTTTCGTAAGACATACCCTTTAGCTCCGAGATTAGTTGCGTTGCAAACCTTTGCACTTTCTCTAAGTTCTTGACGTGCTTGACCAGGTGTGGGTTTCATACTGGTGCTGCATACTCCAGTATGGACCTGACGTACACGGTGTGCAGAGTTTTGAACGATTCTTTACTAAGGTGATGAAACGCTATTCTTAGGTTTACCAGGCGCCAATATGCTGCAGCAGTTATATGTTGATGTGCGCCTCAGATGTGCTAGGTATTATAGTCACCCCAAGATCCTTTGCCTGAGTGAGGTTTAAAGTTTTTGGCCCTCTAGCCTGTACTTTGTCTGCAGTCTTCTTTGACCTTCCCAATCGTCATGACTTTGCACTTGATGGGGTTAAGCTCCAGGAGCCGGTTGCTGGACCAGGCTTACAGCCTGTCCAGATCCCTGTGTAGTCCTACCTGATCCTCATTCGATTTAATTCTTCGCATTATCTTCACATCGTCTGCAAACAGAGACACCTCTGACTCTGTCCTTTCTCTCATGTCTTACATATACCGGATGTAGCACCAGCCAAAGAACTGACCCCTGTGGAAACCTGGTCGTCACGGGCACCTAGTATGACACCTCGTTATTTCCATCCTGTCAGGTATTCTCTGATCCATTACAGTGCCTTTCTTGTTATACCTGCCTGCTCCTCTAGCATTTGCTCTAGTCTTTTGTGTGGAACGGTGTCGAAAGCCTTCTTACAGGCCAAGAAAATGCAATTTACCCACCCCTCTCTCTCTCTTGTCTTACTTCTGTCACCTTGTAAAACTCCAGTATGTTTGTGACAAAAGATTTTCCTTCCCTGAAATCGTGTTGGTATCGTTTATAAGCTCATTCCTTTCCAGGTGCTCCACCACTTTTCTGATAATCTTCTCCATGACTTTGCATACTATGCATGTCAGTGACACTGGTTTGTAGTTTAATGCTGTTTGTCTGTCTCCTTTCTTAAATATTGGGACTACATTTCCTGTCTTTCGTGCCTCAGGTAGTTGCCCTGTTTCGATAGATGTTTCGAAGATTGTTGTTAGTTTCACACACAGCACCTACCTCCCTCTCTCAGGACCCACGGAGAGATGTCTGGTCCCAGTGCCTTTAAGGTAGGACTGGACAACTTAGCAGCATCTTCAGTTCCTCCTCTGTTGTATGTATTGTGTCCAGTGTTTGTTGGTGTACCCCACCATTCCGGCCGTCTGGAGTACTTTCTGTTTCCACTGAAAATACTTTCTTAAATCTCATATTGAGCTCTTCACACACTTCTCTGTCATTTGTGATCTCCGTTCCTTCCTTCCTTAGCCTCACTACCTGGTCCTCGAATGTTGTTTTCCTCCTAATGCGGCTGTACAACAGCTTCAGGTCATATCTAGCATTCGATGTTATGTCATTTTCTTATTGTCGGCTGGGCCTCCCTCCTTATCTGTGCATATTAGTTTCTGGCTCTTCGACTAATCTCCATATTTTCCTGGGTTCTTTGTCCTCCATACTTTTTCCCATTCTCTAACACACTTAGTTTTTGCCTCTCCACACCTGTGAGTGAACCAAGGACTCGTTCAGGTCTTCCCATTATTTCTGTTGCCCTTGGGGATAAATGTCTCCTCCATCTCTTTGCATTTTGTTGTCACGTGTTCCAGCATTTCGTGTACTGATTTCCCCACCAGTTCTTTATCGCTGAACCTCTTGTAGAAAATTTGTCATGCCTGTGTAATTCCCATCTTTGAAGTTTGGCTTCTCTCATCCCTCTGCACTTGGAACTCTACTTTGTATTTGAAGCTCAGAACCACATAATCATTTGCTTCGAGGGGGCCTTTTATGTGTGATATCCTCAGTGTCTGAACTACTCAAGGTGAATATGAAGTCCAGCCTTAATGGTTTATCCTCTCTCTCTCTCTCTCTCTCTCTCTCTCTCTCTCTCTCTCTCTCTCTCTCTCTCTCTCTCTCTCTCTCTCTCTCTCTCTCTCTCTCTGGTAGTGCCCCTAACATGTTGATGTGTGAGGTTGTCCGGTACCACCATCATCATCTTGGCCCTCCATGTTTCTGGTCCCTCATGTTACTCCAGGTTTTCCCATTCAGTCTCTTTGTAATTGAAATCACCCACAACTAGTAACTTTCCCCTGCCAATGTGGGCCCTTCTGGCCATCTCAGCTAATGTATCAACCCTTGCTTCCCCTCAGTCCCCTCCTTCCAACTTTTCAAATCTTCACTGGTTTTTGATGAGCAGTGCAACTCCTCCACCCTCTTTATTCCCTCTATCTTTCCTCAGGATATGATATCCAATTGAAAAGATTGCATCTGTTATCAATCCCATGAGTTTGGTCTCCATGAGTTCTATGATGTCTAGGGATACGTCCATGATTCTTTAATGCAACTCCTCACACTTATTCGTTATTCGATCTGTATTTGTGTACCACACCTTCAGCTTCTTTTCCAAAACTGTATTCTGTATGGGCTGGGGGACTGGGAAACCTGGCAGGATACTATGGGAGGCTACTGTGTAGGTGGGGTTTGTGCTGGGGGGTAAGGGAATTTTGGGAGATGAGCATGGAGTGTGGTTTGTTTTGGGTTGTTTGTTTGGTTGCATGGTTATATTATTGTTCTGCGGGAGATTGTGCCTGCTGCTCCTCCCGACTCTGGGTGTCCCCACCTGACTCTAGCCTTGTTTCTCCTACTTTGTATCCTGGTATTTTGTTGTTTTCTTTAGCTATGGTTTTTGATCCAGGATCCTGTTTCACACCGTTTCAATTCAATTCAAGTTTATTCTCTATAAGGGTTACAATGTGGGGTTTACAGGTTTTGGGTATTGTGTGGTTTACATGTTATAAAATACTAATTACAGAGGGGGCCACTAGGACACCTAGCATGGCTAGGCATTTCGGGCAGACTTAGATTAATTCTTAACATTAAATCCTTACAGATTATGGTATTAAGGCTAAGTGACTACATCATAATTTGTGAGTTTAGCAGTGTGAATGCTTTTGTTTTGGCACAATACAAAGTGTCTATATTGGAGTATCATAGGCAAACTTATGACTAGTTAGGATTTATTATTTTAAGATTAGGATTTATTTAAGATTAAGATTAGTATTTCTGGGTTTATAGTCAGTGGGTGAGTGAGTGTAATTGTGAACCACCAGGTGGTTATCGTGTAGTTAGTTGTCGGGGTGTATCAGGGAGATAAGATGTTTTCTAACTGTAGTTTTGAAAGTGATGAATGTGTCTGCAGTTCTAGAGTTTTCAGGTAGGGTGTTCCAGATTTTAGCTCCTTCGAATTACATTGAATTTTTGTTAAGGTTTAGTCGAACATGGGGAATGTCATAGAAATGTTTGTGTCTGGTGTTATGCCTGTGGATCCTGTCACAACTATCAAGAAAGCATTTTAGGTAAAGGTTAATATTGGAATTTAAGGTCCTGAAGATATAGATTGCACAGTAGCAAGTGTGGATGTTCTGAACAGGGAGTAAGTTTAGATCTGTGAAGAGTGGGGAGGGGGTGTTGCCAGGGATGGGGTTTAGTGATTATTCTTACTGCGGCTTTTTGTTGGGTTATTATTGGCTTTAGGTATGTTGCTGCAGTTGAACCCCAAGCACAGATAGCATAGGTGAGGTATGGATATATAAATGAATGGTATAGTGTAAGAAGGGCAGTTTAGGGCACGTAGTATCGTATCTTGGAGAGGATCCCCACCATTTTGGATACTTTTTTTGTTATGTGTTGGATATGGGTGCTGAAATTTAGGTTGTTGTCGAGGTATAGGCCAAGGAATTTGCCCTCATTATGTCTGACAATTAGAGTGTTGTCAATCTTATTGTTAAGTTGCGCAACACCTGCTCTGCTACCAAACATAATATAGTAGGTTTTGCTAGTGTTTAGTGTAAGTTTATTGGCTGTCATCCAAGTCGATATTTTGAGCAGCTCCTCGTTAACAATAGTGTTGAGGGTGGCAAGATTAGGGTGGGAGATGACGTAAGTCATGTCATCAGCAAAGAGAATGGGTTTCAGGTGTTGGGATATGTTTGGAAGATCATTGATGTAAATGAGGAAGAGCAGGGGTCCAAGGACACTTCCCTGCGGAACTCCAGTATCAAGTGGCCGTATTGATGAGGCTGTGTCTTTAATGGTGACATACTGATACCTATTAGAAAGGTAGGATTTAAAATATGCAAGCACATGGCCTCTTATACCATAGTGGTCAAGTTTGTGGAGTAGGATGCCGTGGTCTACTGTGTCAAATGCTTTTCTTAGGTCAATAAAAATTCCTAGCGGATATTCCTTATTTTCCAATGCTGTGTAAAGCAGGTCTAGCATTTTTATAATTGCATCATTAGTGCTTTTATTTTTCCTGAATCCAAATTGGCAGGGGTTGAGTATGTTTTGTGATGTTATAAATGAATATTGTTTCCTGTGCACAAGTTTCTCGAAGATTTTGGATAGCAATGGTAAGTTTGATATTGGCCTATAGTTGTTTACGTCTGTAGGGTCACCACCTTTATGTATTGGTGTAACCCTTGCTGTCTTGAGTAGTGTCGGGAAAGTGCTAGTTTCTAGTGACTTGTTAAAAAGTAATGTAATAGCATGCGAAAGGACATGGGCAGCTCGCTTGTACAATAATGGTGGGACGTGAGACAGATTCTCTGAGTTATTTTTAAGTGACTTTATGATCGCGGTGACTTCCGTGGGCTCAGTTGGTACAAGATAGAAGGAATTTGGGAAATTCCCATCTAGGTAGTCCCTGGCACGGGCATTGGTACGTGGGATTTTACTGGTGAGATTAGATCCTATGTTTGAGAAGAAGTTGTTCATCTTGTTAGCTGTATCAGTGGGATGCAGTGGTGTTTCATGAGGTTTAGTTAGAACAATATTCTTGTTTTTTTTTCAGTTTGTGGGTCCCTAGAATCTGGGAAAGTGTTTTCCAGGTCTTTTTTATATCTCCTCTTGTGTCAGTGAATCTGCTGGAGTAGTACAGTTGTTTGGCTTTCTTTATTAATTTGGTGAGAACTGTTGAATATTGTTTAAGAATATCTTTGTGTATTAAGCCCTGTCTATATTGCTTTTCATATTGGTGTTTCTTATCAATGGATTTCAGAATGCTGCTGGTTAGCCATGGGCAACCAAGCCGTTTATTCGTGATCTGTTTCGTTTTTATAGGACAATGTTTGTTGTATAGTCTAAGTATTTTGTTAAGAAAAATGTCTGTCCAATCGTCAGTACCAATGGCAACAGTCAACAGTCTCTAGGTCTGCTGTGAAATTCCTTATTGAAGTCTAAATGGAGTCTAAAT
Source organism: Cherax quadricarinatus (assembly GCF_038502225.1). Taxonomy (NCBI): domain Eukaryota; kingdom Metazoa; phylum Arthropoda; class Malacostraca; order Decapoda; family Parastacidae; genus Cherax; species Cherax quadricarinatus. The sequence continues at coordinate 60,906,493 of NC_091294.1, read as the reverse complement.
GAAACTTTGTTGTATTCGAGTGGTGGCTTACTAATGTTTGTTAAGAGGAAGGTTGGGTAGTGGTCAGTAGTGCTGTCTGTGATTATCCCTGATTTAAGGGGGGCTAGTATATTGGTCCATATGTGGTCTATTATGGTTGCACTTGTCTCAGTCAGCCTGGTTGGTTTAGTTATTGTTGGTATGAGAAGTGCGTTGTTCATATTGTTGATGAAATCAGTTACAGTCTGATCATCTGGTAGGCCAAGGTTGATATTGAAGTCTCCAGCTAAGAGAAGGTGGTGCTTGTTCATTTGTCTGTTTGTTATTAGTGACTAGATTCTCACTGAAGTTTGGGATGTTTGTGTGGGGTATCCGGCATATGGCACCGATTGTTATAGGCGTCTTGAGGTTTTTTACAGTAAAATTAGCAAAAATGTATTCCCCATATTCATAACTAAAGTAATTAGTGCTAACACAAGATAGAGTAATAGATTGCAGTACCACCCCCAACTTGGTTTGGTCTGCAGTTGTGGATTGCTGTGTATCCTGATAAAGGGTAGATATCAATTGTGTCCTGCTTAAGCCAGGTCTCAGTAAGAATAATGCAGGAGAAGGGTGTCTTTAGTGACTCAAGGAGTGCCAGGAGGTCATCATAGTGTTTGCTTAAGGACCTGATGTTGTAGTTAAGAACTGATAGACTTTGAGCAGTGTTCAGGATAGTGCTGGCTTGTGATGCTGTGTAATAAAGGCAGTTACTTTCCAATAAGTTTGGATTGTGTGTTAGATTATGGAGGTTTAGATCAGGGTCAACGTGATCATTCAACTTTTAGGTTTAAATAGTGGTTGTTTATATCCTGTATTATGTGGTGAGTTCTAATACTGATTTCAGTAGTGGTGGGAGGTTTGGATAAGTATACCACTAAAGCACTTTGGTCATGTAGAGTATAGTCACTAATAAACAATGAAATTGATAATGTCTATGTGTTGTGCTAGAATGAGCTAAAGTACAACTAGGTATAAACTTGTAATATAAAAATACAAATTAAAATGGTACTTGCAATTGCACTAGGGTCTGATATAGGTTAACAAGAACAAGAGTATAACTAGATTTAAACTGACAAAATAAAATTCACAAAGTACCAAAAGAATAATTAAAAAATAACAATGGCAATGACTTGGTTATAATATGATAGTAAGATGGTAGACAGGTACACAGGTACACAGGTACACAGGTACACAGGTACACAGGTACAAAGGATAATATAAAGGTTGGAGTTGAATATACAAACTTGAAAATTTGGCAACAAAATGTTATGGGAAGTATAAAATAATGTTTAATGTACAAAAGTAAAATTGACTGGTAGTAAATATGGTGTTTAATAAAATTTTAGTAAGTAATAATGATTACAAAAAAAGATTAATTAGCAAAAATAAAGTGAAAAAGTAACGTTTATTTCAAGTATTAAATTTTAAGAACAGTTATTTGGATTCAATATTGCACTGGTAGTTATACTAGAGGTTATTTGGCAGTACAAGGTATTTAAGAGTACTCTAAGATAGTAAATGTGCACAAATAACCCGCACATAAAAGAAAGAAGCTTACAACGACGTTTCGGTCCGACTTGGACCATTTACAAAGTCACACTAACCAGAAGTGGAGCAGGACGGCTATATATAGGCAGGAAGAGGTGGTGGTGGTGGTAGTAGTAGTAGTAGTGGTAGTAGTGGGGAATAAGGAGGAGGAGCCAGTCAAATACAAAGAAAGGGGAGCACTGCAAGGGAGCTAGGTGCCCACAGAGGGAGAGCAAGTGCACAGAGGTGGGTGAAAGGGGAAGTGGTGAAATAAATAAAGAAGGAACAGAAACACGAGACAGAAGAAAGAAAGACAACCCAGAGGAGAAAAAGGAAAGAGGAAGGGGAAGAGGGAGAAGAAGAAAAAGAAAAAGAAAAAAGAGGAGTCAGGTTAAGTCACGGGTGTTCTGAAGTTTGGAGCATTTTACAATGTAGTGGGAGAGGAAGGCATCTACAGAGACGAAGCCAGGGCTAAGATTCATACAAGGAAAGTTGTGTATTAGAGAGGATTCAACTAGACGGCGACTGTTCGAGTTGGAAGTAGGGAAGACAGTTTTAGCAGAAGACCAGTCAATAGGATGGCTATGATCTCTGACGTGACAGAAAAGAGCATTGTTAGTGTCGGCAAGCCTAACACTATTTTTGTGCTCCCTAAGTCTGTCAGAAAGAGATCTACCAGTTACTCCGAAGTATTGAAGAGGACAGGAGGAGCAAGAAATAGAGTAGACACCAGGAACATCTGTAGAGGGAGGAGAGGTATGAACGAGATTAGTGCGAAGAGTGTAAGTCTGGCGGAAGGTAAGCTTGATGTCTAAGGGATGGAGAGAATTGAGATTAGAAAGACCGGAAATGTAGGGAAGGCAGAGGACAGAAGAGTTCCCAGGAGTAGAGAGTTTGGGAGAGAAGAAATTACGTTTAGCACGTGAGAGGGCAGAGTCTATGAAATGGGAAGGGTAGCCAAGACGGGAAAACGAATTATGAAGAGTGGAAATTTCTGCTGGAAGGAACTGAGGATCACAGATGCGGAGGGCACGGAGAAAGAGGGAGATAAGAACACTTTTCTTGACAGGGGAAGCATGATAGGAAAAACAGTGAATGTACATGCCACTGTACATTCACTACTTTCACTGTTCTTCCTACCCTCGATGTGCAACCTTCACTCTGGCTCCGCTATGTGGATGACATCTTTGCTCTGTGGCCTCATGACTCCAGTCTCTTCCAACCTTTTCTTGAAGCTCTTAATAATCTTGCCCCTTCCATTAAGTTTAAAGCTGAATGGGAATCTAATTCCTTGCTTCCTTTCCTTGATGTCTGTCCACTGCTCAGATACAGGTTTTTCCTCTTCCGTTTACCGAAAACCTATGCACAGTGGCATGTACATTCACTACTTTTCCTATCATGCTTCCCCTGTCAAGAAAAGTGTTCTTTTCTCCCTCTTTCTCCGTGCCTTCCGCATCTGTGATCCTCAGTTCCTTCCAGCAGAAATTTCCACTCTTCATAATTCGTTTTCCCGTCTTGGCTACCCTTCCCATTTCATAGACTCTGCCCTCTCACGTGCTAAACGTAATTTCTTCTCTCCCAAACTCACTACTCCTGGGAACTCTTCTGTCCTCTGCCTTCCCTACATTTCCGGTCTTTCTAATCTCAATTCTCTCCATCCCTTAGACATCAAGCTTACCTTCCGCCAGACTAACACTCTTCGCACTAATCTCGTTCATACCTCTCCTCCCTCTACAGATGTTCCTGGTGTCTACTCTATTTCTTGCTCCTCCTGTCCTCTTCAATAGTTCGGAGAAACTGGTCGATCTCTTTCTGACAGACTTAGGGAGCACAAAAATAGTGTTAGGCTTGCCGACACTAACAATGCTCTTTTCTGTCACGTCAGAGATCATAGCCATCCTATTGACTGGTCTTCTGCTAAAACTGTCTTCCCTACTTCCAACTCGAACAGTCGCCGTCTAGTTGAATCCTCTCTAATACACAACTTTCCTTGTATGAATCTTAGCCCTGGCTTCGTCTCTGTAGATGCCTTCCTCTCCCACTACATTGTAAAATACTTCAAACTTCAGAACACCCGTGACTTAACCTGACTCCTCTTTTTTCTTTTTCTTTTTCTTCTTCTCCCTCTTCCCCTTTCCTCTTTCCTTTTTCTCCTCTGGGTTGTCTTTCTTTCTTCTGTCTCGTGTTTCTGTTCCTTCTTTATTTATTTCACCACTTCCCCTTCCCCCCACCTCTGTGCACTTTCTCTCCCTCTGTGGGCACCTAGCTCCCTTGTGGGCACCTAGCTCCCTTGTGGGTACCTAGCTCCCTTGCAGTGCTCCCCTTTCTTTGTATTTGACTGGCTCCTCTTCCTTATTCCCCACTACTACCACTACTACTACCACCTCTACTACTACTACTACTACTACTACCACTACTACTACCACTACTACTACTACTACTACTACTACTACTACAACTACTACTACTACTACTACCACCACCACCTCTTCCTGCCTATATATAGCCGTACTGCTCCACTTCTGGCTAGTGTGACTTTGTAAATGGTCCAAGTCGGACCGAAACGTCGTCGTAAGCTTCTCTCTTTTATGTGCTGATAATTTGTGTATCGTTCCAGTCACGGTATTGTGCCTTTCTTTGTTATTTATAGTAAATGTGGTATTAAAACAGGTTATGGTAATTAGACAAGTAATGGTAATTAAATGATGTCAAAAATGTTAAGAGTAAATTGTACTGATAGTAAAAATGGTAATTAATTATTAATTTTAGTAAGTAATTTCAATTAATAGTATTTAAAAAAATATGAGGTAGTAATATGGACAGAGAAAGTATCAATTCAGCTAATGTTTAAGCAAACAATAGTAAATAAGAAAATTACATAAGGTGACTTATGCTTACTAGTAAAATCACATAATGAGGTAGTTGATTATTTAATTACTAAGAGATTGTACAATGAAATTTGAACAATAATGGAGCAAAACATACACTACACTACGTAGGCTTTTAAGTTGGACATTGTTTAGTTATTCTTTGTAAGATTAGTATCTCTGAGAAATCGTGATAGATCATTCTCGTTCGTGATTGTGTACAGTTGACCTACATTGTTTTCCTAACAAGAATTTTCCCATCCCGTGTAAAGCATTGGTGTATTGTGTCGTTATTCTCCCGCTTAAGTTTTCTGACTCTATACAGGAGGTTCTGACGTTTTTTGGTAAGACACTCGTTTATGTATACCTCTTTCTTTACTTTAATAGATGCAATAATTAAGTCTTTTTTCCTGTCATGTGAGTGGAATCTAAGCATAACACTTTTTCTACCATGGGATCCTAGTAACCTGGCTTCTTTTATTTCTGACTCTGGTACAATAACACTTGTTTGGTCCTTTATGATCTGCAGAGTAATTTCTTTACTGTTTGTTTGGTTCATATCATTGGGAAAAAGTGACTGTTAACTATTACTGCATCCGATAATTTATCTTGTTCAGTTTTATCTTCTTGGAGAGCAAAGTAGTCACTGAACTGGTTATCTAAGTTGTTCTTCCATTCTTTTACTGCTTCTTCAACCTTTGTATTAAGAGATATTATTTGTTCTGTATGGCTATCTATGACTGTTTGGATGGTCTTGCCATAGTCATTCCTGGTGTTGATAACTTTTGTTCAAGACTGAGGATTTTGTTCTCGAGTTGTCATCCTGGTGTCTTGTTTTGTTAGCGTCTCTCGAAGATTCATATTTTCAATAACTAAGGTGGAGATGCATGACTTTAGGGTATCTGGATCGTTGGTCATACCTGAGAGACTACTTGGTAGGTTGAATCCGGGGAAGAGAGGGGAGGATGGGCTGGTGGCAGCCATGTTTGTTGTTATTGTTGTGGTGTCGCCTTGAGTGGTGGTGAGAGGGGTGGTAGCTGGGCCGGCGTCCTCCTGGCTACACTTGTTGAACAGTTGATTTTTCGGTGTTTTCTTGCTGGACTTGGTGCTGTTTCTTCTGAGATTGCTCCTCATAATACTACAGGAATTGTTGTAGTTAAGAAGTTGTAGTTATACAAAGCTTAGGGTTATGTTGTTCGGCTGGCAGCGGGGTGTTGCTTTGGGTTTGACGGCAGTCTTCCTTTGATCTCTATTATTTTCGATTTGTAGGTTTCACTGTCGGTAATCTTTGGTCATTCTGGGTGCTACGTTGGGTAGTGCAGTTTTGCTTGTAACTAGGTCATCATAGGAGCATTGGTGGCTCTGATAGTTGGAGAAAAGTACGGAGCTTGGAGGTCGCTGCTGTTGCTGCCGCTGTCTTGAAAACCAGTTTGACTGGCTGATTTCTTTCCTTCCAATGTTCCCTTATTCTCTGAAAATTTATCAGCTCAGTCATGTTCTCTCCTGTTTGTATGATGGTATTTTTAATCTCTTTTTGTTCTTCCAGTCGTCTTTCTTCATATGTCCTTCCTTTGGTCTCCTGGAACCCATGAATAAAAACTGTGTGTATGTACTCACCCAGTACTCGCTGAGTTGTGTTTGCAGGGGTAGAGTTTCAGCTCCTGGCCTTGCTTCTTAAAGCACAATTGCTAGCATTAATGGTTCCTAGCCTCATGAACTCTATCATGCCTGCTCTTGAAACTGTGTATCGAATTTACTTCTACCACTTCTAGTTCATTCCATTAATTTACCACCATGAGTCTGGAAAAGTATTTTCACACATCCCTGTGGCTCATCTGTGTCTTAGTTTCCATCTACGACCACTCCCATTCCTCTCATTTCAAAGAGTCTGTTCCTAACTACTCTCTCAAAGTTTGTGTTATATTTTATGTTGTAATCATGTCTTCCCTTGATCTTTCTTCTGAAGTCGTCAGGTTCAGTTCCTTTAGTCTCTCTTCATAACTCAGTTTCCTCAGCTCTGAGGCTAGTCTTGTTGCAAATATTTGAACCTTTTCTTCTTTTCGTATACGCTTGATCAGGACTCAAGAAATCGTAATAGCACGATTGCCAAGAAGCGATGGAGAGGATGGGGTTTGAATCCATGACGAGCGAGTCCTATAACTCCAGGCCAGTGCGTAAGCCACTCAACCACTGGCTTGGAATTCTAGGACTCGCTTACCATGGGTTCAAACCCCACCTGTTCCGTGGTATGCTTGATCAGGTAAGGGGTTCCATGCTGGTGCTGTATACTTCATGATGGGCCTAACATATGTCGTGCAGAGAATCCTAAAGGACTATTGAGGTCTGTGAAGGTAATTCAGAGACTAACTCTCCTCGAATATACTGCAGATTCTATTCGATTTATATGCCTCTTTGGCGATATATTGTGTGTAATGTTAACTCAAGATTTTTCTCCGTGAGCGATATCTGTAGTTTCTCGCCTCTTAAACTGTGTTCCGTCTCTGGTCACCTGTGTCCATCCCCAATTTTTATGACCTTTCACTTGCTAGTGGTTATACTCCAGTAACCACTTGTTTGACCAGTCTTAGTTTGACCTGGTCTACCTGGAACCTCTTTCTATCCTCTTCAGCTTGTCTTCTTCTCATTAGTTTTACGTCATCAGCAAACATATGAGTGAATCCCCTCTAGCAGATCATTTACGCATTTTGAGAATAATAAAGGTCCTAGAACTGACCCTTGCAGAACCCCACTTATAACACTTTCTCATCCTGAAAAGTTCGCTTTTACCATCACGTTCTGCTTTCCATTCGTTGGGTATTCTTGATCCATCGTAGCACTTTACCTAGTATCTCTGCATGTTCTAATTTGTGAATAAATTTCTGGTGGGGTACAGTCAGATGCTTTCCTACACTCTAAGAATATGCCGTCAACACATCTTTGTGTTCTTGCTTGATTTCCGTTATTGTCTTAATACTCAAGTACGTTAGTGAAGCAAGACTTACCTTCCCTAAATCCATGTTGGCTTTCTGTAAACGAGTCTCGCCTCTCTAGATGTTCAACCACTCTTTTCCGGATTATCTTTTCCAATATTCTGGGCAATATACATAACAATGACAAAGGCCTATAATTCAGTGCTTCTTGTTTGTCCAGTCTCCATCAATATATTGTAGATAATCGCTATAGGTTCGCACAGTTCTTCACTGCTGGTGATATGCCGTCAGGCCTCATGGCTTCTCATGCATCTAACAATTATATTAGTCATTACTTCCTCCTTTGCTACATAAATTCCATCCAGTATACACTGATTAGCACTTTCAAGTCTGCATTCTGGCACCATCCTTGCTTCCTCAGTGAATACTTCCTTAAATCTTCTTCCCTGTAATCTTTTCCGAGTTCCCCTCCGTCCTACTTAGTGTTTATTAAGTTATCTTCCTCATATGATTATGTAGTTGTGGTTCCCACTTCCCCGTTGCTTCCATGTCATTCTCAAACTGACGTTGGGCTTCTCTTCTTATCTTTGTATATTCATTCCTTACTATTCTGCTTGTCTCTCTTTTCTCTGCCATCATCTGTGTTCCGCACTTTTTTCCATGCCCTTTTGCACTTTCCTGTGGCCTCTCTGCAGCTATGATTAAACCAAGAGTTGTCTCTGTTTCTTTTCGCACCTCCTGTTAAGTGAAAACATTTCTGTCTACTCCAGGCACTTTCTGCCAAGGTCCTCCATCGTCTCATGGGTTGTTTGTACAGCCAATTCTGTCCCGTTGGATTCCATTTAAAAAATCTCAACCCTGCTTAGTCCCCTCTTTCATAATCTAGTTTACTGTTTACCTCTCCTCCTTTCTTCACTCTCGCCTCTACCAAATATTCTAAGCACCATGTGGTCAAGAGCTCCTAGTGGTAGCATGTATTTAATTTCCTCAGTCAGATTCATTTCAGGTTAAAACCAAGTCTATCTGAGCTGGTTCGTCCCCCGCCCTCACCCCTGTGGCCTCTTTGGTATGCTAGATCACGAAAATTTCCATTGCTACCTTTTGTTATCCATGTTCCCGGACCTCTATGTGGGGCTCCAGTTCTTCAGCTCATTTCCTCGTGATTGAAATCACATACAGTCAGTAGCTTTACGTTTGTCTTACTTGTTTTGGTCTTACTTGATCTCTCTGCTGCTTTTTCTAGAATTTGTGTTGTGGCTGTGTTGTTCTCATTATACTGCTGCTTCAGTTTAATTTTATTCTGTGGGATCATAATTACTGTTATTACCTTGGCTCCCCCAGTCATTACTTCTCTTATTATATAGTCTTTCAAGTTACCAGTGTCCATGTTAACCATCTTAAAACTTCACTGATTCCTTACCAACAGTGCCACGTCCACCACCGCCTCTGATCTCTCTCTCCTCACTATGATTTATTCCTTCGAGAATAATTCATTGGTTAACATTCACCACTTTGTCATACTATCTGTATTTGTATACTGTTCTCTGATTCTCTTCTTTACCTTGTGCTGGCACTTCAGGTATTGGGACTGGCTTCTGGAGAGAATTTGAGTGGGAGAGAGGGAATTAATAAAAAAAGTGAGTGGGAGAGGAAGTATATGTGTGTGTGAGCATTACTTTTTATATGCTAAATTCTATAGATTTATGATTCTAGTTAATTCTGTTCGTGTAACTTCTGCCACGAGAAGCTAAATGGAAATTAATCTCCTAACTCTCTCTTTTAAATTATCGCATCCTTACATTCTTGCAGACATAACATCAAGTTGATGCAGTGTACTGTGTGCTCAACATCCTCCAGAACGGTGGAAGTGTGACTGGAGTGTTGATAAGTTGCATACCTGGAGCTGCATAATGTGGGCCACGAGTGATCATGTTGTGTTAATTGCAACATTGTGCAAGACGACTTGCAGGAGGCCGCCCGAGTGTTGCACTAAGCTTCTCATTCAAGCAATTATCAGCTTAGCAGAAGCAGCAGCAGGAAGTAAGGGAGAAGGAAGAGGCAGGGAGAAAGACAGAGGGAAAGAGAGGAAAATAAGAAGGGAGCGGGAGGAATGGAGATTGATGGTTTATTGGGTGTCAATCCTGTTGACTACACGAGGATCATCTAGACTGCATGTCACTCTTAGTCAATGATATTTTAATCCATAAAACAGAGAACTGGGATTATGTAATAAATATTTGTCCGAGGAAGAGCTAAACCAGTTTGGGGTCATACAGTACCTGGGGAAAGAGAGGGAATCAGGTATGGTCCGAGAAAGGGCAGCTCCAGTTCATTGGATCAAGACTTTTACCAGCGTCAAGGGACATTTCCAAATTTCTCTCCATGACTGTCCTCTAGACTCTAGATTGAACATTAAAATGGTATAAAATACCGACAGATTGTTAGGTAAGACACATATGCAACAGTTAGGTATCTTTATTTCGAAACGTTTCGCCTACACAGTAGGCTTCTTCAGTCGAGTACAGAAAAGTTGATAGAAGCAGAAGATACTTGAAGAAGATGTAATCAGTCCATTACCCTTAAAGTTTTGAGGTGGTCAGTCCCTCAGTCTGGAGAAGAGCATTGTTCCAAAGTTTGAAACAATATTGTTTCAAGAGTAACTACATAGGTCACAAGAAACGGTCAGGAGCTGTGACTCGACCCCCTTGTAAACACAACACTGTGCTGGGGTGTAACACAGTAAGTACAACATAGTGAGTACAACTCTGAGTACATGAGAGTTCAACTCGGTGAGTACTAAGTAAAACTGTGAGTACATAAGAGTGAGTACAAATTTTACATGGTATTTACAACTCTGTAAGTACAGCATATTCCTGACGTGAATGATGTGCTGACATGAATGATATGCTGACATGAATGATGTGCTGACATGAATGATATGCTGACATGAATGATATGCTGACATGAATGATATGCTGACATGAATAATATGTTTGCAAGCAGTTTCTGTCCTTGGTAACAATATCATTACAAAAATACCCAATATTACTGTCACATTAAGATCAAAAAATTATTTGACAAATCAAGCTGTGTAATAACGTATTACCAGCTTGGACAGTCATGGCTGAATCTGTGATAACTTCAGACCGGTCAGCTGAATGGAACTTTGTGAGAGGAACTCTGTGAGTGGATCTCTGTGAGAGGAACTCTGTGAGAACAATAGGAGGAGAAATTCTTTCTTGGGTAGAGGCATGATTGACAAATAGGAGGCAGAAAATTTGCATAAATGGGGAGTAATCAGAATGGGGGCATTCACAAGCGGTGTTCCACAAGGGTCAGTGTTGGGCCCTTTGTTGTTCACAATCTACATAAACGACATAGATGAGGGAATAAACAGCGACATAAGCAAATTTGTTGATGACACCAAAAAAGGCCGTCCAATTCATTATAATAAGGACATTAGAGCACTCCAGGATGATTTGAATAGACTGATGCAGTGGTCGGAGAAGTGGCAGATGCAGTTTAATACAGACAAATGCAAAGTTCTAATTGTTGGACAGGAAGATAATCTTGCCACATATAAACTAAATAACGTGGATCTTAATATTACTGGTTGCGAAAAAGATTTAGGAGTTCTGGTTAGCAGTAATCTGAAACCAAGACAACAGTGCATAAGTGTTTACAGTAAAGCTAACAGAATCCTTGGCTTCATATCAAGATTCAAGAAGTATAAATAATAGAAGTCCTCAGGTTGTTCTTCAACTCTATATATCCTTGGTTAGGCCTCATTTAGATTATGCTGCTCAGTTTTGGTCACCGTATTACAGAATGGATATAAATGCACTGGAAAACGTACACAGGAGAATGACAAAGTTGATCCCATGTATCAGAAATCTTCCCTATGAGGATAGACTGAGAGCCTTCAATCTGCACTCTCTAGAAAGACGTAGAATTAGGGGGGATATGATTAAGGTGTATAAATGGAAAACAGGAATAAATAAAGGGGATGTAAATAGCGTGCTGAAAATATCCAGCCAAGACAGGACTCGCAGCAATGGTTTCAAGTTGGAAAAATTTAGATTCAGGAAGGATATAGGAAAGCACCGGTTTGGTAATAGAATTGTAGATGAGTGGAACAAACTCCCGAGTACCGTCATAGAAGTTAAGACGTTGTGTAGTTTTAAAAATAAGTTAGATAATTACATAAGAGTGTGTGGCTGGGTGTGAGTTGGCCCTGACTAGCTTATGCTAGTAGGTCTGATGCCGTGCTCCTTCCTTAAGTGGATGTGACCTCGATCTGACTAGATTGGGTCAGTGGTATAAGCCGGTAGGCGTGAGCCAGTAGGCTTGCTGCAGTGTTCTTTCTTTCTTATGTTCTGTGAGAGGAACTCTGCCAGTATACCTCATCAAAGAGCACTTCACCCTTTCTCACCAAACATTTACTTACTTGGAGCAGCTCTGGCGTTGTTGACACATTTGTGTAGGAATTCTCTCCAGGATGCGACCCACAACAGCCGAGTATCACAGAGGGTCCCCTGCTGGTGGCAGGGGCAGGGGCAGGGACAGGGGCAGGGGCAGGGGCACTGGGTGAAACCCTACTTAACCATATTTTCATTCGGGCCAGGGAATCGAACCCGCTTCTCTTTGGTTTTGAACCCAAAAGTTTGTTCATCAAGTTTGGTCACAAGTTCAACTTCTCTGACGACATGAAGATGATGACTACCCAGAAAAATTTGGGTCATACCAAGCAGGGTATCCCTTGTTAAGTATACATTATTATTAATATTATTATTATTATTATTATCGTGGGAGGTGGAAGTCACAGAAGACCCGGGGAATGAGGTAATAAAATTTGATCTGGTGAAAGAGGGGGGTATCTCCATTTCCTTGCATTAAGAGCCCTTCACCTGTATAAACACCCAACCTCTCCCTTGAAGAGCCGAGGCGATGAGCGAATGCTTCTTAAAAGGGTTTGTACGGAGAGAACCTCCATGTTATCATTTAACGAAGGTGTGCTCTTCAGATACATGGAGTGAGTGGGAAGCATAATCGTACAGGGTCAATTCATCAGGTTTAGATCATATCCCGGGGTTGTTGACGCTCTGCATTTGGATATTTGTAAGTTTGTGTTAGCAGACGGTCTGTGAAACCTGCGGCGAATCACAGAACAAGCGAACGAGAAAAGATAGAGTATTGTGGCAACTGTGGAAAGAGGTTCATTAATGGTGGAAAGATAGGGCATGTACCAGAATGTAGTGGCATCAATATATTTACATGGTTGCGAGGTGTGATCTTCAAATGTTTCAGGACTGGAGGGTGAAGGCAGCGGGAGATGTCATGGTTGAGATCAGTTATGAACTGAATATTATCTAGAGGTTAAGGCATTAACATGATCAAGGTCAGCTGGTACATTAACATGATCAAGGTCAGCTGGTATATTAACGTGATCAAGATCAGCGAAGAAATTAGAAGACAGTGAGGTAGTATGTTCAGAATAATTCATGGGGCGGAGTACATGTACATGGGAAAGACAGGGAGAAACTCTTGAGATGGTGTGATGATTGACAAAAGTAGAAGAGAATAGGTTGATCAAGAGGGAGTATAAACCAGGATGGATGGTGTCCTGGACAAAACGTTGCAATTAAGGTTTTCCTGTCAATAGGAACACTCTCATCACCTATCTGCTTGTTATATGGTTCATCCAACAGGCATGTGAGAGCGTCCTAGATCAGAGTGAAGACAAGTGATATTTTTGGTACTTAATGTTGTGTTGCGTATATTTAAGTTCAGGTGTTGGGATGTACACTACTGTTACTCTGAAAGATGGGTGATGTTGCAGCTAGGAGGATCTGTGAATTATATGTTCTTTGACTTTTGGAAAGGCCTCTACTTCATGTTGACTACTAGGTCGACCAGCCCAGGTGAATGCAGAGACAGTAATGCAGAACAAAACTTTATTGCAGGGGTGGGGAACCTTTTTTCTGCCAGGGGCCATTTGGATATTTATAACATCACTCGCGGGTCATACAAAATTATCAATTTAAAAATTAGCATGCTGTATTTGGTCAAACATTTAATCAGCTCATGCCTAATGTGATGGCTGGAACTGCTTCTCTTTGGTGAGACGTATGATGTTAGCTGGTATTGATGATGTTGCTACTCGCAAATGCTTCTCCAGGTTTGCGTCGGTCAGTCTGGAGCGCAGTCGACTCTTTGCGATGGTAAGTTTGGAAAAGAACTGCTGGCAGCAGTAAGTGTTCCGAACACAGATGCATATTTCAGTGCATGTTTCGTCAAAGTGGGAAATTCATCATTGCTTATGTAACGTTTATAGAACTCAAGCAGTAGGAGGTTGTAGTTTTCAGCTCATCCTCGCTTTTCAGCTGAATGATTTCGTGTTGTAGGTTATCAGGCACATCAGCTGGTTCCACATTGAGCGGTGTAGCAAAGATGTTCAGTTTCATTTTTCTTTTCACGTCCTCAAATCTTTCATTAAATGCCTCAATTAGCTTCGCACATGCACCGTGTTATTCCTCTTGAGATGCACTTTCCACTGCCTTAATTTAGCTTCAAATGATTTCACGTTTGAAAGCAGGGAGCGAGAAGCTGGTTGTGGCCCTGCAGCTTGATGTTCAGCTCTGAGAGGTACTTGGTAATGTCCACCATGAAGGCTAGATCACACAGCCACTTGCTATCATTGAGTTGCCTGACAGATTTTTTCCTTCATCTCCATGAACTGCTTGACTTCATCCCGCAGTTTGTAAAACCTCATGAGTATGTTCCAGTGATTCATCCACCGCACTTCACAGTGATAAACAAGATCACTGTACTCAGAGTCAAGATCATTCAGTAACTCCTTAAACTGGCAGCTGTTAAGCCCTCTGCTTTTGACAAAATTTATGCATGACAAAACTGTTGACATCACATTGTTGAGCCGCAACTACTGTGCACAGAGACTTCTTGATGTATGATGCAGTGACATAATTAAATCACTTTAATCAAGAGTGAGACGATTCAGTTCTTTCTTGAAAACTCCGATAATTTTTTTTTTTTTTTGCGAGTCAACCATGACTGGAGCTCCATCTGTAGTAACGTCACTGAACTTTTCGAATGTTAGCTCAAGTTTTTTTCATTGATAAAACAAGTCTCTTAAACAAGTCGTCACCTCTTGTAGTGCCATGCATGACTTCCAGTGACAGTAGTTCCACTCACGTGTCACACTGCAGTTATCTCACGAACGAAAACGACCACTTGGGGAGTATTTATATCCGTTGTCTCGTCACAAGCCAGAGAGGAAAATTGGAAATCTCCTGCAGAATCCTTAAATGTTTTCTCAATATCTTGTCCGAGACAAACTAACACTCTGAGACAATTTTACCTTGTCTGGTGTTAAGGTCTCCGCAGCAGCCACCATGCACTTTCACAAACTCTTCCTCTATATATGAGGCCTCAGCTTCTTTTCAATTAGCTTGCTCACTACATAACTCGTCTGAATAACGTTGTCCATGTCACAACGAGGCCTAGTGAAAATGGCTTCTTGTGATTCCAAACTCTGCTGATCAGCATTGATTTTATCTAGACACATTTGGCCTCCCAATTCATTGAGTTGAGCAAGTTTGGAGCTGTAATGTCGCTCTAGATTGGCTTTTTTCATTGCTACTCACGCAGCGTCACAAACTAGACACACAGCTTTGACTTCAATCAAAAATAATCATTTGTCCATTTTTCTTGTAAAGATCGACACTCTGAACAACTTTTTTATGCAGTCGCTATTTGCAGGATGTTACACTGCCAGCCTGCCTGGCACTGGCACTGACTCTCCACTGCCAGCCTGCCTGGCACTGGCACTGACTCTCCACTGCCAGCCTGCCTGGCACTGACTCTCCACAGCCAGCCTGCCTGGCACTGACTCTCCACTGCCAGCCTGCCTGGCACTGACTCTCCACTGCCAGCCTGCCTGGCACTGACTCTCCACTGCCAGCCTGCCTGGCACTGACTCTCCACTGCCAGCCTGCCTGGCACTGACTTTCCACTGCCAGCCTGCCTGGCACTGACTTTCCACTGCCAGCCTGCCTGGCACTGACTCTCCACTGCCAGCCTGCCTGGCACTGACTCTCCACTGCCAGCCTGCCTGGCACTGACTCTCCACAGCCAGCCTGCCTGGCACTGACTCTCCACTGCCAGCCTGCCTGGCACTGACTCTCCACTGCCAGCCTGCCTGGCACTGACTCTCCACTGCCAGCCTGCCTGGCACTGACTCTCCACTGCCAGCCTGCCTGGCACTAACTCTCCACTGCCAGCCTGCCTAGCACTGACTCTCCACTGCCAGCCTGCCTGGCACTGACTCTCCACTGCCAGCCTGCCTGGCACTGACTCTCCACTGCCAGCCTGCCTGGCACTGACTCTCCACTGCCAGCCTGCCTGGCACTGACTCTCCACTGCCAGCCTGCCTGGCACTGACTCTCCACTGCCAGCCTGCCTGGCACTAACTCTCCACTGCCAGCCTGCCTAGCACTGACTCTCCACTGCCAGCCTGCCTGGCACTGACTCTCCACTGCCAGCCTGCCTGGCACTGACTCTCCACTGCCAGCCTGCCTGGCACTGACTCTCCACTGCCAGCCTGCCTGGCACTGACTCTCCACTGCCAGCCTGCCTGGCACTGACTCTCCAGTGCCAGCCTGCCTGGCACTGACTCTCCACTGCCAGCCTGCCTGGCACTGACTCTCCAGTGCCAGCCTGCCTGGCACTGACTCTCCAGTGCCAGCCTGCCTGGCACTGACTCTCCAGTGCCAGCCTGCCTGGCACTGACTCTCCACTGCCAGCCTGCCTGGCACTGACTCTCCACTGCCAGCCTGCCTGGCACTGACTCTCCACTGCCAGCCTGCCTGGCACTGATTCTCCACTGCCAGCCTGCCTGGCACTGACTCTCCAGTGCCAGCCTGCCTGGCACTGACTCTCCACTGCTAGCCTGCCTGGCACTGACTCTCCAGTGCCAGCCTGCCTGGCACTGACTCTCCACTGCCAGCCTGCCTGGCACTGACTCTCCACTGCCAGCCTGCCTGGCACTGACTCTCCACTGCCAGCCTGCCTGGCACTGACTCTCCACTGCCAGCCTGCCTGGCACTGACTCTCCACTGCTAGCCTGCCTGGCACTGACTCTCCACTGCTAGCCTGCCTGGCACTGACTCTCCACTGCTAGCCTGCCTGGCACTGACTCTCCAGTGCCAGCCTGCCTGGCACTGACTCTCCAGTGCCAGCCTGCCTGGCACTGACTCTCCACTGCCAGCCTGCCTGGCACTGACTCTCCACTGCCAGCCTGCCTGGCACTGACTCTCCAGTGCCAGCCTGCCTGGCACTGACTCTCCACTGCTAGCCTGCCTGGCACTGACTCTCCAGTGCCAGCCTGCCTGGCACTGACTCTCCAGTGCCAGCCTGCCTGGCACTGACTCTCCACTGCCAGCCTGCCTGGCACTGACTCTCCACTGCCAGCCTGCCTGGCACTGACTCTCCAGTGCCAGCCTGCCTGGCACTGACTCTCCAGTACCAGCCTGCCTGACACTGACTCTCCAGTGCCAGCCTGCCTGGCACTGAGGGTCGGTGTAAGACCCAGACATCAACTGAAAATCTATCGATATTTTCGTTACTAGAAATAATAATCAAAATGGCCGCCGAAGATTCGATTTATCGCGACTTGTTTGTCGGAGAAGAAACAGATATTGTGTGTGACAGTTGTAGTGAAAGAAAGAAAGTGGAGATGAAGATCTTAATGGTATTTTGCATGGGAAAAATGTTTAAAAGGAAGAAGACAATGGATGTGAGACTGATTCAATATCTGAAGAAGACAGATCGGGATTTATGAAATATTTCAAAATAACTCGCACCTAAAAAATATCAATATACTTTTCCTGACGGCCCCAATTTTTATAAAAGTTATCAGAATAAAAATTAAAAGATACCTTCATAATTCTGTAACTCATTTGGATTTTAGGCTTCGTATTGTTTTCATTATACAGTGTAAGTCAGTATGGGGAAGGATTAATAGAAATTTACGTTATGAAAAAAGCTCCTCGATTTATTGTATTTCGAGTGTCCCAGCGGTTGTCTTGGCCGGGCCAGACCAAATGGCCTTATATGGCCGGCGGGCCGGACCTTCCCCGCCCCTGGTATACTATGTTTCGCTCACAAGTGACCTTTATCAAGTCTTCACAAAAAAACTTAAACACGACTCTATAAATATACATCGTAATGAGGGAAAGAGTAGAGCAGAGGTCAGGTCATATGTAGCAAAGGTAAGTCAGGAGTAGGTCAGGTCACGGGTCAATATTGTCTGAGAATGTGTCAGAGCAGTATATGTGTGAGAGGTTTGATCCTGCTTGTAACGGATTCTTCCAGGACCTCCCTCCCACCCCTTCCATCCCATGCTCAGATGAATCCTCCCACCCCTTCCATCTCCTGCTGAGATGAATCCTCCAACCCTTTCCATCCTCTGCTGAGACGAGTCTATCCACCCCTTCCACCCTCTGCTAGAAGAGTCCTCTCACCCCTTCCATCCTCTGCTGAGATAAGTCCTCCCACCCCTTACATCCTCTCCTGAGATGAGTCCACCCACACCTTCCATCCTCTGCTGAGATGAGTCTACCCACCCCATCCATCCTCTGCTGAGATGAGTCCTCCCACCCCTTCCATCCTATGCTGAGATGAGTCCTCCCACCCCTTCCATCTTCTGCTGAGATGAGTCCTCCCACCCATTCCATCCTCTGCTGAGACGAGTCTATCCACCCCTTCCATCCCATGCTGAGATGAGTCCTCTCATCCCTTCCATCCCATGCTGAGATGAGTGCTCACATCCCTTCCATCCCATGCTGAGATGAGCCCTCAAATCCATTCCATCCTCTGCTGAGACGAGTCAACCCACCCCCTTTCATCCTCTGCTGAGATGAGTCTACCCACCCCTTCCATCCTCTGCTGAGATGAGTCTACCATCCCCTTCCATCCTTTGCTGAGATGAGTCCTCCCACCCCTTCCATCCTCTGCTGAGATGAGTCCTCCCACCCCTTCCATCCTCTGCTGAGATGAGTCTACCCACCCCTTCCATCCTCTGCTGAGATGAGTCCTCCCACTCCTTCCATCTTCTGTTGAGATGAGTCTACCCACCCCTTCCAGCCTCTGCTGAGATGAGTCAACCCATCGCTTCCATCCTCTGCTGAGATGAGTCTACCCACCCCTTCCATCCTCTGCTAGATGAGTCTACCCACCCCTTCCATCTTCTGCTGAGATGAGTCTACCCACCCCTTCCATCCTCGGCTGAAATGAGTCTACCCAACTCTTCCATCCTCTGCTGAGATGAATCTACCCACCCCTTCCATCCTCTGCTGAGATGAGTCTACCCACCCCTTCCATCCTCTGCTGAGATGAGTCTACCCTCCGCTTCCATACTCTGCTGAGAGGAGTCTACCCACCCCTTCCATCCTCTGCTGAGATGAGTCTACCCACCCCTTTCATCCTCTGCTAGATGAGTCTACCCACCCCTTTCATCCTCTGCTAGATGAGTCTACCCACCCCTTCCATCCTCTGCTAGATGAGTCTACCCTCCACTTCCATCCTCTGCTAGATGAGTCTACCCACCCCTTCCATCCTCTGCTAGATGTGTCTACCCACCCCTTCCATCCTTTGCTAGATGTGTCTACCCACCCCTTCCATCCTCTGCTAGATGAGTTTACCCACCCCTTCCATCCTCTGCTAGATGAGTCTACTCACCCCTTCCATCCTCTGCTAGATGAGTCTAACCAACCTTTCCATTCTCTGCTAGATGAGTCTACCCACCCCTTCCATCCTCTGCTAGATGAGCATACCCACCCCTTCCATCCTCTGCTAGATGAGTCTAACCAACCTTTCCATCCTCTGCTAGATGAGTCTACCCACCCCTTCCATCCTCTGCTAGATGAGTCTACCCACCCCATCCATCCTCTGCTAGATGAGTCTACCCATGCCTTCTATCCTCTGCTAGATAAGTCTACCCACCCCTTCCATCCTCTGCTAGATGGGTCTACTCACCACTTCCATCCTCTTCTAGATAAGTCTACCCACCTCTTCCATCCTCTGCTAGATGAGTCTACCCACCCCTTCCATCCTCTGCTAGATGGGTCTACTCACCACTTCCATCCTCTTCTAGATAAGTCTACCCACCTCTTCCAGCCTCTGCTAGATGAGTCTACCCACCCCTTTCACTCCCTGCTAGACGAGTCTACCCACCCCTTCCATCCTCAGCTAAATGAGTCTACCCACCCCTTCCATCCTCTGCTAGATGTGTCTACCCACCTCTTCCATCCTCTGCTAGATGAGTCTACCCACCCCTTCCATCCTCTGCTAGATGAGTCTAACCACCCCCTTCCATCCTCTGCTAGATGAGTCTACCCACCCCTACCATCCTCTGCTAGATGTGTCTACCCACCTCATCCATCCTCTGCTAGATGAGTCTACCCACCCCTTCCATCCTCTGCTAGATGAGTCTACCCACCCCCTTCCATCCTCTGCTAGATGAGTCTACCCACCCCTTCCATCCTTTGCTAGATGTGTCTACCCACCCCTTCCATCCTCTGCTAGATGAGTCTTCCTACCCCTTCCATCCACAGCTAGATGAGTCTACCCACCCCTTCCATCCTCTGCTAGATGAGTCTTCCCACCCCCTTCCATCCTCTGCTAGATGAGTCTACCCACCCCTTCCATCCTTTGCTAAATGAGTCTACCCACCCCTTCCATCCTCTGCTGAGATGAGTCTACCCAACCCTTCCATCCTCTGCTAGACGAGTCTTCCCACCAATTCCATCCTCTGCTAGATGTGTCTACCCACCCCTTCCATCCTCTGCTAGATGAGTTTAACCACCCCTTCCATCCTCTGCTAGATGAGTCTAATCACCCCTTCCATCCTCTGCTAGAAGAGTCTACCCACCCCTATCATCCTCTGCTAGACGAGTCTACCCACCCCTTCCATCCTCACCTAAATGAGTCTACCCACCCCTTCCATCCTCTGCTAGATGTGTCTACCCACCTCTTCCATCCTCTGCTAGATGAGTCTACCCACCCCTTCCATCCTCTCCTAGATGAGTCTAACCACCCCCTTCCATCCTCTGCTGAGATGAGTCTACCCAACCCTTCCATCCTCTGCTAGACGAGTCTACCCATCCCTTCCATCCTCTGCTAGATGAGTCTTCCCACCCCTTCCATCCTCTGCTAGATGCGTCTACCCACCCCTTCCATCCTCTGCTAGATGAGTCTACCCACCCCTTCCATCCTCTGCTAGATGCGTCTACCCACCCCTTCCATCCTCTGCTAGATGAGTCTACCCACCCCTTCTATCCTCTGCTATATGAGTCTACCCACCCCGTCCATCCTCTGCTAGATGAGTCTTCCCACCCCTTCCATCCTCTGCTAGATGCGTCTACCCATCCCTTCCATCCTCTGCTAGATGCGTCTACCCATCCCTTCCATCCTCTGCTAGATGAGTCTACCTACCCCTTCCATCCTCTGCTAGGTGAGTGTACCCACCCCCTCCAGCCTCTGCTAGATGAGCCTACCCACCCCTTCCATCCTCTGCTAGATGAGTCTACCCACCCCTTCCATCCTCTGCTAGATGAGTCTACCCACCCCTTCCATCCTCTGCTAGATGAGTCTACCCACCCCTTCCAGCCTCTGCTAGATGAGCCTACCCATCCCTTCCATCCTCTGCTAGATGAGTCTACCCACCCCTTCCATCCTCTGCTAGATGAATCTACCCACCCCTTTCATCCTCTGCTAGATGAGTCTACCCACCCCTTCCATCCTCTGCTAGATGAGTCTACCCACCCCTTCCATCCTCTGCAAGATGAGTCTACCCACCCCTTCCATCCTCTGCTAGATGTGTCTTCCCACCCGTTCCATCCTCTGCTAGATGAGTCTGCCCACCCCTTCCATCCTCTGCTAGATGAGTCTACCCACCCCCTTCCATCCTCTGCTAGATGAGTCTACCCACCCCTTCCATCCTGTGCTAGATGAGTCTACCCACCCCTTCCATCCTCTGCTAGACGTGTCTACCCATTCCTTCCATCCTCTGGTAGATGAGTCTACCCACCCCTTCCATCCTCTGCTAGATGAGTCTACCCACCCCTTCCAGCCTCTGCTAGATGAGCCTACCCACCCCTTCCATCCTCTGCTAGACGAGTCTACCCACCCCTTCCATCCTCTGCTAGATGAGTCTACCCACCCCTTCCATCCTCTGCTAGATGATTCTACCCACCCCTTCCATCCTCTGCTAGATGAGTCTACCCACCTCTTCCATCCTCTGCTAGATTAGTCTACGCACCCTTTCCATCCTTTGCTAGATGAGTCTACCCACCCCCTTCCATCCTCTGCTAAATGAGTCTACCCACCCCTTCCATCCTCTGCTAGATGAGTCTACCCACCCCTTCCATCCTCTGCTAGATTTGTCTTCCCACCCGTTCCAACCTCTGCTAGATGAGTCTACCCATCCCCTTGCATCCTCTGCTAGATGAGTCTACCCACCCCTTCCGTCCTCTGCTAGATGAGTCTGCCCACCTCTTCCCTCCTCTGCTAGATGTGTCTACCCACCCCTTCCGTCCCATGCTGAGATGAGTCTTCCCACCCCTTCCATCCCATGCTGAGATGAGTCTTCCCACCCCTTCCATCCTCTGCTAGATGAGTCTACCCACCCCTTCCATCCTCTGCTAGACGAGTCTACCAACCCCTTCCATCCTCTGCTAGATGTGTCTTCCCACCCCTTCCATCCTCTGCTAGATGAGTCTACGCACCCCTTCCATCCTCTGCTAGATGTGTCTACCCACCCCTTCCATCCTCTGCTAGATAAGTCTACCCACCCCTTCCATCCTCTGCTAGATGTGTCTACCCACCCCTTCCATCCTCTGCTAGGTTTGTCTACCCACCCCTTTCATCCTCTGCTAGATGAGTCTACCCACCCCTTCCATCCTCTGCTAGATGAGTCTACCCATCCCTTCCATCCTCTGCTAGGTGAGTCTGCCTACCCCTTCCATCCTCTGCTAGGTGAGTCTACCCATCCCTTCCATCCTCTGCTAGATGAGTCTACCCATCCCTTCCATCCTCTGCTAGATGAGTCTACCCACCCCTTCCATCCTCTGCTAGATGAGTCTACCCATCCCTTCCATCCTCTGCTAGATGAGTCTACCCACCCCTTCCATCCTCTGCTAGGTGAGTCTACCCATCCCTTCCATCCTCTGCTAGATGAGTCTACCCACCCTTTCCATCCTCTGCTAGATGAGTCTACCCACCCGTTCCATCCTCTGCTAGATGAGTCTACCCACCCCTTCCATCCTCTGCTAGATGAGTCTACCCACCCCTTCCATCCTCTGCTAGGTGAGTCTACCCACCCCTTCCATCCTCTGCTAGATGAGTCTACCCATACCTTCCATCCTCTGCTAGGTGAGTCTACCCACCCCTTCCATCCTCTGCTAGATGAGTCTGCCCATCCCTTCCATCCTCTGCTAGATGAGTCTACCCACCCCTTCCATCCTCTGCTAGGTGAGTCTACCCACCCCTTCCATCCTCTGCTAGGTGAGTCTACCCACCCCTTCCATCCTCTGCTAGGTGAGTCTACCACCCCTTCCATCCTCTGCTAGGTGAGTCTACCCACCCCTTCCATCCTCTGCTAGGTGAGGCTACCCACCCCTTCCATCCTCTGCTAGGTGAGTCTACCCACCCCTTCCATCCTCTGCTAGGTGAGTCTACCCACCCCTTCCATCCTCTGCTAGGTGAGTCTACCCACCCCTTCCATCCTCTGCTAGATGAGTCTACCCACCCCTTCAATCCTCTGCTAGATGAGTCTACCCACCCCTTCCATCCTCTGCTAGATGAGTCTACCCACCCCTTCCATCCTCTGCTAGATGAGTCTACCCACCCCTTCCATCCTCTGCTAGATGAGTCTACCCACCCCTTCCATCCTCTGCTAGATGAGTCTACCCACCCCTTCCATCCTCTGCTAGATGAGTCTACCCACCCCTTCCATCCTCTGCTAGATGAGTCTACCCACCCCTTCCATCCTCTGCTAGATGAGTCTACCCACCCCTTCCATCCTCTGCTAGATGAGTCTACCCACCCCTTCCATCCTCTGCTAGATGAGTCTACCCCCCCCTTCCATCCTCTGCTAGATGAGTCTACCCACCCCTTCCATCCTCTGCTAGATGAGTCTACCCACCCCTTCCATCCTCTGCTAGATCAGTCTACCCACCCCTTCCATCCTCTGCTAGATGAGTCTACCCACCCCTTCCATCCTCTGCTAGATGAGTCTACCCACCTCTTCCATCCTCTGCTAGATGAGTCTACCCACCTCTTCCATCCTCTGCTTGAAGAGTCTACCCACCCCTTCCATCCTCTGCTAGATGAGTCTACCCACCTCTTCCATCCTCTGCTAGATTAGTCTACGCACCCTTTCCATCCTTTGCTAGATGAGTCTACCCACCCCCTTCCATCCTCTGCTAAATGAGTCTACCCACCCCTTCCATCCTCTGCTACATGAGTCTACCCACCCCTTCCATCCTCTGCTAGATTTGTCTTCCCACCCGTTCCAACCTCTGCTAGATGAGTCTACCCATCCCCTTGCATCCTCTGCTAGATGAGTCTACCCACCCCTTCCGTCCTCTGCTAAATGAGTCTACCCACCTCTTCCCTCCTCTGCTAGATGTGTCTACCCACCCCTTCCATCCTTTGCTAGGTGAGTCTACCCACCCTTTCCATCCTCTGCTAGATGAGTCTACCCACCCCTTCCATCCTCTGCTAGATGAGTCTACCCACCCCTTCCATCCTCTGCTAGATGAGTCTACCCACCCCTTCCATCCTCTGCTAGATGAGTCTACCCACCCCTTCCATCCTCTGCTAGATGAGTCTACCCACCCCTTCCATCCTCTGCTAGATGAGTCTACCCACCCCTTCCATCCTCTGCGAGATGAGTCTATCCACCCCTTCCATCCTCTGCTAGATGTGTCTACCCACCCCTTCCATCCTCTGCTAGATGAGTCTACCCACCCCTTCCATCCTCTGCTAGATGAGTCTACCCACCCCTTCCATCCTCTGCTAGATGAGTCTACCCACCCCTTCCATCCTCTGCTAGATGAGTCTACCCACCCCTTCCATCCTCTGCTAGATTAGTCTACCCACCCATTCCATCCTCTGCTAGATGAGTCTACCCACCCCCTTCCATCCTCTGCTAGATATGTCTACCCACCCCTTCCATCCTCTGATAGATAAGTCTACCCACCCCTTCCATCCTCTGCTAGATGAGTCTACCCACCTCTTCCATCCTCTGCTAGATTAGTCTACGCACCCTTTCCATCCTTTGCTAGATGAGTCTACCCACCCCCTTCCATCCTCTGCTAAATGAGTCTACCCACCCCTTCCATCCTCTGCTAGATGAGTCTACCCACCCCTTCCATCCTCTGCTAGATTTGTCTTCCCACCCGTTCCAACCTCTGCTAGATGAGTCTACCCATCCCCTTGCATCCTCTGCTAGATGAGTCTACCCACCCCTTCCGTCCTCTGCTAGATGAGTCTACCCACCTCTTCCCTCCTCTGCTAGATGTGTCTACCCACCCCTTCTATCCTTTGCTAGATGAGTCTACCCACCCCTTCCATCCTCTGCTGAGATGAGTCTACCCACCCCTTTCATCCTCTGCTAGATGAGTCTACCCACCCCTTCCATCCTCTGCTAGACGAGTCTACCCAACCCTTCCATCCTCTGCTAGATGTGTCTTCCCACCCCTTCCATCCTCTGCTAGATGAGTCTACGCACCCCTTCCATCTTCTGCTGAGATGAGTCTATCCACCCCTTCCATCCTCTGGTAGATGAGTCTATCCACCCCTTCCATCCTCTGCTAGATGAGTTTACCCACCCCTTCCATCCTCTGCTTGATGTGTCTAACCACCCCTTCCATCCTCTGCTAGATATGTCTACCCACCCCTTCCATCCTCTGATAGATAAGTCTACCCACCCCTTCCATCCTCTGCTAGATGTGTCTACCCACCCCTTCCATCCTCTGCTAGGTTTGTCTACCCACCCCTTTCATCCTCTGCTAGATGAGTCTACCCACCCCTTCCATCCTCTGCTAGATGAGTCTACCCATCCCTTCCATCCTGTGCTAGGTGAGTCTGCCCACCCCTTCCATCCTCTGCTAGGTGAGTCTACCCATCCCTTCCATCCTCTGCTAGATGAGTCTACCCATCCCTTCCATCCTCTGCTAGATGAGTCTACCCACCCCTTCCATCCTCTGTTAGATGAGTCTACCCACCCCTTCCATCCTCTGCTAGATGAGTCTACCCATCCCTTCCATCCTCTGCTAGATGAGTCTACCCACCCCTTCCATCCTCTGCTAGGTGAGTCTACCCATCCCTTCCATCCTCTGCTAGATGGGTCTACCCAACCTTTCCATCCTCTGCTATATGAGTCTACCCACCCGTTCCATCCTCTGCTAGATGAGTCTACCCACCCCTTCCATCCTCTGCTAGATGAGTCTACCCACCCCTTCCATCCTCTGCTAGGTGAGTCTACCCATCCCTTCCATCCTCTGCTAGATGGGTCTACCCACCCTTTCCATCCTCTGCTAGATGAGTCTACCCACCCCTTCCATCCTCTGCTAGATGAGTCTTCCCACCCCTTCCATCCTCTGCTAGATGAGTCTACCCACCCCTTCCATCCTCTGCTAGGTGAGTCTACCCACCCCTTCCATCCTCTGCTAGGTGAGTCTACCCACCCCTTCCATCCTCTGCTAGATGAGTCTACCCATCCCTTCCATCCTCTGCTAGATGAGTCTACCCACCCCTTCCATCCTCTGCTAGATGAGTCTACCCACCCCTTCCATCCTCTGCTAGGTGAGTCTACCCACCCCTTCCATCCTCTGCTAGGTGAGTCTACCACCCCTTCCATCCTCTGCTAGGTGAGTCTACCCACCCCTTCCATCGTCTGCTAGATGAGTCTACCCACCCCTTCCATCCTCTGCTAGGTGAGGCTACCCACCCCTTCCATCCTCTGCTAGGTGAGTCTACCCACCCCTTCCATCCTCTGCTAGGTGAGTCTACCCACCCCTTCCATCCTCTGCTAGGTGAGTCTACCCACCCCTTCCATCCTCTGCTAGATGAGTCTACCCATCCCTTCCATCCTCTGCTAGGTGATTCTACCCACCCTTTCCATCCTCTGCTAGATGCGTCTACCCATCCCTTCCATCCTCTGCTAGATGCGTCTACCCATCCCTTCCATCCTCTGCTAGATGAGTCTACCTACCCCTTCCATCCTCTGCTAGGTGAGTGTACCCACCCCCTCCAGCCTCTGCTAGATGAGCCTACCCACCCCTTCCATCCTCTGCTAGATGAGTCTACCCACCCCTTCCATCCTCTGCTAGATGAGTCTACCCACCCCTTCCATCCTCTGCTAGATGAGTCTACCCACCCCTTCCAGCCTCTGCTAGATGAGCCTACCCATCCCTTCCATCCTCTGCTAGATGAGTCTACCCACCCCTTCCATCCTCTGCTAGATGAGTCTACCCACCCCTTCCATCCTCTGCTAGATGAGTCTACCCACCCCTTCCATCCTCTGCTAGATGAGTCTACCCACCCCTTCCATCCTCTGCTAGATGAGTCTACCCACCCCTTCCATCCTCTGCTAGATGAGTCTACCCACCCCTTCCATCCTCTGCTAGATGAGTCTACCCACCCCTTCCATCCTCTGCTAGATGAGTCTACCCACCCCTTCCATCCTCTGCTAGATGAGTCTACCCACCCCTTCCATCCTCTGCTAGATGAGTCTACCCACCCCTTCCATCCTCTGCTAGATGAGTCTACCCACCCCTTCCATCCTCTGCTAGATGAGTCTACCCACCCCTTCCATCCTCTGCTAGATGAGTCTACCCACCCCTTCCATCCTCTGCTAGATGAGTCTACCCACCCCTTCCATCCTCTGCTAGATGAGTCTACCCACCCCTTCCATCCTCAGCTAGATGAGTCTACCCACCCCTTCCATCCTCTGCTAGATGAGTCTACCCACCCCTTCCATCCTCTGCTAGATGAGTCTACCCACCCCTTCCATCCTCTGCTAGATGAGTCTCCCCACCCCTTCCATTTTCTGCTAGATGAGTCTACCCACCCCTTCCATCCTCTGCTAGATGAGTCTACCCACCCCTTCCATCCTCTGCTAGATGAGTCTACCCACCCCTTCCATCCTCTGCTAGACGAGTCTACCCACCCCTTCCATCCTCTGCTAGATGAGTCTACCCACCCCTTTCGTCCTCTGCTAGATGAGTCTACCCACCCCTTCCATCCTCTGCTAGATGAGTCTACCCACCCCTTCCATCCTCTGCTAGATGTGTCTAACCATGCTGAGATGAGTCTACCCACCCCTTCCATCCTCTGCTAGATGGGTCTACCCACCACTTCCATCCTCTGCTAGATGAGTCTACCCACCCCTTCCATCCTCTGCTAGATTAGTCTACCCACCTCTTCCATCCTCTGCTAGATGAGTCTACCCACCCCTTCCATCCTCAGCTAAATGAGTCTACCCACCCCTTCCATCCTCTGCTAGATGAGTCTACCCACCTCTTCCATCCTCTGCTAGATTAGTCTACGCACCCTTTCCATCCTTTGCTAGATGAGTCTACCCACCCCCTTCCATCCTCTGCTAAATGAGTCTACCCACCCCTTCCATCCTCTGCTAGATGAGTCTACCCACCCCTTCCATCCTCTGCTAGATTTGTCTTCCCACCCGTTCCAACCTCTGCTAGATGAGTCTACCCATCCCCTTGCATCCTCTGCTAGATGAGTCTACCCACCACTTTCGTCCTCTGCTAGATGAGTCTGCCCACCTCTTCCCTCCTCTGCTAGATGTGTCTACCCACCCCTTCCATCCTTTGCTAGATGTGTCTACCCACCCCTTCCATCCTCTGTTAGATGAGTCTTCCTACCCCTTCCATCCACAGCTAGATGAGTCCACCCACCCCTTCCATCCTCTGCTAGATGAGTCTACCCACCCCTTCCATCCTCTGCTAGATGAGTCTACCCACCCCTTCCATCCTCTGCTAGATGAGTCTACGCACCCCTTCCATCCTCTGCTAGATGTGTCTACCCACCCCTTCCATCCTCTGCTAGATGAGTCTACCCACCCCTTCCATCCTCTGCTAGATGTGTCTACCCACCCCTTCCATCCTCTGCTAGGTTTGTCTACCCACCCCTTTCATCCTCTGCTAGATGAGTCTACCCACGCCTTCCATCCTCTGCTAGATGAGTCTACCCATCCCTTCCATCCTCTGCTAGGTGAGTCTGCCTACCCCTTCCATCCTCTGCTAGGTGAGTCTACCCATCCCTTCCATCCTCTGCTAGATGAGTCTACCCATCCCTTCCATCCTCTGCTAGATGAGTCTACCCACCCCTTCCATCCTCTGCTAGATGAGTCTACCCATCCCTTCCATCCTCTGCTAGATGAGTCTACCCACCCCTTCCATCCTCTGCTAGGTGAGTCTACCCATCCCTTCCATCCTCTGCTAGATGAGTCTACCCACCCTTTCCATCCTCTGCTAGATGAGTCTACCCACCCCTTCCATCCTCTGCTAGATGAGTCTACCCACCCCTTCCATCCTCTGCTAGGTGAGTCTACCCACCCCTTCCATCCTCTGCTAGATGAGTCTACCCATACCTTCCATCCTCTGCTAGGTGAGTCTACCCACCCCTTCCATCCTCTGCTAGATGAGTCTGCCCATCCCTTCCATCCTCTGCTAGATGAGTCTACCCACCCCTTCCATCCTCTGCTAGGTGAGTCTACCCACCCCTTCCATCCTCTGCTAGGTGAGTCTACCCACCCCTTCCATCCTCTGCTAGGTGAGTCTACCACCCCTTCCATCCTCTGCTAGGTGAGTCTACCCACCCCTTCCATCCTCTGCTAGGTGAGGCTACCCACCCCTTCCATCCTCTGCTAGGTGAGTCTACCCCCCCCATACATCCTCTGCTAGGTGAGTCTACCCACCCCTTCCATCCTCTGCTAGATGAGTCTACCCACCCCTTCCATCTTCTGCTAGATGAGTCTACCCACTCCTTCCATCCTCTGCTAGATGAGTCTACCCACCCCTTCCATCCTCTGCTAGATGAGTCGACCCACCCCTTCCATCCTCTGCTAGATGAGTCTACCCACCCCTTCCATCCTCTGCTAGATGAGTCTACCCACCCCTTCCATCCTCTGCTAGATGAGTCTTACCACCCCTTCCATCCTCTGCTAGATGAGTCTACCCACCCCTTCCATCCTCTGCTAGATGAGTCTACCCACCCCTTCCATCCTCTGCTAGATGAGTCTACCCACCCCTTCCATCCTCTGCTAGATGAGTCTACCCACCCCTTCCATCCTCTGCTAGATGAGTCTACCCACCCCTTCCATCCTCTGCTAGATGAGTCTACCCACCCCTTCCATCCTCTGCTAGATGAGTCTACCCACCCCTTCCATCCTCTGCTAGATGAGTCTACCCACCCCTTCCATCCTCTGCTAGATGAGTCTACCCACCCCTTCCAACCTCAGCTAGATGAGTCTACCCACCCCTTCCATCCTCTGCTAGATGAGTCTACCCACCCCTTCCCTCCTCTGCTAGGTGAGTCTACCCACCCCTTCCATCCTCTGCTAGATGAGTCTACCCACCCCTTCCATCCTCTGCTAGATGAGTCTACCCACCCCTTCCATCCTCTGCTAGATGAGTCTACCCACCCCTTCCATCCTCTGCTAGATGAGTCTACCCACCCCTTCCATCCTCTGCTAGATGAGTCTACCCACCCCTTCCATCCTCTGCTAGATGAGTCTACCCACCCCTTCCATCCTCTGCTAGATCAGTCTACCCACCCCTTCCATCCTCTGCTAGATGAGTCTACCCACCCCTTCCATCCTCTGCTAGATGAGTCTACCCACCTCTTCCATCCTCTGCTAGATGAGTCTACCCACCCCTTCCATCCTCTGCTAGAAGAGTCTACCCACCCCTTCCATCCTCTGCTAGATGAGTCTACCCACCCCTTCCATCCTCTGCTAGATTAGTCTACGCACCCTTTCCATCCTTTGCTAGATGAGTCTACCCACCCCCTTCCATCCTCTGCTAGATGAGTCTACCCACCCCTTCCATCCTCTGCTAGATGAGTCTACCCACCCCTTCCATCCTCTGCTAGATGAGTCTTCCCACCCCTTCCATCCACAGCTAGATGAGTCCACCCATCCCCTTCCATCCTCTGCTAGATGAGTCTACCCACCCCTTCCATCCTCTGCTAGATGAGTCTACCCACCCCTTCCATCCTCTGCTAGATGAGTCTATCCACCCCTTCCATCCACTGCTAGATGGGTCTACCCACTCCTTCCATCCTCTGCTAGATGAGTCTACCCACCCCTTCCATCCTCTGCTAGATGTGTCTACCCACCTCTTCCATCCTCTGCTAGATGAGTCTACCCACCCCTTCCATCCTCTGCTAGATGAGTCTACCCACCCCTTCCATCCTCTGCTAGATGAGTCTACCCACCCCTTCCATCCTCTGCTAGATGAGTCTACCCACCCCTTCCATCCTCTGCTAGATGAGTCTACCCACCCCTTCCATCCTCTGCTAGATGAGTTTACCCACCCCTTCCATCCTCTGCTAGATGAGTCTACCCACCCCTTCCATCCTCTGCTAGATGAGTCTACCCACCCCTTCCATCCTCTGCTAGATGAGTCTACCCACCCCTTCCATCCTCTGCTAGATGAGTCTAATCACCCCTTCCATCCTCTGCTGAGATGAGTCTATCCACCCCTTCCATTCTCTGCTAGATGTGTTTACCCACCCCTTCCATCCTCTGCTAGATGAGTCTATCCAACCCTTTCATCCTCTGCTAGATGAGTCTACCCACCCCTTCCACCCTCTCCTAGATGAGTCTACCCACCTCTTTCATCCTCTGCTAGATGAGTGTACCCACCCCCTTCCATCCTCTGCTAGATGAGTCTACCCACCCCTTCCATCCTCTGCTAGATGTGTCTACCCACCCCTTCCATCCTCTGCTAGATGAGTCTACCCACCCCTTCCACTCTCTGCTAGATGAGTCTACCCACCCGTTCCAACCTCTGCTAGATGAGTCTACCCATCCCCTTCCATCCTCTGCTAGATGAGTCTACCCACCCCTTCCATCCTCTGCTAGATGAGTCTACCCACCCCTTCCATCCTCTGCTAGATGAGTCTACCCACCCCTTCCATCCTCTGCTAGATGAGTCTACCCACCCCTTCCATCCTCTGCTAGATGAGTCTACCCACCCCTTCCATCCTCTGCTAGATGAGTCTACCCACCCCTTCCATCCTCTGCTAGATGAGTCTACCCACCCCTTCCATCCTCTGCTAGATGAGTCTACCCACCCCTTCCATCCTCTGCTAGATGAGTCTACCCACCCCTTCCATCCTCTGCTAGATGAGTCTACCCACCCCTTCCATCCTCTGCTAGATGAGTCTACCCACCCCTTCCATCCTCTGCTAGATGAGTCTACCCACCCCTTCCATCCTCTGCTAGATGAGTCTACCCACCCCTTCCATCCTCTGCTAGATGAGTCTACCCACCCCTTCCATCCTCTGCTAGATGAGTCTACCCACCCCTTCCATCCTCTGCTAGATGAGTCTACCCACCCCTTCCATCCTCTGCTAGATGAGTCTACCCACCCCTTCCATCCTCTGCTAGATGAGTCTACCCACCCCTTCCATCCTCTGCTAGATGAGTCTACCCACCCCTTCCATCCTCTGCTAGATGAGTCTACCCACCCCTTCCATCCTCTGCTAGATGAGTCTACCCACCCCTCTGCTAGATGAGTCTATTCCATCTCTGCTAGATGAGTCTACCCACTCCTTCCATCCTCTGCTAGATGAGTCTACCCACCCCTTCCATCCTCTGCTAGATGAGTCTACCCACCCCTTACATCCTCTGCTAGGTGAGTCTACCCACCCCTTCCATCCTCTGCTAGATGAGTCTACCCACCCCTTCCATCCTCTGCTAGATGAGTCTACCCACCCCTTCCATCATCTGCTACATGAGTCTACCCACCCCTTCCATCCTCTGCTAGATGAGTCTACCCACCCCTTCCATCCTCTGCTAGATGAGTCTACCCATCCCCTTCCATCCTCTGCTAGATGAGTCTACCCACCCCTTCCATCCTCTGCTAGATGAGTCTACCCCCCCCATCCTCTGCTTCCCCATCCATCTGCTAGATGAGTCTACCCACCCCTTCCATCCTCTGCTATATAAGTCTACCCACCCCTTCCATCCACTGCTAGATGGGTCTACCCACCCCTTCCATCCTCTTCTAGATGAGTCTACCCACCCCTTCCATCCGCTGCGAGATGAGTCTATCCACCCCTTCCATCCTCTGCTAGATGAGTCTACCCACCCCTTCCATCCTCTGCTAGATGAGTCTAACCACCCCTTCCATCCTCTGCTAGATGAGTCTACCCACCCCTTCCATCCTCTGCTAAATGAGTCTACCCACCCCTTCCATCCTCTGCTAGATGAGTCTACCCACCCCTTCCATCCTCTGCTAGATGAGTCTACCCACCCCTTCCATCCTCTGCTAGATGAGTCTACCCACCCCTTCCATCCTCTGCTAGATCTACCCAGTAGATGAGTCTACCCACCCCTTCCATCCTCTCCTAGATGAGTCTACCCACCCCTTCCATCCTCAGCTAGATGAGCCTACCCACCCCTTCCATCCTCTGCTAGATGAGTCTACCCACCCCTTCCATCCCTGCTTCCATCCTCTGCTAGATGAGTCTACCCACCCCTTCCATCCTCTGCTAGATGAGTCTACCCACCCCTTCCATCCTCTGCTAGATGAGTCTACCCACCCCTTCCATCCTCTGCTAGATGAGTCTACCCACCCCTTCCATCCTCTGCTAGATGAGTCTACCCACCCCTTCCATCCTCTGCTAGATGAGTCTAACCACCCCTTCCATCCTCTGCTAGATGAGTCTTCCCACCCCTTCCATCCTCTGCTAGATGGGTCTACCCACTCCTTCCATCCTCTGCTAGATGAGTCTACCCACCCCTTCCATCCTCTGCTAGATGAGTCTACCCACCCCTTCCATCCTCTGCTAGATGAGTCTACCCACCCCTTCCATCCTCTGCTAGATGAGTCTACCCACCCCTTCCATCCTCTGCTAGATGAGTCTACCCACCCCTTCCATCCTCTGCTAGATGAGTCTACCCACCCCTTCCATCCTCTGCTAGATGAGTCCACCCACCCCTTCCATCCTCTGCTAGATGAGTCTACCCACCCCTTCCATCCTCTGCTAGATGAGTCTACCCACCCCTTCCATCCTCTGCTAGATGAGTCTACCCACCCCTTCCATCCTCTGCTAGATGAGTCTACCCACCCCTTCCATCCTCTGCTAGATGAGTCTCCCCACCCCTTCCATCCTCTGCTAGATGAGTCTACCCACCCCTTCCATCCTCTGCTAGATGAGTCTACCCACCCCTTCCATCCTCTGCTAGATGAGTCTACCCACCCCTTCCATCCTCTGCTAGATGAGTCTACCCACCCCTTCCATCCTCTGCTAGATGAGTCTACCCACCCCTTCCATCCTCTGCTAGATGAGTCTAACCACCCCTTCCATCCTCTGCTAGATGAGTCTACCCACCCCTTCCATCCTCTGCTAGATGAGTCTACCCACCCCTTCCATCCTCTGCTAGATGAGTCTACCCACCCCTTCCATCCTCTGCTAGATGAGTCTACCCACCCCGTCCATCCTCTGCTAGATGAGTCTACCCACCCCTTCCATCCTCTGCTAGATGAGTCTACCCACCCCTTCCATCCTCTGCTAGATGAGTCTACCCACCCCTTCCATCCTCTGCTAGATGAGTCTACCCACCCCTTCCATCCTCTGCTAGATGAGTCTACCCACCCCTTCCATCCTCTGCTAGATGAGTCTACCCACCCCTTCCATCCTCTGCTAGATGAGTCTACCCACCCCTTTCATCCTCTGCTAGATGAGTCTACCCACCCCTTCCATCCTCTGCTAGATGAGTCTACCCACCCCTTACATCCTCTGCTAGATGAGTCTACCCACCCCTTCCATCCTCTGCTAGATGAGTCTACCCACCCCTTCCATCCTCTGCTAGATGAGTCTACCCACCCCTTCCATCCTCTGCTAGATGAGTCTACCCACCCCTTCCATCCTCTGCTAGATGAGCTCTACCCACCCCTTTCCTCCTCTGCTAGATGAGTCTACCCACCCCTTCCATCCTCTGCTAGATTAGTCTACCCGCCCCTTCCATCCTCTGCTAGATGAGTCTACCCACACCTTCCATCCTCTGCTAGATGAGTCTACCCATCCCTTCCACCCTCTCCTAGATGAGTCTAACCACCCCTTTCATCCTCTGCTAGATGAGTCTACCCACCCCTTCCATCCTATGCTAGATGAGTCTACCCACCCCTTCCATCCTCTGCTAGATAAGTCTACCCACCCCTTCCATCCTTTGCTAGATGTGTCTACCCACCCCTTCCATCCTCTGTTAGATGAGTCTTCCTACCCCTTCCATCCTCTGCTAGATGAGTCTACCCACCCCTTCCATCCTCTGCTAGATGAGTCTACCCACCCCTTCCATCCTCTGGTAGATGAGTCTACCCACCCCTTCCATAATCTGCTAGATGAGTCTACCCACCCCTTCCATCCTCTGCTAGATGAGTCTACCCACCCCTTCCATTCTCTGCTAGATGAATCTACCCACCCCTTCCATCCTCTGCTAGATGAGTCTACCCACCCCTTCCATCCTCTGCTAGATGAGTCTACCCACTCCTTCCATCCTCTGCTAGATGAGTCTACCCACCCCTTCCATCCTCTGCTAGATGAGTCTACCCACCCCTTCCATCCTCTGCTAGGTGAGTCTACCCACCCCTTCCATCCTCTGCTAGATGAGTCTACCCACCCCTTCCATCCTCTGCTAGATGAGTCTAACCACCCCTTCCATCCTCTGCTAGATGAGTCTACCCACCCCTTCCATCCTCTGCTAGATGAGTCTACCCACCCCTTCCATCCTCTGCTAGGTGAGTCTACCCACCCCTTCCATCCTCTGCTAGATGAGTCTACCCACCCCTTCCATCCTCTGCTAGATGAGTCTACCCACCCCTTCCATCCTCTGCTAGATGAGTCTACCCACCCCTTCCATCCTCTGCTAGATGAGTCTACCCACCCCTTCCATCCTCTGCTAGGTGAGTCTACCCACCCCTTCCATCCTCTGCTAGATTAGTCTACCCACCCCTTCCATCCTCTGCTAGATGTGTCTACCCACCCCGTCCATCCTCTGCTAGGTGAGTCTACCCACCCCTTCCATCCTCTGCTAGATGAGTCTACCCACCCCTTCCATCCTCTGCTAGATGAGTCTTCCTACCCCTTCCATCCACAGCTAGATGAGTCCACCCACCCCTTCCATCCTCTGCTAGATGAGTCTACCCACCCCTTCCATCCTCTGCTAGATGAGTCTACCCACCCCTTCCATCCTCTGCTAGAAGAGTCTACCCACCCCTTCCATTTTCTGCTAGATGAGTCTACCCACCCCTTCCATCCTCTGCTAGATGCTAGATCTCTACCCACCCCTTCCATCCTCTGCTAGATGAGTCTACCCACCCCTTCCATCCTCTGCTAGATGAGTCTACCCACCCCTTCCATCCTCTGCTAGATGAGTCTACCCACCCCTTCCATCCTCTGCTAGATGAGTCTACCCATTCCATCCTCTGCTAGATGAGTCTACCCACCCCTTCCATCCTCTGCTAGCTGAGTCTACCCACCCCTTCCATCCTCTGCTAGATGAGTCTACCCACCCCTTTCATCCTCTGCTAGATGAGTCTACCCACCCCTTACCTCCTCTGCTAGAAGAGTCTACCCCCCCCTTCCATCCTCTGCTAGATGAGTCTACCCACCCCTTCCATCCTCTGCTAGAAGAGTCTACCCACCCCTTCCATCCTCTGCTAGATGAGTCTACCCACCCCCTTCCATCCTCTGCTAGATGAGTCTACCCACCCCTTCCATCCTCTGCTAGATGAGTCTACCCACCCCATCCATCCTCTGCTAGATGAGTCTAACCACCCCTTCCATCCTCTGCTAGATGAGTCTACCCACCCCTTCCATCCTCTGCTAGATGAGTCTACCCACCCCTTCCATCCTCTGCTAGATGAGTCTACCCACCCCTTCCATCCTCTGCTAGATGAGTCTACCCACCCCTTCCATCCTCTGCTAGATGAGTCTACCCACCCCTTCCATCCTCTGCTAGATGAGTCTACCCACCCCTTCCATCCTCTGCTAGATGAGTCTACCCACCCCTTCCATCCTCTGCTAGATGAGTCTACCCACACCTTCCATCCTCTGCTAGAAGAGTCTACCCACCCCTTCCATCCTCTGCTAGATGAGTCTACCCACCCCTTCCATCCTCTGCTAGATGAGTCTACCCACTCCTTCCATCCTCTGCTAGATGAGTCTACCCACCCCTTCCATCCTCTGCTAGATGAGTCTACCCACCCCTTCCATCCTCTGCTAGATGAGTCTACCCACCCCTTCCATCCTCTGCTAGATGAGTCTACCCCCCCCTTCCATACACTGCTAGCTGAGTCTAACCACCCCTTCCATCCTCTGCTAGATGAGTCTACCCTCCCCTTCCATCCTCTGCTAGATGAGTCTACCCACCCCTTCCATCCTCTGCTAGATGAGTCTACCCACCCCTTCCATCCTCTGCTAGATGAGTCTACCCACCCCTTCCATCCTCTGCTAGATGAGTCTACCCACCCCTTCCATCCTCTGCTAGATGAGTCTACCCACCCCTTCCATCCTCTGCTAGATGAGTCTACCCACCCCTTCCATCCTCTGCTAGATGAGTCTACCCACCCCTTCCATTTTCTGCTAGATGAGTCTACCCACCCCTTCCATCCTCTGCTAGATGAGTCTACCCACCCCTTCCATCCTCTGCTAGATGAGTCTACCCACCCCTTCCATCCTCTGCTAGATGAGTCTACCCACCACTTCCATCCTCTGCTAGATGAGTCTACCCACCCCTTCCATCCTCTGCTAGATGAGTCTACCCACCCCTTCCATCCTCTGCTAGATGAGTCTACCCACCCCTTCCATCCTCTGCTAGATGAGTCTACCCACCCCTTCCATCCTCTGCTAGAAGAGTCTACCCCCCCCTTCCATCCTCTGCTAGATGAGTCTACCCACCCATTCCATCCTCTGCTAGATGAGTCTACCCACCCCTTTCATCCTCTGCTAGATGAGTCTACCCACCCCTTCCATCCTCTGCTAGATTAGTCTACCCGCCCCGTCCATCCTCTGCTAGATGAGTCTACCCACACCTTCCATCCTCTGCTAGATGAGTCTACCCACCCCTTCCATCCTCTGCTAGATTAGTCTACCCGCCCCTTCCATCCTCTGCTAGATGAGTCTACCCACACCTTCCATCCTCTGCTAGAAGAGTCTACCCACCCCTTCCATCCTCTGCTAGATGAGTCTACCCACCCCGTCCATCCTCTGCTAGATGAGTCTACCCACCCCTTCCATCCTCTGCTAGATTAGTCTACCCGCCCCTTCCATCCTCTGCTAGATGAGTCTACCCACACCTTCCATCCTCTGCTAGATGAGTCTACCCACCCCTTCCATCCTCTGCTAGATGAGTCTACCCACCCCTTCCATCCTCTGCTAGATGAGTCTACCCACCCCTTCCATCCTCTGCTAGATGAGTCTACCCACCCCATCCATCCGCTGCTAGATTAGTCTACCCACCCCTTCCATCCTCTGCTAGATGAGTCTACCCACCCCTTCCATCCTCTGCTAGATGAGTCTACCCACCCCTTCCATCCTCTGCTAGATGAGTCTACCCACCCCTTCCATCCTCTGCTAGATGAGTCTACCCACCCCTTCCATCCTCTGCTAGATGAGTCTACCCACCCCTTCCATCCTCTGCTAGATGAGTCTACCCACCCTTTCCATCCTCTGCTAGATGAGTCTACCCACCCCTTCCATCCTCTGCTAGATGAGTCTACCCACCCCTTCCATCCTCTGCTAGATGAGTCTACCCACCCCTTCCATCCTCTGCTAGATGAGTCTACCCACCCCTTCCATCCTCTGCTAGATGAGTCTACCCACCCCTTCCATCCTCTGCTAGATGAGTCTACCCACCCCTTCCATCCTCTGCTAGATGAGTCTACCCACCCCTTCCATCCTCTGCTAGATGAGTCTACCCCCCCCCTTCCATCCTCTGCTAGATATGTCTACCCACCCCTTCCATCCTCTGATAGATAAGTCTACCCACCCCTTCCATCCTCTGCTAGATGAGTCTACCCACCTCTTCCATCCTCTGCTAGATTAGTCTACGCACCCTTTCCATCCTTTGCTAGATGAGTCTACCCACCCCCTTCCATCCTCTGCTAAATGAGTCTACCCACCCCTTCCATCCTCTGCTAGATGAGTCTACCCACCCCTTCCATCCTCTGCTAGATTTGTCTTCCCACCCGTTCCAACCTCTGCTAGATGAGTCTACCCATCCCCTTGCATCCTCTGCTAGATGAGTCTACCCACCCCTTCCGTCCTCTGCTAGATGAGTCTACCCACCTCTTCCCTCCTCTGCTAGATGTGTCTACCCACCCCTTCTATCCTTTGCTAGATGAGTCTACCCACCCCTTCCATCCTCTGCTGAGATGAGTCTACCCACCCCTTTCATCCTCTGCTAGATGAGTCTACCCACCCCTTCCATCCTCTGCTAGACGAGTCTACCCAACCCTTCCATCCTCTGCTAGATGTGTCTTCCCACCCCTTCCATCCTCTGCTAGATGAGTCTACGCACCCCTTCCATCCTCTGCTGAGATGAGTCTATCCACCCCTTCCATCCTCTGGTAGATGAGTCTATCCACCCCTTCCATCCTCTGCTAGATGAGTTTACCCACCCCTTCCATCCTCTGCTTGATGTGTCTAACCACCCCTTCCATCCTCTGCTAGATATGTCTACCCACCCCTTCCATCCTCTGATAGATAAGTCTACCCACCCCTTCCATCCTCTGCTAGATGTGTCTACCCACCCCTTCCATCCTCTGCTAGGTTTGTCTACCCACCCCTTTCATCCTCTGCTAGATGAGTCTACCCACCCCTTCCATCCTCTGCTAGATGAGTCTACCCATCCCTTCCATCCTGTGCTAGGTGAGTCTGCCCACCCCTTCCATCCTCTGCTAGGTGAGTCTACCCATCCCTTCCATCCTCTGCTAGATGAGTCTACCCATCCCTTCCATCCTCTGCTAGATGAGTCTACCCACCCCTTCCATCCTCTGTTAGATGAGTCTACCCACTCCTTCCATCCTCTGCTAGATGAGTCTACCCATCCCTTCCATCCTCTGCTAGATGAGTCTACCCACCCCTTCCATCCTCTGCTAGGTGAGTCTACCCATCCCTTCCATCCTCTGATAGATGGGTCTACCGAACCTTTCCATCCTCTGCTATATGAGTCTACCCACCCGTTCCATCCTCTGCTAGATGAGTCTACCCACCCCTTCCATCCTCTGCTAGATGAGTCTACCCACCCCTTCCATCCTCTGCTAGGTGAGTCTACCCATCCCTTCCATCCTCTGCTAGATGGGTCTACCCACCCTTTCCATCCTCTGCTAGATGAGTCTACCCACCCGTTCCATCCTCTGCTAGATGAGTCTTCCCACCCCTTCCATCCTCTGCTAGATGAGTCTACCCACCCCTTCCATCCTCTGCTAGGTGAGTCTACCCACCCCTTCCATCCTCTGCTAGATGAGTCTACCCATACCTTCCATCCTCTGCTAGGTGAGTCTACCCACCCCTTCCATCCTCTGCTAGATGAGTCTACCCATCCCTTCCATCCTCTGCTAGATGAGTCTACCCACCCCTTCCATCCTCTGCTAGATGAGTCTACCCACCCCTTCCATCCTCTGCTAGGTGAGTCTACCCACCCCTTCCATCCTCTGCTAGGTGAGTCTACCACCCCTTCCATCCTCTGCTAGGTGAGTCTACCCACCCCTTCCATCGTCTGCTAGATGAGTCTACCCACCCCTTCCATCCTCTGCTAGGTGAGGCTACCCACCCCTTCCATCCTCTGCTAGGTGAGTCTACCCACCCCTTCCATCCTCTGCTAGGTGAGTCTACCCACCCCTTCCATCCTCTGCTAGGTGAGTCTACCCACCCCTTCCATCCTCTGCTAGATGAGTCTACCCATCCCTTCCATCCTCTGCTAGGTGATTCTACCCACCCTTTCCATCCTCTGCTAGATGAGTCTACCCATCCCTTCCATCCTCTGCTAGATGAGTCTACCCACCCCTTCCATCCTCTGCTAGATGAGTCTACCCACCCCATCCCTCCACTGCTAGGTGAGTCTACCCACCCCTTCCATCCTCTGCTAGATGAGTCTACCCACCCCTTCCATCCTCTGCTAGGTGAGTCTACGCACCCCTTCCATCCTCTGCTAGGTGAGTCTACGCACCCCTTCCATCCTCTGCTAGATGATTCTACCCACCCCTTCCATCCTCTGCTAGATGAGTCTACCCATCCCTTCCATCCTCTGCTAGATGAGTCTACGCACCCCTTCCATCCTCTGCTAGATGAGTCTACCCACCCATTCCATCCTCTGCCAGGTGAGTCTACCCACCCCTTCCATCCTCTGCTAGGTGAGTCTACGCACCCCTTCCATCCTCTGCTAGATGAGTCTACCCACCCCTTCCATCCTCTGCTAGATGAGTCTACCCACCCCTTCCATCCTCTGCTAGGTGAGTCTACCCACCCCTTCCATCCTCTGCTAGATGAGTCTACCCACCCCTTCCATCCTCTGCTTGGTGAGTCTACCCACCCCTTCCATCCTCTGCTAGATGAGTCTACCCACCCCTTCCATCCTCTGCTAGGTGAGTCTACCCACCCCTTCCATCCTCTGCTAGATGAGTCTACCCACCCCTTCCATCCTCTGCTAGATGAGTCTACC
Organism: Cherax quadricarinatus; assembly: GCF_038502225.1. Classification (NCBI taxonomy): domain Eukaryota; kingdom Metazoa; phylum Arthropoda; class Malacostraca; order Decapoda; family Parastacidae; genus Cherax; species Cherax quadricarinatus. The sequence goes on along the minus strand of NC_091294.1, from coordinate 60,865,145 downwards.
CACCCCTTCCATCCTCTGCTAGGTGAGTCTACCCACCCCTTCCATCCTCTGCTAGGTGAGTCTACAAACCCCTTCCATCCTCTGCTAGGTGAGTCTACCAACCCCTTCCATCCTCTGCTAGGTGAGTCTACCCACCCCTACCATCCTCTGCTAGGTGAGTCTACCCACCCCTTCCATCCTCTGCTAGGTGAGTCTACCCACCCCTTCCATCCTCTGCTAGGTGAGTCTACCCACCCCTACCATCCTCTGCTAGGTGAGTCTACCCACCCCTTCCATCCTCTGCTAGGTGAGTCTACCCACCCCTTCCATCCTCTGCTAGGTGAGTCTACCCACCCCTTCCATCCTCTGCTAGATGAGTCTACCCACCCCTTCCATCCTCTGCTAGGTGAGTCTACCCACCCCTTCCATCCTCTGCTAGGTGAGTCTACCCACCCCTTCCATCCTCTGCTAGGTGAGTCTACCCACCCCTTCCATCCTCTGCTAGGTGAGTCTACCCACCCCTTACATCCTCTGCTAGGTGAGTCTACCCACCCCTACCATCCTCTGCTAGGTGAGTCTACCCACCCCTTCCATCCTCTGCTAGGTGAGTCTACCCACCCCTTCCATCCTCTGCTAGGTGAGTCTACCCACCCCGTCCATCCTCTGCGAGGTGAGGCTACCCACCCCTACCATCCTCTGCTAGGTGAGTCTACCCACCCCTTTCATCCTCTGCTAGGTGAGTCTACCCACCCCTACCATCCTCTGCTAGGTGAGCCTACCCACCCCTACCATCCTCTGCTAGGTGAGTCTACCCACCCCTACCATCCTCTGCTAGGTGAGTCTACCCACCCCTTCCATCCTCTGCTAGGTGAGGCTACCCACCCCTTCCATCCTCTGCTAGGTGAGTCTACCCACCCCTTCCATCCTCTGCTAGGTGAGTCTACCCACCCCTACCATCCTCTGCTAGGTGAGTCTACCCACCCCTACCATCCTCTGCTAGGTGAGTCTACCCACCCCTTCCATCCTCTGCTAGATGAGTCTACCCATCCCTTCCATCCTCTGCTAGGTGAGTCTACCCACCCCTTCCATCCTCTGCTAGGTGAGTCTACCCACCCCTTCCATCCTCTGCTAGATGAGTCTACCCTCCCCTTCCATCCTCTGCTAGGTGAGTCTACCCACCCCTTCCATCCTCTGCTAGATGAGTCTACCCACCCCTTCCATCCTCTGCTAGATGAGTCTACCCACCCCTTCCACCCTCTCCTAGATGAGTCTACCCACCCCTTCCATCCTCTGCTAGATGAGTCTACCCACCCCTTCCATCCTCTGCTAGATCAGTCTACCCACCCCTTCCATCCTCTGCTAGGTGAGTCTACCCACCCCTTCCATCCTCTGCTAGATGAGTCTACCCACCCCTTCCATCCTCTGCTAGGTGAGTCTACCCACCCCTTCCATCCTCTGCTAGATGAGTCTACCCACCCCTTCCATCCTCTGCTAGGTGAGTCTACCCACCCCTTCCATCCTCTGCTAGATGAGTCTACCCACCTCTTCCATCCTCTGCTAGATGAGTCTACCCACCCCTTCCATCCTCTGCTAGATGAGTCTTCCCACCCCTTCCATCCTCTGCTAGATGAGTCTACCCACCCCTTCCATCCTCTGCTAGATGAGTCTACCCCCCCCTTCCATCCTCTGCTAGATGAGTCTACCCACCCCTTCCATCTTCTGCTAGATGAGTCGACCCACCCCTTCCATCCTCTGCTAGATGAGTCTACCCACCCCTTCCATCCTCTGCTAGATGAGTCTACCCACCCCTTCCATCCTCTGCTAGATGAGTCTACCCACCCCTTCCATCCTCTGCTAGGTGAGTCTACCCACCCCTTCCATCCTCTGCTAGGTGAGTCTACCCACCCCTTCCATCCTCTGCTAGGTGAGTCTACCCACCCCTTCCATCCTCTTCTAGGTGAGTCTACCCACCCCTACCATCCTCTGCTAGGTGAGTCTACCCACCCCTTCCATCCTCTGCTAGGTGAGTCTACCCACCCCTTCCATCCTCTGCTAGGTGAGTCTACCCACCCCTTCCATCCTCTGCTAGGTGAGTCTACCCACCCCTTCCATCCTCTGCTAGGTGAGTCTACCCACCCCTTCCATCCTCTGCTAGGTGAGTCTACCCACCCCTTCCATCCTCTGCTAGATGAGTCTACCCCCCCCATCCAACCTCTGCTAGATGAGTCTACCCACCCCTTCCATCCTCTGCTTGGTGAGTCTACCCACCCCTTCCATCCTCTGCTAGGTGAGTATACCCACCCCTTCCATCCTCTGCTAGGTGAGTCTACCCACCCCTTCCATCCTCTGCTAGGTGAGTCTACCCACCCCTTCCATCCTCTGCTAGGTGAGTCTACCCACCCCTTCCATCCTCTGCTAGGTGAGTCTACCCACCCCTTCCATGCTCTGCGAGGTGGGTCTACCCACCCCTTCCATCCTCTGCTAGGTGAGTCTACCCACCCCTTCCATCCTCTGCTAGGTGAGTCTACCCACCCCTTCCATCCTCTGCTAGGTGAGTCTACCCACCCCTACCATCCTCTGCTAGGTGAGTCTACCCACCCCTTCCATCCTCTGCTAGGTGAGTCTACCCACCCCTTCCATCCTCTGCTAGGTGAGTCTACCCACCCCTTCCATCCTCTGCTAGATGAGTCTACCCACCCCTTCCATCCTCTGCTAGGTGAGTCTACCCACCCCTTCCATCCTCTGCTAGATGAGGCTACCCACCCCTTCCATCCTCTGCTAGGTGAGTCTACCCAACCCTACCATCCTCTGCTAGGTGAGTCTACCCACCCCTTCATCCTCTGCTAGGTGAGTCTACCCACCCCTTCCATCCTCTGCTAGATGAGTCTACCCATCCCTTCCATCCTCTGCTAGGTGAGTCTACCCACCCCTTCCATCCTCTGCTAGGTGAGTCTACCCACCCCTTCCATCCTCTGCTAGGTGAGTCTACCCACCCCTACCATCCTCTGCTAGGTGAGTCTACCCACCCCTACCATCCTCTGCTAGGTGAGTCTACCCACCCCTTCCATCATCTGCTACATGAGTCTACCCACCCCATCCATCCGCTGCTAGATGAGTCTACCCACCCCTTCCATCCTCTGCTAGATGATTCTACCCACCCCTTCCATCCTCTGCTAGATGGGTCTACCCACCCCTTCCATCCTCTGCTAGGTGAGTCTACCCACCCCTTCCCTCCTCTGCTAGATGAGTCTACCCACCCCTTCCATCCTCTGCTAGGTGAGTCTACCCACCCCTTCCATCCTCTGCTAGATGAGTCTACCCACCCCTTCCATCCTCTGCTAGGTGAGTCTACCCACCCCTTCCATCCTCTGCTAGATGAGTCTACCAACCCCTTCCATCCTCTGCTAGGTGAGTCTACCCACCCCTACCATCCTCTGCTAGGTGAGTCTACCCACCCCTTCCATCCTCTGCTAGGTGAGTCTACCCACCCCAACCAACCTCTGCTAGGTGAGTCTACCCACCCCTTCCATCCTCTGCTAGATGAGTCTACCCAACCCTTCCATCCTCTGCTAGGTGAGTCTACCCACCCCTTCCATCCTCTGCTAGGTGAGTCTACCCACCCCTTCCATCCTCTGCTAGGTGAGTCTACCCACCCCTTCCATCCTCTGCTAGATGAGTCTACCCACCCCTTCCATCCTCTGCTAGGTGAGTCTACCCACCCCTTCCATCCTCTGCTAGATGAGTCTACCCACCCCTTCCATCCTCTGCTAGGTGAGTCTACCCACCCCTTCCATCCTCTGCTAGGTGAGTCTACCCACCCCTTCCATCCTCTGCTAGATGAGTCTACCCACCCCTTCCATCCTCTGCTAGGTGAGTCTACCCACCCCTTCCATCCTCTGCTAGATGAGTCTACCCACCCCTTCCATCCTCTGCTAGGTGAGTCTACCCACCCCTACCATCCTCTGCTAGGTGAGTCTACCCACCCCTTCCATCCTCTGCTAGGTGAGTCTACCCACCCCTTCCATCCTCTGCTAGGTGAGTCTACCCACCCCTTCCATCCTCTGCTAGGTGAGTCTACCCACCCCTACCATCCTCTGCTAGGTGAGTCTACCCACCCCTTCCATCCTCTGCTAGGTGAGTCTACCCACCCCTACCATCCTCTGCTAGGTGAGTCTACCCACCCCTTCCATCCTCTGCTAGGTGAGTCTACCCACCCCTACCATCCTCTGCTAGGTGAGTCTACCCACCCCTTCCATCCTCTGCTAGGTGAGTCTACCCACCCCTTCCATCCTCTGCTAGGTGAGTCTACCCACCCCTTCCATCCTCTGCTAGGTGAGTCTACCCACCCCTACCATCCTCTGCTAGGTGAGTCTACCCACCCCTACCCTCCTCTGCTAGGTTAGTCTACCCACCCCTTCCATCCTCTGCTAGATGAGTCTACCCATCCCTTCCATCCTCTGCTAGGTGAGTCTACCCACCCCTTCCATCCTCTGCTAGGTGAGTCTACCCACCCCTTCCATCCTCTGCTAGGTGAGTTTACCCACCCCTACCATCCTCTGCTAGGTGAGTCTACCCACCCCTACCATCCTCTGCTAGGTGAGTCTACCCACCCCTTCCATCCTCTGCTAGGTGAGTCTACCCACCCCTTCCATCCTCTGCTAGATGAGTCTACCCTCCCCTTCCATCCTCTGCTAGATGAGTCTACCCACCCCTTCCATCCTCTGCTAGGTGAGTCTACCCACCCCTTCCATCCTCTGCTAGGTGAGTCTACCCACCCCTTCCATCCTCTGCTAGATGAGTCTACCCACCCCTTCCATCCTCTGCTAGATGAGTCTACCCACCCCTTCCATCCTCTGCTAGGTGAGTCTACCCACCCCTTCCATCCTCTGCTAGATGAGTCTACCCACCCCTTCCATCCTCTGCTAGGTGAGTCTACCCACCCCTTCCATCCTCTGCTAGATGAGTCTACCCACCCCTTCCATCCTCTGCTAGGTGAGTCTACCCACCCCTTCCATCCTCTGCTAGATGAGTCTACCCACCCCTTCCATCCTCTGCTAGGTGAGTCTACCCACCCCTTCCATCCTCTGCTAGATGAGTCTACCCACCCCTTCCATCCTCTGCTAGGTGAGTCTACCCACCCCTTCCATCCTCTGCTAGATGAGTCTACCCACCCCATCCATCCTCTGCTAGGTGAGTCTACCCACCCCTTCCATCCTCTGCTAGATGAGTCTACCCACCCCTTCCATCCTCTGCTAGGTGAGTCTACCCACCCCTTCCATCCTCTGCGAGGTGAGTCTACCCACCCCTTCCATCCTCTGCTAGGTGAGTCTACCCACCCCTTCCATCCTCTGCTAGGTGAGTCTACCCACCCCTTCCATCCTCTGCTAGGTGAGTCTACCCACCCCTACCATCCTCTGCTAGGTGAGTCTACCCACCCCTTCCATCCTCTGCTAGGTGAGTCTACCCACCCCTTCCATCCTCTGCTAGGTGAGTCTACCCACCCCTACCATCCTCTGCTAGGTGAGTCTACCCACCCCTTCCATCCTCTGCTAGGTGAGTCTACCCACCCCTTCCATCCTCTGCTAGGTGAGTCTACCCACCCCTTCCATCCTCTGCTAGATGAGTCTACCCACCCCTTCCATCCTCTGCTAGTTGAGTCTACCCACCCCTTCCATCCTCTGCTAGGTGAGTCTACCCACCCCTTCCATCCTCTGCTAGGTGAGTCTACCCACCCCTTCCATCCTCTGCTAGGTGAGTCTACCCACCCCTTCCATCCTCTGCTAGGTGAGTCTACCCACCCCTACCATACACGGCTAGGTGAGTCTACCCACCCCTTCCATCCTCTGCTAGGTGAGTCTACCCACCCCTTCCATCCTCTGCTAGGTGAGTCTACCCACCCCTTCCATCCTCTGCTAGGTGAGTCTACCCACCCCTACCATCCTCTGCTAGGTGAGTCTACCCACCCCTTCCATCCTCTGCTAGGTGAGTCTACCCACCCCTACCATCCTCTGCTAGGTGAGTCTACCCACCCCTTCCATCCTCTGCTAGGTGAGTCTACCCACCCCTACCATCCTCTGCTAGGTGAGTCTACCCACCCCTTCCATCCTCTGCTAGGTGAGTCTACCCACCCCTTCCATCCTCTGCTAGGTGAGTCTACCCACCCCTTCCATCCTCTGCTAGGTGAGTCTACCCACCCCTTCCATCCTCTGCTAGGTGAGTCTACCCACCCCTACCATCCTCTGCTAGGTGAGTCTACCCACCCCTACCATCCTCTGCTAGGTGAGTCTACCCACCCCTTCCATCCTCTGCTAGATGAGTCTACCCATCCCTTCCATCCTCTGCTAGGTGAGTCTACCCACCCCTTCCATCCTCTGCTAGGTGAGTCTACCCACCCCTTCCATCCTCTGCTAGGTGAGTCTACCCACCCCTACCATCCTCTGCTAGGTGAGTCTACCCACCCCTACCATCCTCTGCTAGGTGAGTCTACCTACCCCTTCCATCCTCTGCTAGGTGAGTCTACCCACTCCTTTCATCCTCTGCTAGATGAGTCTACCCTCGCCTTCCATCCTCTGCTAGATGAGTCTACCCACCCCTTCCATCCTCTGCTAGGTGAGTCTACCCACCCCTTCCATCCTCTGCTAGGTGAGTCTACCCACCCCTTCCATCCTCTGCTAGATGAGTCTACCCACCCCTTCCATCCTCTGCTAGGTGAGTCTACCCACCCCTTCCATCCTCTGCTAGATGAGTCTACCCACCCCTTCCATCCTCTGCTAGGTGAGTCTACCCACCCCTTCCATCCTCTGCTAGATGAGTCTACCCACCCCTTCCATCCTCTGCTAGGTGAGTCTACCCACCCCTTCCATCCTCTGCTAGCTGAGTCTACCCACCCCTTCCATCCTCTGCTAGGTGAGTCTACCCACCCCTTCCATCCTCTGCTAGATGAGTCTACCCACCCCTTCCATCCTCTGCTAGATGAGTCTACCCACCCCTTCCATCCTCTGCTAGGTGAGTCTACCCACCCCTTCCCTCCTCTGCTAGGTGAGTCTACCCACCCCTTCCATCCTCTGCTAGGTAAGTCTACCCACCCCTACCATCCTCTGCTAGATGAGTCTACCCACCCCTTCCATCCTCTGCTAGGTGAGTCTACCCACCCCTACCATCCTCTGCTAGGTGAGTCTACCCACCCCTTCCATCCTCTGCTAGGTGAGTCTACCCACCCCTTCCATCCTCTGCTAGATGAGTCTACCCACCCCTTCCATCCTCTGCTAGGTGAGTCTACCCACCCCTACCATCCTCTGCTAGATGAGTCTACCCACCCCTTCCATCCTCTGCTAGGTGAGTCTACCCACCCCTTCCATCCTCTGCTAGGTGAGTCTACCCACCCCTTCCATCCTCTGCTAGGTGAGTCTACCCACCCCTTCCATCCTCTGCTAGGTGAGTCTACCCACCCCTTCCATCCTCTGCTAGGTGAGTCTACCCACCCCTTCCATCCTCTGCTAGATCAGTCTACCCACCCCTTCCATCCTCCGTATAACAAAAAGGGCGACGGCGATAACGTACAAAGATCTCCTCCTCTAATATTCAACTTGTTCCTGTTTTTTTTTTTGTTTTAACAAGTCAGAAAGTTAACCTTTAAAATTATGCTAAATTTTAATATTGCTTTAGGATTGCAACTGATCCTATACTAACTAACGAAATAAAAAATGTTAAGTTTATTAATTAAATTTTCTAGGTGGTCGAAATTAAATACTTTATATAATTAAGAATATAAGTTTGTACACTTGTATTAGTATAGTGATGAAGAATTATTTTTTATATCAGTACAACTTTTTAAGTATTGTCTGGTATTTTGTCATCTATTATAAAACTGCTGGTACTGACAAGCATGTGTGTGAGATGTGCTCAAAGTTGTTCTTTATTTGAGATTAAATGTCCTCATATAATCTATCTTCTTGACCAAAAAGGCAATCCAAACAGCTTGCTTGAACTATATGATGAACGAATCGCGAACAATAATAATGTATGAAGCAGCAGCACAGCGTCAGGAACAAGGAGACAAAATAACGACCCTAACTGGGGACCATTAGCAGATCCTCCATACAAATCATAAAACTACCTTAATACTGAATCTAAGTTCAGCATAACCAAATCCCCGACTACGACAGTGCGTATATGCTACATAATAGGTTGGAAGTTTTAGCTTGGGACCTGGGTTGACTTAGTGCCAGTACGACGCACAACCTCAGTGAAACGTCAAAAAACACTGACTCTGAACTATGCTCTGTGAACAGAGTTACACAGAGTTACAAAAAGTATGTTTCGACTCACCAGGGAAACCATACTCTACCTAAACAGAGTCTAAATATCGAACTAACAGCCAAAGACAAGAGAGGTGGAAAGAGAGGTGTTGGTCCAGCGAGGACCAGCAGTGGAGAGAGTACTATATCTTGACTACAGGTCGCACATTATGTGGGTATTACATCAGGTAGGTATCACATCAGATGGGTACCACATCAGGTGGGTATCACATCAGGTGGGTATCACATCAGGTAGGTATCACATCAGGTGGGTATCACATCAGGTGGGTATCACATCAGGTAGGTATCACATCAGGTGGGTATCACATCAGGTGGGTATCACATCAGGTGGGTATCACATCAGATGGGTACCACATCAGGTGGGTATCACATCAGGTAGGTATCACATCAGATGGGTATCACATCAGGTGGGTACCACATCAGGTGGGTATCACATCAGGTGGGTATCACATCAGGTAGGTATCACATCAGATGGGTACCACATCAGGTGGGTACCACATCAGGTGGGTATCACATCAGGTGGGTACCACATCAGGTAGGTATCACATCAGGTGGGTATCACATCAGGTGGGTATCACATCAGGTGGGTATCACATCAGGTGGGTATCACATCAGGTAGGTATCACATCAGGTGGGTATCACATCAGGTAGGTATCACATCAGGTGGGTATCACATCAGGTGGGTATCACATCAGGTAGGTATCACATCAGGTGGGTATCACATCAGGTGGGTATCACATCAGGTGGGTACCACATCAGGTGGGTATCACATCAGGTGGGTATCACATCAGGTGGGTATCACATCAGGTAGGTATCACATCAGGTGGGTATCACATCAGGTGGGTATCACATCAGGTGGGTATCACATCAGGTGGGTATCACATCAGGTGGGTATCACATCAGGTGGGTATCACATCAGGTGGGTATCACATCAGGTGGGTATCACATCAGGTGGGTATCACATCAGGTGCGCATCTAAGCGGCTGGTGATCTTGCTTCTTAGAACCTTTTCAAACAATTTTATGACGTGGGACGTTAGTGATATCGGTGTGTAATTCTTTACAACTGTTTTACTGCCATCTTTGTGGAGTGAGGCTATGTCTGTTGTTTTTAGTGACTGTGGGATGACCCCTGTGTCTCTGCTCCCTCTCCATGGAATATTTAAGGCATGTGAAATGGGTTTCCTGCAATTCTTAATGAACACGGAGCTCCACGAGTCTGGGCCTGGGGCAGAGTGCATGGACATGTCATTTATTGCTTTTTCAAAGTCCTGTGGTGTTAGGATACTATCAGGATTTTTGAATTAACCAAATTTTGAGTCTCGTTCATAAAAAAAATAATTTAGACTGTCGTCCCTTAGTCTGATTAATTGCTCACTAAATGCTGAGTCATATTGAGACTTCAGTATCTCACTCATTTCTTTGCTGTCAACGATGTAAATCCCATCTCCTTTAAGCAGGGGCCCAATACTGGATGCGGCATAAAAAAAAAGAAGAATTTTTCTTTTAGTTTATGGCTTTCAGTTCTTCCTGTGTTTCTTGTCTCCTGTATGATTCCTTAAGCGTAAGTTCGACATTTGCTATTTCTCTAACCAGTGCCTCCTGTTGTATTTCAGTTATGCAAGAATGGTATATAATACCGACAAGATGAAATTAAGACACATGTGCAACATCTGGGTATCTTTATTGTAGACGTTTCGCCATCCAGTGGCTTTATCAATACAAATTCTAGGACATAACTTGAAGACAGTAGGACTATATACAGAAGATGAGGTAATCAGTCCCTCAACCTAGGAGTAGGTGCGAACAGCACTTTGCTTCTGCTTCAGAATCTCCACGACTACGACGCTCCTCGCACCCACTTCTAGGTTGAGGGACTGATTACCTCATCTTCTCACTTGAAAAAGTTGTCCAAGGCGTTTTCTGTACCAAGATGCCATTGTGTTGCAGTGTCTGACAAGATGAACATCAAAATGGTATACAATACCGACAGGTTGGTAGGTAAGACACATAGGCAACAGTTAGGCAACTTTATTTCGAAACGTTTCGCCTACATAGTAGGCTTCTTCAGTCGAATACAGAAAGAAGGCAGCAACAGTAGAGGTGTGAAGACGATGTAATCAGTCCATCACCCTTGAAGTCGTAGAATTTGTGGTTGTCAGTCCCTCAGCCTGGAGAAGTTCGGTTCCATAGTCAGGAACCGAACTTCTCCAGGCTGAGGGACTGACAACCTCAAATCTACGACTTCAAGGGTGATGGACTGATTACATCGTCTTCACACCTCTACTGTTGCTGCCTTCTTTCTGTATTCGACTGAAGAAGCCTACTGTGTAGGCGAAACGTTTCGAAATAAAGTTGCCTAACTGTTGCCTATGTGTCTTACCTACCAACCTGTCGGTATTGTATACCATTTTGATGTTCATCTTGTCAGACACTGCAACACAATGGCATCTTGGTACAGAAAACGCCTTGGACAACTTTTTCAAGTGAGAAGATGAGGTAATCAGTCCCTCAACCTAGAAGTGGGTGCGAGGAGCGTCGTAGTCGTGGAGATTCTGAAGCAGAAGCAAAGTGCTGTTCGCACCTACTCCTAGGTTGAGGGACTGATTACCTCATCTTCTGTATATAGTCCTACTGTCTTCAAGTTATATCCTAGAATTTGTATTGATAAAGCCACTGGATGGCGAAACGTCTACAATAAAGATACCCAGATGTTGCACATGTGTCTTATTTCAGTTATGTTGGCCCCATTCAGCGGCTCTGTGATTCTTTGCCTTCGCCTTTAGAGGGAGCATCTCTCTCTAGTTTACATCTTCTCTTTGTTTTTCTTAAACGAATGTGCCTGAAGCACATGCTTAGGATATCTTCCCAGCTTCCTTCATTTAGGACATGGTTAATTTGATCCCGCTGTATATTTTTGTTATGGAAGTTGAAATTGGTGAAGGCACTGTCATGACTGATCTTAATTTGCTGGTCAGAAGCCCCTGTGTATATATTTCTGTACTTCGATTATGTTGTGATCCGAGTGTAATGTTTTTGACACTTGTATTTCGTACCAGGTGATCATTATTAGTGAAGATAAGATCATGTGTATTTTCCAGTCTTGTTGACTCCAATATTTGCTGGCTTAAGGCGATTTTTTTTTGGCGGAGATTTAATAGCTCATGAGTGTGTGAATTTTCATTCGAGATGTGGTGAATGATATTACTCTTGTTAGTGATATTGTTGTGGTATGTTGATATTATGGTGAGTAATGCTGATTTTGTGGTGAGTAATGCTGATCCTGAGGTGAGCAATGCTGATGCTGTGGTGAGTAATGTTGATAGTATAGGATGAGTAATGTTGGTGCTGTGGTGAGTATTGTTGATGTTATGGTGAGTAATGTTGATGCTGTGGAGTAATATTGATGTTGTGGTGAGTAATGTTTAAGCTGTGGTGGTGGTGAGAATGCTATGGAGAGTAATGTTGCTGTTATGGATGATGTTGACACTGTTGATGATGTGGGAGGCCAAGCCCATGATGACACTCTTCAGGTCGCTTGTTCTATCTAGGCTGGAATATTGCTGCACACTAACAGCACCTTTTAAGGCAGGTGAAATTGCTGACCTAGAAAATGTACAGAGAACCTTCATGGCACACATAACTGCGATAAACCACCTCAACTACCGGGAACACTTGAAGTTCCTAAACTTTACTCACTAGAACGCAGGAGGGAGAGATACATGATTATACATACCTGGAAAATCCTAGAGGGACTAGTACCAAACTTGCACACGAAAAAAACTCCCTACGAAAGCAAAAAAACTCGGCAGACGGTGCAACATCCCCCAATGAAAAGCAGGGGTGTCACTAGCACGCTAAGAGACAACACAATAGGTGTCAGGGGCCAAAGAGTGTTCAATTGCCTCCCAGCATACATCAGTGTGATTACCAATCGACCCCTGGCTGTCATCAAGCAGGCACTGGACACGCACCTAAAGTCAGTGCCTGACCAGCCGGGTTGTGGTTCGTACGTTGGATAATGGGCAGCCAACACTAACAAAGTGGTTGATCACCGTGATCCACCATGAGGCCTGGTCACAGACCGAGGCGTGGGGGCGCTGACCCCCGGAACTATATCCACGTATATTTCAGATGATATTGACGCTGTGGCGGGTGATGACGCTGTGGTGGATGATGTTGACGCTGTGGTGGATGATGTTGACGCTGTGGTGGGTGATGTTGAAGCTAAGGTGGGTAATGTTGACGCTCAGGTGGATGATGTTGACGCTGTGGTGGATGATGTTGACGCTGTGGTGGATGATGTTGACGCTGTGGTGGATGATGTTGACGCTGTGGTGGATGATGTTGACGCTGTGGTGGATGATGATGACGCTGTGGTGGATGATGTTGACGCTGTGGTGGGTGATGTTGACGCTGTGGTAGATGATGTTGACGCTGTAGTGGGTGATGTTGAGACTGTGGTGGGTGATGTTGACGCTGTGGTTGACGCTGGTGTTGACTCTACGTTGGATTATGGGCGGCCAACACTAACAGCCTGGTTGATCAGGCCGTAATCCATGATGAGGCCTGCTCACAGACTGAACCGTGGGGGCGCTGACCCCCGGAACTCTATCCACGTAAACTCCAGATAATATTGAAGCTGTGGTGGATGATGACGCTGTGGTGGAAGATGTTGACGCTGTGATGGATGATATGACGCTGTGGTGGATGATGTTGACGCTGTGATGGATGATATGACGCTGCGGCGGTTGATGTTGACGCTGTGGTGGATGATGTTGACGCTGTGGTGGATGATGTTGACTCTGTGATGGATGTTGACGCTGTGGTGGATGATGTTGACTCTGTGATGGATGTTGACGCTGCGGTGGATGATGTTGGCGCTGTGGTGGAA
>NC_091294.1:60719455-60844455 GCF_038502225.1 Cherax quadricarinatus | reverse complement strand
GCCTTCTTGCAGTCCAAAAAAATGCAGTCGATCCACCCCTCTCTCTTTTGTCTTACTTCTGTCACCTTGTCATAAAACTCTAGTAGGTTTATGACACGGGATTTTCCTTCCCTGAAACCGTGCTGGTTGTCAATTATACACTTGTTTCTTTCCAGGTGCTCCACCACTCTCCTCCTGATGATCTTCTCCATGACCTTGCATACTATACACGTTAGTGTATAGTATGCAAGTTTAGTGCCTCATGTCTCTCTCCCTTTTTAAAAATTGGGACTTCATTTGCCATCTTCCATACCTCAGGGAGTTGCCCAGTTTCAAATGATGTGTTGAAGATCTTTGTTAATGGCACACACAGTATCTCTACTCCCTCTTTAAGGACCCACGGAGAGATGGTTTCTTGTCCCACCGCCTTTGAGGTGTCAAGTTCACATAGCAGCTTCTTCACCTCCTCCTTGGTTATATGTACCTCATCCAGCACTTGCTGGTGTACGCCCCTGTTTTGATTTCCTGGAGTCCTACTGGTTTCCACTGTAAATAATTCTTTAAATCTCGTGTTGAGCTCCTGACATACCTCTCGGTCGTTTCTTGTGAACTCCCCATCACCCTTCCTCAGTCTGATTACCTGGTCCTTGACTGTTGTTTTCCTCCTGATGTGGCTGTACAACAGCTTCGGGTCAGTCTTGACTTTCGATGCTATGTCATTTTCATATTGTCGCTGAGCCTCCCTTTTTATCTGTGCATATTCGTTTCTGGCTCTTCGGCTAATCTCTTTATTTTCCTGAGTTCTCTGTCTTCTGTACCTTTTCCATTCTCTAGTACACCTAGCTTTTGCCTCCCTACACCTTTGGGTGAACCAAGGACTCGTTCTGTTCTTCCCATTATTTCTGTTTCCCTTGGGAACAAACCTCTCCTCTGCCTCCCTGAATTTTGTTGCCACATAGTCCATCATTTCTTGTACTGGTTTTCCTGTCAGTTCCCTCCCACTGAATGTCTTGAAGGAAGTTCCTCATGCCTGAGTAGTTCCCCCTTTTGTAGTTTGGTTTTCCCCAACCTATTCCTGCTACTCTCTCCACTTGGAGCTCAACTATGTAGTCGAAGCACAGAACCACATGATCACTAGCTCCCAGGGGCCTTTCATACATGATATCCTCGATGTCAGAACTACTCAAGGTGAACACAAGGTCCAGTCGTGCTGGTTCATCCTCTCCTCTCTCTCTCTGGTAGTGTCTCTAACATGTTGATGCATGAGGTTTTCCAGTACCACATCCATCATCTTGGCTCTCCATGTTTCGGGACCCCCATGGGGCTCCAGGTTTTCCCAGTCAATCTCCTTGTGATTAAAATCACCCATAATTAGTAACTTTGCTTCCCCCATGTGTGCTCTGCTGGCCCCCTCGGCTAGTGTGTCCACCATTGCTCTGTTGCTCTCATCGTATTCTTCTCTTGGCCTCCTGCAGTTCTGTGGTGGGTTGTACATTACTGCAATTATCACTTTATGTCCCTCAGACTGGATTGTTCCTACTAAGTAGTCCCTTTCGCCAGTGCCATCCATTCCTTCCATTTTCTCAAAACCCCACTGGTTTTTAATGAGCAGTGCAACTCCTCCTCCCCCTCTCCTCCCTCTGTCTTTCCTGAGGATTTGATATCCGGAAAGAAAGATTGAATCTGTTATTGTTCTGGTGAGTTTTGTTTCTGTGAGTGCTATTATGTCTGGGGATGTCTCCTTGATTCTTTCATGCCACTCCTCATACTTATTTGTTATTCCATCTGCATTTGTATACCACACCTTCAACTTCTTTTCTAAGACTGCGGTCAGGGAGGTATATTGGGGTTGGGGAAGTGGGAGACCTGATAAGGAAGTATGGGTGGTTGCTGTGGGGGTGGAGTTTGTAATGCAGTGAGTGGGGGCATTGGATGTGGCATTGGTGTTTTGGTTTAGAGTGTTTGGTTGCACTGGGGTTGACCTGGTTGGGAGGCTTCTATAGGAAGTTGTGAGGGAGGCTATATTTGATCTTCTTCCTGGGTCTGGGATCTCCTGTTTGTCTTCTCCATCCTCTCTCTTTCCTCCTTTCGCCTTTGTACCATCTCTCTCAGTTTCTGCCTTTCTTCTTGTGTTCTGTTGTGGTCGAGATACACCTTCCTGTATGCCGGCATGTCCCTTAATCGTGCTTTCTCCTGCAGGATCCTGTTCCGAGTCGATTCTGCCTTGAAGGTCACTTTCACTAGCCGGATTCTTTTTTTTACAAACCCCCCTATTCTCCGAAAATTTTCCAGCTGGGTCATGTCGTCTTCTCCTATTGCTTTTATGATGCTTTCAATTGCTTTTTTCCCCCTTGTTTTCTTGCTTCATATGTTTCCCCTTCAACTTCCTGGAGCCCATACACAAAGACTGACCTCACCCTTTCATTCTCCCACTGCATATCCTTGTGTATCCCCTCATTCAATTTGATTTCCTCCATTGCAGCTTTCCTTTCTTCAGTTTCACTAGCTAATGTACTAGGGCTCAGTGGCCTGTCATTTTCCCTTCTCAGCTTTCCCTGGGCTCTGCTGTGGTCTGTTAGGGCCTCCACATATAGCTTAGCTCTTTCATTTACTACAGTCTCCTCTGATAGAGCTTCTACATGCAGTTTTGCTCCTTCTTTCCCTACAGTCCTCTTATTTGTGACTGAGGTAGCAGTCTCTGATGTCAATCCCAAAATGTACTTTAGTTCTTTAGGCTGTTTAAGATTTTTCAGTTCCTCTTCTAAACTTTGTATCCTAGCCTCTGCTGCTTTGGCTTGCACCTCCCACTTCCTGCTTTTCATATCTATAAGAACATAAGAACATAAGAACGAAGGAACACTGCAGAAGGCCTACTGGCCCATGCGAGGCAGGTCCAAGTCTCCTACCGGCTTAAGCCAATGCACCCGACCTAGTCAGGTCAGGTCACATTGACTTAAGGGAGGAACACGGCAACCGACCTGGTAGCACAAGCTATCAGGTCTAACTCACACCCACCCACATCCACTCATGTATTTATCCAACCTATTTTTAAAGCTACACAACGTTCTGGCCTCTATAACGGTACTTGGGAGTTTGTTCCACTCATCCACAACTCTATTACCAAACCAGTACTTTCCTATATCCTTCCTGAATCTGAATTTTTCCAACTTAAAACCATTGCTGCGAGTCCTCTCTAGGCTAGATATTTTCAGCACACTATTTACATCCCCTTTATTTATTCCTGTCTTCCATTTATACACCTCAATCATATCCCCCCTAATTCTACGTCTTTCTAGAGAGTGCAGATTCAGGGCCCTTAGTCTATCCTCATAGGGAAGGTTTCTGATACATGGGATCAACTTTGTCATCCTCCTTTGTACATTTTCCAGAGAATTTATATCCATTCTGTAATAAGGTGACCAAAACTGTGCAGCATAATCTAAATGAGGCCTAACCAAGGATGTATAGAGTTGAAGAACAACCTGAGGACTCCTATTATTTATGCTTCTTGATATGAAGCCAAGGATTCTATTAGCTTTATTGCGAACACTTATGCACTGTTGTCTTGGTTTCAGATTACTGCTAACCAGAACTCCTAAATCTTTTTCGCAATCCGTAATATTAAGATCTACATTATTTAGTTTATATGTGGCATGGTTATTGTCCTGTCCAACATTTAGAACTTTGCATTTGTCTATATTAAACTGCATCTGCCACTTCTCCGACCACTGCATCAGTCTATTCAAATCTTCCTGGAGTGCTCGAATGTCCTCGTCAGAATGAATTCGACGGCCTATTTTGGTGTCATCGGCAAACTTGCCGATGTCGCTCTTTATGCCCTCATCTATGTCGTTTATGTAGATTGTGAACAGCAGGGGGCCCAACACTGACCCCTGTGGAACACCGCTCGTGACACTTCCCCACTCTGATTTCTCCCCATTTATGCAAATTCTCTGCTGCCTATTTGTCAACCATGCCTCTATCCAGGAAAAAATTTCTCCTCCTATTCCATGTGCTTTAATTTTCCTCAATAGTCTCTGATGTGGGACCCTGTCAAAAGCCTTACTGAAGTCCATATACACAATATCATATTCATTACCATGATCTACCTCCTCAAATACCTTAGTGAAAAAAGTTAATAAATTCGTAAGGCAGGAACGCCCCTTTGTAAAACCATGCTGAGATTCGTTGATTAATTTATGCTTTTCAAGGTGGCTACGAACTGCCTCGGCAATTATTGATTCCATAAATTTTCCCACTATGGAGGTTAGGCTTATTGGTCTATAGTTCGAAGCTAAGGACCTGTCACCTGTTTTAAAAATAGGTATCACATTTGCCATTTTCCACTTATCTGGCACCATGCCAGTTTGTAGTGATATGTTGAAAAGATTAGCCAAAGGTGTGCTAAGCTCCTCTTTACATTCCTTTAGAACCCTTGCATACAGTTCATCAGGGCCTGGGGATTTGTTAGGTTTTAATTTATCTATTTGCCTAAGGACCATGTCACTTGTGACCCTAATAGTACACAGTTTATTATCGTCCTGTTCTACATAATTTATCATTACTGGAATATCGCTGGTATCCTCCTGTGTAAAAACTGAGAGGAAGTATGTGTTAAAAATTCTACACATTTCCTTATCACTGTCAGTGAGCTGACCCGAGGAACTTTTGAGTGGGCCTATCTTGTCCCTGATCTTACTTCTGTATACCTGAAAGAATCCTTTTGGGTTAGTCTTCGATTCTCTTGCAACTTTAACCTCATAATCTCTTTTTGCTTTTCTAATTCCCTTTTTTATTTCTCTCTTTAACTGAATATATCGATTTCTCAATTGCCCCTCTCCTCTTTTGATTTGCCTATATATGCCTCTCTTTTGACCAATCAGATATTTTAATCTATTGTTCATCCATTTAGGATCATTTTTGTTTGATCTGATTTCCCTATTTGGAACATAATTTGACTGAGCAGCTAGAACTATGCCCTGGAAAGCATCATATCGGCAACCATCACCACCTACCTGACCCTTAGTCAGGTCATTCCAGTTCAGCCCACCTAAGTAATTTTTCAGTCCTATGAAATCAGCCAAGCGAAAGTCAGGGACGGAGACTTGATTGCCATTATTAGGGGAATTCCATGATATATTAAAACTGAGTGATTTGTGATCACTTTCCCCAAGCTCATCATTAACCTCAAGATTATTAATTAGTGTTTCCCTACTGGCAAGAACCAAGTCAAGGAGGTTATTTCCCCTAGTTGGCTCTGTCACAAACTGTTTTAAAAAACAATCCTGGATCGTATCAAGAAAGTCACCTGACTCTAAATTTCCTGTCAAATTGCTCCAGTCAATCTGTCTATAGTTGAAATCTCCCATTAGCACAACATTTTCGTATGTAGATGCCTTACGAATTTCGTCCCATAGAAGTTTACTGCACTCCCTATCAAGATTTGGGGCCCTGTAAATCACACCCAAAATTAGTTTTTCTCGGCCCTCGAGAAGCTGTAACCAAACAGATTCAGTGGCTGACGCTTCTAATTTAATATCTTGTCTAACACAACAATTTAAATTGTCTCTGACATACATCGCTACTCCACCACCTTTCCTGTTGACCCTGTCAGTGTGGAATAATTTATAGCCTTGTATGTGACATTCAGAGGGCATCTCTCTATCTTTCAGATTGAGCCAGGTCTCTGTTATAGCAATAATATCTATGTCTCCTGCACTTGCAATTAATCTTAGCTCATCTATCTTATTTCTTACACTCCTGCTATTAGTATAGTAAACCTTAAGGGAGCTAGTCCCTTGCTGCCCTCTGCTGTCCCCCTTTGTTTGCTGACCTGATCTATTGTCTTTATTTATAACTTCATGCTGAATGCCTTTTATACATTTACTGTTTCCAACCCAAGTGTTGCAACCTGCTTGTTTCCCACACACACCCATACCTCTATCTTCCATCAGTTTAAAATCATAGGCATTTCACCAATGGCCTTCTCAATCGAGTCTGCAAGTGCTACCACCCCAGCCCCAGAGAGATGTACCCCATCCCTTGCATACATATCATGTTTGCCATAAAAGTTGTTCCAGTTGTCAATGAATCGGATTGCAAGTTCCTTGCAGTATCTGTCTAGCCAGCAATTTACACCAATTGCCCTAGACAACCATTCATTTCCTACTCCCCTTCTAGGCAAGATGCTACATATGATTGGGATCCCTCCCTTAGACTTAATGAAATCTATAGCTGACCTGTACTTATCTAGCAGCTCTTCTCTCCTACCCTTCCCAATATCATTTCCACCAGCACTGAGACAGATAATGGGCTTGCTCCCATTACCTGACATGATATTATCCAGCCTGTTGACAATGTCCCCAACACCAGCTCCAGGGAAGCACACTCTATCCCTCATCTTCTTATTCCTATTACAAAAAGCACGGTCAATGTATCTTACCTGAGAGTCACCAACCACAAGAATGCGCTTACCTCCATTAGCAGGGGCAGTAGTACCCTTACCTTCACTGGCCACTGAAGTACATTCATCCTGAAGAACAGAGAAGCGATTTCCTACCTTCAGATCTTCACTCTTAACTTTCCTTACTCTGATGCGCCTTCCATTACTGTGAACTACTCGCCACTTGTAGCAGGTGCTGGGCTGCACCTCACTGCTGGTAGCCGTTGCTGCCTCCCCAACTACAGCCTCCTCACAGCGAGAGACAGACTGCACCTCGCTGCTAGAAGCCTCATTCCCCACAACTCCAGCCACCTCACACTCTCTCCCAGACCCATTGAGGTGGACCTTCAGCCTCCTAATCTCCTCCTGGAGAAGCAAGACCTCCTCCTTCAACTCTCCAACCTCAATTTTTAAAACACTGCAGAAGCAAGCCATGCTTTGTAACCGTCCACACTAATCCCCAAGGCAGCTCAGGGTCTGTGACCTCACGTGACGACTGACCATTCTCATGCTAAGTTCTTCTAGTTTCTTTTCCCATTCATGTTCCCTTTTTATGAGCTCTGCTGCCCAATCTTCCTTTGCAGCTTCCTCCTCCTATCCCTTGGTTTTTCTTCCTGCTCTCTGGCAACCCATTTTTGTTTTATCCTGGTTGCCTCAGAGTGGGAAACCTAAGTAATTCTGTGTGTTAGGTTAGTAGTGTGTATGTCAGAGTGTGTGGGGGGGGGGAAGGTAGAGGAGGAACTGTGGCTATGTGGGAGAGGAGTGGGGAGGGGGATTTAGGGGGGAATATGGGGAGTGTGAAGGAGGGAGAAGCAAGTGGGTGAGTGGGAGAGGGAGAGGTGGGAAGAGGGAGGGTGAAAGAGGGAGGGGTGGGATCAGGGGAAGGAGTGAGATGTCGGTGGGGAGGGGGGGAGTGTATGTGTGAGTCTGGATATGTGTGTGTGTGTGTGTGTGTGTGTGTGTGTGTGTGTGTGTGTGTGTGTGTAATTATGTGTGGAATTATGTGTGGGTTTATGTGTGTACTCACCTAGTTGTACTCACCTAGTTGAGGTTGCGGGGGTCGAGTCCGAGCTCCTGGCCCCGCCTCTTCACTGATCGCTACTAGGTCACTCTCCCTGAGCCGTGAGCTTTATCATACCTCTGCTTAAAGCTATGTATGGATCCTGCCTCCACTACATCGCTTCCCAAACTATTCCACTTACTGACTACTCTGTGGCTGAAGAAATACTTCCTAACATCCCTGTGATTCATCTGTGTCTTCAGCTTCCAACTGTGTCCCCTTGTTACTGTGTCCAATCTCTGGAACATCCTGTCTTTGTCCACCTTGTCAATTCCTCTCAGTATTTTGTATGTCGTTATCATGTCCCCCCTATCTCTCCTGTCCTCCAGTGTCGTCAGGTTGATTTCCCTTAACCTCTCCTCGTAGGACATACCTCTTAGCTCTGGGACTAGTCTTGTTGCAAACCTTTGCACTTTCTCTAGTTTCTTCACGTGCTTGGCTAGGTGTGGGTTCCACACTGGTGCCGCATACTCCAATATGGGCCTAACGTACACGGTGTACAGGGTCCTGAATGATTCCTTATTAAGATGTCGGAATGCTGTTCTGAGGTTTGCTAGGCGCCCATATGCTGCAGCAGTTATTTGGTTGATGTGCGCTTCAGGAGATGTGCCTGGTGTTATACTCACCCCAAGATCTTTTTCCTTGAGTGAGGTTTGTAGTCTCTGACCCCCTAGACTGTACTCCGTCTGCGGCCTTCTTTGCCCTTCCCCAATCTTCATGACTTTGCACTTGTTGGGATTGTGTGTGTGTGTATGTGTGTGTATGTGTGTGTGTATGTATGTGTGTGTGTGTGTGTGTGTGTGTACTCACCTATTTGTATTCACCTATTTGTGGTTGAAGGTGTCGAGTCTTAGCTCCTGGCCCCGCCTCTTCACCGGTTGCTACTGGGCCCTCTCTCTCCCCGCTCCATGAGCTTTATCAAACCTCGTCTTAAAACTGTGTATGGTTCCTGCCTCCACTACGTCATTTTCTAGGCTATTCCACTGCCTGACAACTCTATGACTGAAGAAATACTTCCTAATATCTCTTTGACTCATTTGTGTCTTCAACTTCCAATTGTGGCCTCTTGTTTCTGTGTCCCCTCCCTGGAACATCCTGTCTTTGTCCACCTTGTCTATTCCACGCAGTATTTTATATGTCGTTATCATGTCTCCCCTGACCCTCCTGTCCTCCAGTGTCGTCAGGCCGATTTCCCTTAATCTTTCTTCATAGGACATTCCCCTTAGCTCTGGAACTAACCTTGTAGCAAACCTTTGTACTTTCTCTAGTTTCTTGACGTGCTTTATCAAGTGCGGGTTCCAAACAGGTGCTGCATACTCCAGTATGGGCCTGACATACACGGTGTACAGTGTCTTGAACGATTCCTTACTAAGGTATAGGAATACTGTTCTCAGGTTTGCCAGGCGCCCATATGCTGCAGCAGTTATCTGTGTGTGTATGTGTGTGTGTGTGTATGTGTGTGTGTATGTGTGTGTGTGTATGTGTGTGTGTGTGTGTATGTGTGTATGTGTACTCACCTAGTTGAGGTTGCAGGGATCGAGTCTCAGCTCCTGGCCCCGGTGTGTGTGTGTGTGTGTACTCAGCTAGTTGAGGTTGCAGGGGTCGAGTCCGAGCTCCTGGCCCCGATGTGTGTGTGTGTGTGTGTGTGTGTGTGTACTCACCTAGTTGAGGTTGCAGGGGTCGAGTCCGAGCTCCTGGCCCCGATGTGTGTGTATGTGTGTGTGTGCTTGCATGTGTGTGTTTGTGTGTGTAATATATATATATATATATATATTATTGTACCCACAGAACAAGTGGTATTAATCATTAACAACACTGCACTAGCCAAGGAGTCGAACCCATGCTGTTTTGGCCCGCCTCATTGTGAGAGAAAACGCATGACGCTTTAGACCACTAGATCACACAATCCTTAACAATG
The DNA here is from genome assembly GCF_038502225.1 of Cherax quadricarinatus. NCBI lineage: Eukaryota > Metazoa > Arthropoda > Malacostraca > Decapoda > Parastacidae > Cherax > Cherax quadricarinatus. The sequence continues at coordinate 60,835,056 of NC_091294.1, read as the reverse complement.
GTTCATTCAGCCATGAGGCGGGACAAAACAGCATGGGTTCGACTCCTTGGCTAGTGCAGTGTTGTTATTGATCAATACCACTTGTTCTGTGTGTACAATATAATATACTGCTTGTGGAACTAGTACACAAAAAAGGAGTAGAATGAAATTAGCTCACAGGCGTCCACACTACCGTATGTCCTTCGACGGTGGGTACAACATCTCGCTTGGCTGGATGCACCATTGTTAAGGATTGTGTGGTCTAGTGGTCTAAAGCGTCATGCATTTTCTCTCCCCATGAGGCAGGCCAAATAGCATGGGTTCGACTCCTTGGCTAGTGCAGTGTTGTTATATATATATATATATATATATATATATATATATATATATATATATATATATATATATATATATATATATATATATATATATATATAATGTTATTGTGACCACGATCGAGTGGTATTGATCAATAACAACACTGCACTAGCCAAGGACTCAAACCCATGCTACTTTGGCCTGCCTCATGGTGGGCGAAAACACATGACGCCCTAATCCACTGGACCATACGATCCTTAAGAGTAGCGCATCCAGCGGAACTCATAGGTTTTTGCGCACCATGAAGCAGGCCAAAGCAGCATGGGTTCGAGTCCTTTGCTAGTGCAGTGTTGTTATATATATATATGCAATAAGATCACAGTAAACAGGCGATTTCATAATATGCAAAACAACCACTTTGAAAGAATAGTGAAATTCCAAGAGCTTTCGTGACTCCTCACGTTATGAAGGAACTAAAAAAGTAATGCATCAAAGGAAGGCATATAAAGGGTCTAGACCACTTCACCATCACGTCCCACAACAAAGCAACACCTGATGCGCAACGACATCCGACTCATAAGAAAGAACACTGCAGCAGGCCCGCTGGCCAACTAGACAGGTTCTTACAGAATATTCTACCCAAGAATTAAGATTTATTATTTGTCCAATGTATTATTAAGTTCTTCCCAAACTTTATTAATTATAAATGGATCTAATTAATATAAACCAAAGGAAATATTCATATTATTGTCAAAACTGCTTTTTATGAAACAAGATTCAATTATATTCCTGTCGACCATGGACTTGCTTGATATAACTTTCTCAACTTTTTGAAAATCAATTGGATGGTTAAAATCTCTCTCATGAATAAATAGAGCATTGGAATCTTGTCCAGTTCTAATGCTATATTTATGTTGTTTTAATCTTAGTTCGAGATTTTTACCAGTTTGACCGTAATAAACTTTATCGCAAATTTTACAAGGAATCTTATAGACACATCCATCAGCATTTTGGGGGGAATTCTTTATCAAAAGTTTTTTTTACTGTATCAAGATTTTTGAATACAACTTCGATATTAAAAGTCTTAAGAAGAGAAGGCATATCAACCAAGTTTTCATGGTAAGGGAGAACCAACATATTTTTAGTTGAATAAAGTTGGTTGTCCCTTTTTGGGTTGTAAAAAGTATTTCTAGCAATTTTAAATGATTTATCAATTATGTTTCTTGGGTATTTCAGATCATTACCTATTTCATAAATTTTGGATATTTCTTCATCCATGAACTCTGGACTACAAATTCGTAAAGCTCTCAAAAACATTGATGAGAAAACATACAGTTTGACTCTATCTTGATGTGAAGAATAATAGTGGACATAGGAACAGTTACTTGTAGGTTTTCTGTAAATTTTAAATTTCAATATGCTTTCACAGTGGTTGCTTTGCATATATATATATATATATATATATATATATATATATATATATATATATATATATATATATATATATATATATATATATATATATATATATGTCTTGCCGAATATGTAAAGCTGGTCAATTAGCAAGAACTCATTTAAAATTAAGCCCTTTCTAAAATTTTCTCTTATAAGTTTAAAGATATATTTTTTTCATTAATGTTGATGTAAAAATTTATAATTTTGCACCAAAAGGAACTTAGAAAACTTACCTAACCTTATTATAACAAGAACAATTTATTTTAGCCTAACCCAACTAAATATATTTTAGATTTGTTTACAATAATTTAATACTAAACAAACACAGTGAAATATATTTTTTTCGTTAGGTTCAGAATGATTTTGGCGAAATTATTGCATACACAAATTTTCACTTGTCCTATATGGCAAGATGAACGTTGCTATTTAAGCCAAGATCGCAAGTTCTGCCTATTCGGCACGACATATATATATATCTTGAGCAGAAGTCGACACAATACAGTAAATACCCGGTTGTTTACGTGTGGTGCAGTGATATGTAAAATTGGTTGTGAGGGCGGAACATACAGGAGACTGAAATAGCTTGAGTCCATGATTGAGGCTGACTGACGTGCCCGGACTGGAAAGAAACATGCATGGTGGACCAGGCTGCCCAGCTTTTGTGGCATTTGTGGCCGAGTGGACAAGAACGTCACTTTGGGACCCTTGTCAGTCGTCCTGTAGGGGGTTCGACTCCTGCTGACTGCAATCTCTCTCTCTTTCTCTGTATGTATATGTGTGTATACTCATCTATATGCGGTTCCAGTGGGTCGAATCACAGATCCTGGTCTCGCCTGTTCGCTGGTCGATACTACGTCCACTTTCTCCTGTCTCCAAGAGCTTTATCGTGCCTATTCTTAAAGCTATGTATGGATCCTGTCTCCACTACTTCACTTGAGAGATTCTTCTACTACCTGACAACTGTAAAGCTGAACAATACTTCCTAACAGTTATTTGAATCATCAATGTTTTCAAATTCCAGTTGTGGCTCCTTGGTCCCGTGTCTCATCTCTAAAACATTGTATCACTGTCCAGCTTGTCAATTAGTCTCAGTATTTTATACGTCGTTATTATGTCCCCCCCCTATCTCCCCTGTCCTCCAGTGTCATCAAGCTGAGTTCCCTTAATCTTTCCTCGTAGGACTTACCCCTAAGTTCCGGGAGTAATCTTTGTGTTCGTGCTTTCTTACCTATTTATCTATTTATGGTTGCATGGGTCGAGTCACAGCTCCTGGTCCAGCCTCTTCGCTGGTGGCTATTAAGTCCACTCTCATCTTACTCCATAAGCTTTATCATATCTCTTCTAAAAGCTATATATGGATCTTGCCTCGACTACATCGCTCTCCTATGTCTGTGTGTGTGTGTGTGTGTGTGTGTGTACGTACTCGCCTATTTGTGATGGAGGGGTCAAGTCATAGCTCCTGGCTATGATGTGTGTGTGTGTGTGTGTGTGTGTGTGTGTGTGTGTGTGTGTGTGTACTCGCCTATTTGTGATGGAGGGGTCAAGTCATAGCTCCTGGCTATGTGTGTGTGTGTGTGTGTGTGTGTGTGTGCGTGTGTGTGTGTGTGTGTGTGTGTACTCGCCTATTTGTGATGGAGGGGTCAAGTCATAGCTCCTGGCTTTGTGTGTGTGTGTGTGTGTGTGTGTGTGTGTGTACTCGCCTATTTGTGATGGAGGGGTCAAGTCATAACTCCTGGCTATGTGTGTGCGTGTGTGTGTGTGTGTGTGTGTGTACTCGCCTATTTGTGATGGAGGGGTCAAGTCATAACTCCTGGCTATGTGTGTGTGTGTGTGTGTGTGTGTGTGTGTGTGTGTGTGTGTGTGTGTGTGTGTACTCGCCTATTTGTGATGGAGGGGTCAAGTCATAGCTCCTGGCTATGTGTGTGTGTGTGTGCACGCGTGCGCTTACACTCTGAATAATATCTAGAAATGAAATGAGATAATTAGTGAACTTTGCTGGCCTGTTAGAGTTTTCATCAGTAGAGTGCAGATTAAATGTTAGACGGAGTAGGTTTAAAGGTAAAGTCAGAGGTCAGTTCAGAAGGAAAAGTCATAGGTGAACATCAGAAGACTGTTCAATATACGTTGAACCTTCCACGGAAGGCAGTTGTTGCATCAGTAAATGCTTTGATATCTAGCTATATAACCACGTTCTCCTTCATTCAATTAAACAGTTTTCAGGCCAACATTGTACAAATCTCTTATATATATATATATATATATATATATATATATATATATATATATATATATATATATATATATATATATATATATATATATATATATATATATATATATATATATATAATATTTCCCATGAGGCAGAGTGACCCGAAAAAACACTTCCATCATCAATTAGTTCATCATTGTCTTGCCAGAGGCGAGCCGATACTACAGTTCAAATATTGGTATGGTTTATTTGCAATCGTGTCATTACGATTTCTTAAGTCATTGTAACATATCTCCACCATCCATCCTTCAGAGTTCAGGCACTGTACTTCCCACCTCCACCCATCCTTTAGAGTTCAGGCACTGTACTTCCCACCTCCACCCATCCTTCAGAGTTCAGGCACTGTACTTCCCACCTCCACCCATCCTTCAGAGTTCAGGCACTGTACTTCCCACCTCCACCCATCCTTCAGAGTTCAGGCACTGTACTTCCCACCTCCACCCATCCTTCAGAGTTCAGGCACTGTACTTCCCACCTCCACCCATCCTTCAGAGTTCAGGCACTGTACTTCCCACCACCACCCATCCTTCAGAGTTCAGGCACTCTACTTAACACCTCCACCCATCCTTCAGAGTTCAGGCACTGTACTTCCCACCTCCACCCATCCTTCAGAGTTCAGGCACTGTACTTCACACCTCCACCCATCCTTCAGAGTTCAAGCACTCTACTTCCCACCTCCACCCATCCTTCAGAGTTCAGGCACTGTACTTCCTAGCTCCACCCATCCTTCAGAGTTCAGGCACTGTACTTCCCACCACCACCCATCCTTCAGAGTTCAGGCACTGTACTTCCCACCTCCACCCATCCTTCAGAGTTCAGACATTGTATTTCCCACCTCCATCCATCCTTCAGAGTTCAGGCACTGTACTTCCCACCTCCACCCGTCCTTCAGAGTTCAGACACTGTACTTCCCACCTCCACCCATCCTTCAGAGTTCAGGCACTGTACTTTACACCTCCACCCATCCTTCAGAGTTCAGGCACTGTACTTCCCAACTCCACCAATTCTTCAGAGTTCAGGCACTGTACTTCCCACCTCCACCCATCCTTCAGAGTTCAGGCACTGTACTTCACACCTCCACCCATCCTTCAGAGTTCAAGCACTCTACTTCCCACCTCCACCCATCCTTCAGAGTTCAGGCACTGTACTTCCTAGCTCCACCCATCCTTCAGAGTTCAGGCACTGTACTTCCCACCACCACCCATCCTTCAGAGTTCAGGCACTGTACTTCCCACCTCCACCCATCCTTCAGAGTTCAGACATTGTATTTCCCACCTCCATCCATCCTTCAGAGTTCAGGCACTGTACTTCCCACCTCCACCCGTCCTTCAGAGTTCAGACACTGTACTTCCCACCTCCACCCATCCTTCAGAGTTCAGGCACTGTACTTTACACCTCCACCCATCCTTCAGAGTTCAGGCACTGTACTTCCCAACTCCACCAATTCTTCAGAGTTCAGGCACTCTACTTCCCACCTCCATCCATCCTTCAGAGTTCAGGCACTGTACTTCCCACCTCCATCCATCCTTCAGAGTTCAGGCACTGTACTTCCCACCTCCACCCATTCTTCAGAGTTCAGGCACTGACCTTCCCACCTCTATCCATCCTTCAGAGTTCAGACACTGTACTTCCCACCTCCACCCGTCCTTCAGAGTTCAGGCACTCTACTTCCCACCTCCATCCATCCTTCAGAGTTCAGACACTGTACTTCCCACCTCCACCCATCCTTCAGAGTTCAGGCACTGTACTTCCCACCACCACCCATCCTTCAGAGTTCAGGCACTCTACTTAACACCTCCACCCATCCTTCAGAGTTCAGGCACTGTACTTCCCACCACCACCCATCCTTCAGAGTTCAGGCACTCTACTTAACACCTCCACCCATCCTTCAGAGTTCAGGCACTGTACTTCCCACCACCACCCATCCTTCAGAGTTCAGGCACTCTACTTAACACCTCCACCCATCCTTCAGAGTTCAGGCACTGTACTTCCCACCACCACCCATCCTTCAGAGTTCAGGCACTCTACTTAACACCTCCACCCATCCTTCAGAGTTCAGGCACTGTACTTCCCACCACCACCCATCCTTCAGAGTTCAGGCACTCTACTTAACACCTCCACCCATCCTTCAGAGTTCAGGCACTGTACTTCCCACCACCACCCATCCTTCAGAGTTCAGGCACTCTACTTAACACCTCCACCCATCCTTCAGAGTTCAGGCACTGTACTTCCCACCACCACCCATCCTTCAGAGTTCAGGCACTCTACTTAACACCTCCACCCATCCTTCAGAGTTCAGGCACTGTACTTCCCACCACCACCCATCCTTCAGAGTTCAGGCACTCTACTTAACACCTCCACCCATCCTTCAGAGTTCAGGCACTGTACTTCCCACCACCACCCATCCTTCAGAGTTCAGGCACTCTACTTAACACCTCCACCCATCCTTCAGAGTTCAGGCACTGTACTTCCCACCACCACCCATCCTTCAGAGTTCAGGCACTCTACTTAACACCTCCACCCATCCTTCAGAGTTCAGGCACTGTACTTCCCACCACCACCCATCCTTCAGAGTTCAGGCACTCTACTTAACACCTCCACCCATCCTTCAGAGTTCAGGCACTGTACATCCCACCTCCACCCATCCTTCAGAGTTCAGGCACTGTACTTCACACCTCCACCCATCCTTCAGAGTTCAGGCACTCTACTTCCCACCTCCACCCATCCTTCAGAGTTCAGGCACTGTACTTCCCACCTCCACCCATCCTTCAGAGTTCAGACACTGTACTTCCCACCTCCACCCATCCTTCAGAGTTCAGACACTGTACTTCCCACCTCCACCCATCCTTCAGAGTTCAGACACTGTACTTCCCACCACCACCCATCCTTCAGAGTTCAGGCACTGTACTTCCCACCACCACCCATCCTTCAGAGTTCAGGCACTGTACTTCCCACCTCCATCCATCCTTCAGAGTTCAGACACTGTACTTCCCACCTCCACCCATCCTTCAGAGTTCAGACACTGTACTTCCCACCTCCACCCATCCTTCAGAGTTCAGACACTGTACTTCCCACCTCCACCCATCCTTCAGAGTTCAGGCACTGTACTTCCCACCACCACCCATCCTTCAGAGTTCAGGCACTGTACTTCCCACCACCACCCATCCTTCAGAGTTCAGGCACTGTACTTCCCACCACCACCCATCCTTCAGAGTTCAGGCACTGTACTTCCCACCTCCACCCATCCTTCAGAGTTCAGGCACTGTACTTCCCACCTCCACCCATCCTTCAGAGTTCAGGCACTGTACTTCCCACCTCCACCCATCCTTCAGAGTTCAGGCACTGTACTTCCCACCTCCACCCATCCTTCAGAGTTCAGGCACTGTACTTCCCACCTCCACCCATCCTTCAGAGTTCAGGCACTGTACTTCCCACCACCACCCATCCTTCAGAGTTCAGGCACTCTACTTAACACCTCCACCCATCCTTCAGAGTTCAGGCACTGTACTTCCCACCTCCACCCATCCTTCAGAGTTCAGGCACTGTACTTCACACCTCCACCCATCCTTCAGAGTTCAAGCACTCTACTTCCCACCTCCACCCATCCTTCAGAGTTCAGGCACTGTACTTCCTAGCTCCACCCATCCTTCAGAGTTCAGGCACTGTACTTCCCACCACCACCCATCCTTCAGAGTTCAGGCACTGTACTTCCCACCTCCACCCATCCTTCAGAGTTCAGACATTGTATTTCCCACCTCCATCCATCCTTCAGAGTTCAGGCACTGTACTTCCCACCTCCACCCGTCCTTCAGAGTTCAGACACTGTACTTCCCACCTCCACCCATCCTTCAGAGTTCAGGCACTGTACTTTACACCTCCACCCATCCTTCAGAGTTCAGGCACTGTACTTCCCAACTCCACCAATTCTTCAGAGTTCAGGCACTGTACTTCCCACCTCCACCCATCCTTCAGAGTTCAGGCACTGTACTTCACACCTCCACCCATCCTTCAGAGTTCAAGCACTCTACTTCCCACCTCCACCCATCCTTCAGAGTTCAGGCACTGTACTTCCTAGCTCCACCCATCCTTCAGAGTTCAGGCACTGTACTTCCCACCACCACCCATCCTTCAGAGTTCAGGCACTGTACTTCCCACCTCCACCCATCCTTCAGAGTTCAGACATTGTACTTCCCACCTCCATCCATCCTTCAGAGTTCAGGCACTGTACTTCCCACCTCCACCCGTCCTTCAGAGTTCAGACACTGTACTTCCCACCTCCACCCATCCTTCAGAGTTCAGGCACTGTACTTTACACCTCCACCCATCCTTCAGAGTTCAGGCACTGTACTTCCCAACTCCACCAATTCTTCAGAGTTCAGGCACTCTACTTCCCACCTCCATCCATCCTTCAGAGTTCAGGCACTGTACTTCCCACCTCCATCCATCCTTCAGAGTTCAGGCACTGTACTTCCCACCTCCACCCATTCTTCAGAGTTCAGGCACTGACCTTCCCACCTCCATCCATCCTTCAGAGTTCAGACACTGTACTTCCCACCTCCACCCGTCCTTCAGAGTTCAGGCACTCTACTTCCCACCTCCATCCATCCTTCAGAGTTCAGACACTGTACTTCCCACCTCCACCCATCCTTCAGAGTTCAGGCACTGTACTTCCCACCACCACCCATCCTTCAGAGTTCAGGCACTCTACTTAACACCTCCACCCATCCTTCAGAGTTCAGGCACTGTACTTCCCACCACCACCCATCCTTCAGAGTTCAGGCACTCTACTTAACACCTCCACCCATCCTTCAGAGTTCAGGCACTGTACTTCCCACCACCACCCATCCTTCAGAGTTCAGGCACTCTACTTAACACCTCCACCCATCCTTCAGAGTTCAGGCACTGTACTTCCCACCACCACCCATCCTTCAGAGTTCAGGCACTCTACTTAACACCTCCACCCATCCTTCAGAGTTCAGGCACTGTACTTCCCACCACCACCCATCCTTCAGAGTTCAGGCACTCTACTTAACACCTCCACCCATCCTTCAGAGTTCAGGCACTGTACTTCCCACCACCACCCATCCTTCAGAGTTCAGGCACTCTACTTAACACCTCCACCCATCCTTCAGAGTTCAGGCACTGTACTTCCCACCACCACCCATCCTTCAGAGTTCAGGCACTCTACTTAACACCTCCACCCATCCTTCAGAGTTCAGGCACTGTACTTCCCACCACCACCCATCCTTCAGAGTTCAGGCACTCTACTTAACACCTCCACCCATCCTTCAGAGTTCAGGCACTGTACTTCCCACCACCACCCATCCTTCAGAGTTCAGGCACTCTACTTAACACCTCCACCCATCCTTCAGAGTTCAGGCACTGTACTTCCCACCACCACCCATCCTTCAGAGTTCAGGCACTCTACTTAACACCTCCACCCATCCTTCAGAGTTCAGGCACTGTACTTCCCACCACCACCCATCCTTCAGAGTTCAGGCACTCTACTTAACACCTCCACCCATCCTTCAGAGTTCAGGCACTGTACATCCCACCTCCACCCATCCTTCAGAGTTCAGGCACTGTACTTCACACCTCCACCCATCCTTCAGAGTTCAGGCACTCTACTTCCCACCTCCACCCATCCTTCAGAGTTCAGGCACTGTACTTCCTAGCTCCACCCATCCTTCAGAGTTCAGGCACTGTACTTCCCACCACCACCCATCCTTCAGAGTTCAGGCACTGTACTTCCCACCTCCACCCATCCTTCAGAGTTCAGGCACTGTACTTCCTAGCTCCACCCATCCTTCAGAGTTCAGGCACTGTACTTCCCACCTCCACCCATCCTTCAGAGTTCAGGCACTGTACTTCCTAGCTCCACCCATCCTTCAGAGTTCAGGCACTGTACTTCCCACCACCACCCATCCTTCAGAGTTCAGACAGTGTATTTCCCACCTCCATCCATCCTTCAGAGTTCAGGCACTGTACTTCCAACCTCCACCCATCCTTCAGAGTTCAGGCACTCTACTTCCCACCTCCATCCATCCTTCAGAGTTCAGGCACTGTACTTCCCACCTCCACCCGTCCTTCAGAGTTCAGGCACTCTACTTCCCACCTCCATCCATCCTTCAGAGTTCAGGCACTCTACTTCCCACCTCCATCCATCCTTCAGAGTTCAGGCACTCTACTTCCCACCTCCATCCATCCTTCAGAGTCCAGGCACTCTACTTCCCACCTCCACCCATTCTTCAGAGTTCAGGCACTCTACTTCCCACCTCCATCCATCCTTCAGAGTTCAGACACTGTACTTCCCACCTCCACCCGTCCTTCAGAGTTCAGGCACTCTACTTCCCACCTCCATCCATCCTTCAGAGTTCAGGCACTGTACTTCCCACCACCACCCATCCTTCAGAGTTCAGGCACTGTACTTCCCACCTCCACCCATCCTTCAGAGTTCAGACATTGTATTTCCCACCTCCATCCATCCTTCAGAGTTCAGGCACTGTACTTCCCACCTCCACCCGTCCTTCAGAGTTCAGACACTGTACTTCCCACCTCCACCCATCCTTCAGAGTTCAGGCACTGTACTTTACACCTCCACCCATCCTTCAGAGTTCAGGCACTCTACTTCCCACCTCCACCCATCCTTCAGAGTTCAGGCACTGTACTTCCCACCTCCACCCATCCTTCAGAGTTCAGGCACTGTACTTCCCAACTCCACCCATCCTTCAGAGTTCAGGCACTGTACTTCCCACCTCCACCCATCCTTCAGAGTTCAGGCACTGTACATCCCACCTCCACCCATCCTTCAGAGTTCAGGCACTGTACTTCCCACCTCCACCCATTCTTCAGAGTTCAGGCACTGACCTTCCCACCTCCATCCATCCTTCAGAGTTCAGACACTGTACTTCCCACCTCCACCCATCCTTCAGAGTTCAGGCACTCTACTTCCCACCTCCACCCATTCTTCAGAGTTCAGGCACTCTACTTCCCACCTCCATCCATCCTTCAGAGTTCAGGCACTGTACTTCCCACCTCCATCCATCCTTCAGAGTTCAGGCACTGTACTTCCCACCTCCACCCATTCTTCAGAGTTCAGGCACTGACCTTCCCACCTCCATCCATCCTTCAGAGTTCAGACACTGTACTTCCCACCTCCACCCGTCCTTCAGAGTTCAGGCACTCTACTTCCCACCTCCATCCATCCTTCAGAGTTCAGACACTGTACTTCCCACCTCCACCCATCCTTCAGAGTTCAGGCACTGTACTTCCCACCACCACCCATCCTTCAGAGTTCAGGCACTCTACTTAACACCTCCACCCATCCTTCAGAGTTCAGGCACTGTACTTCCCACCACCACCCATCCTTCAGAGTTCAGGCACTCTACTTAACACCTCCACCCATCCTTCAGAGTTCAGGCACTGTACATCCCACCTCCACCCATCCTTCAGAGTTCAGGCACTGTACTTCACACCTCCACCCATCCTTCAGAGTTCAGGCACTCTACTTCCCACCTCCACCCATCCTTCAGAGTTCAGGCACTGTACTTCCTAGCTCCACCCATCCTTCAGAGTTCAGGCACTGTACTTCCCACCACCACCCATCCTTCAGAGTTCAGGCACTGTACTTCCCACCTCCACCCATCCTTCAGAGTTCAGGCACTGTACTTCCTAGCTCCACCCATCCTTCAGAGTTCAGGCACTGTACTTCCCACCTCCACCCATCCTTCAGAGTTCAGGCACTGTACTTCCTAGCTCCACCCATCCTTCAGAGTTCAGGCACTGTACTTCCCACCACCACCCATCCTTCAGAGTTCAGACATTGTATTTCCCACCTCCATCCATCCTTCAGAGTTCAGGCACTGTACTTCCCACCTCCACCCATCCTTCAGAGTTCAGGCACTCTACTTCCCACCTCCATCCATCCTTCAGAGTTCAGGCACTGTACTTCCCACCTCCACCCATCCTTCAGAGTCCAGGCACTCTACTTCCCACCTCCACCCATTCTTCAGAGTTCAGGCACTCTACTTCCCACCTCCATCCATCCTTCAGAGTTCAGGCACTGTACTTCCCACCTCCACCCGTCCTTCAGAGTTCAGGCACTCTACTTCCCACCTCCATCCATCCTTCAGAGTTCAGGCACTCTACTTCCCACCTCCATCCATCCTTCAGAGTTCAGGCACTCTACTTCCCACCTCCATCCATCCTTCAGAGTCCAGGCACTCTACTTCCCACCTCCACCCATTCTTCAGAGTTCAGGCACTCTACTTCCCACCTCCATCCATCTTTCAGAGTTCAGGCACTCTACTTCCCACCTCCATCCATCCTTCAGAGTTCAGGCACTCTACTTCCCACCTCCATCCATCCTTCAGAGTCCAGGCACTCTACTTCCCACCTCCACCCATTCTTCAGAGTTCAGGCACTCTACTTCCCACCTCCATCCATCCTTCAGAGTTCAGACACTGTACTTCCCACCTCCACCCGTCCTTCAGAGTTCAGGCACTCTACTTCCCACCTCCATCCATCCTTCAGAGTTCAGGCACTGTACTTCCCACCACCACCCATCCTTCAGAGTTCAGGCACTGTACTTCCCACCTCCACCCATCCTTCAGAGTTCAGACATTGTATTTCCCACCTCCATCCATCCTTCAGAGTTCAGGCACTGTACTTTACACCTCCACCCATCCTTCAGAGTTCAGGCACTCTACTTCCCACCTCCACCCATCCTTCAGAGTTCAGGCACTGTACTTCCCACCTCCACCCATCCTTCAGAGTTCAGGCACTGTACTTCCCAACTCCACCCATCCTTCAGAGTTCAGGCACTGTACTTCCCACCTCCACCCATCCTTCAGAGTTCAGGCACTGTACTTCCCACCTCCACCCATCCTTCAGAGTTCAGGCACTGTACTTCCCACCTCCACCCATTCTTCAGAGTTCAGGCACTGACCTTCCCACCTCCATCCATCCTTCAGAGTTCAGACACTGTACTTCCCACCTCCACCCATCCTTCAGAGTTCAGGCACTCTACTTCCCACCTCCACCCATTCTTCAGAGTTCAGGCACTCTACTTCCCACCTCCATCCATCCTTCAGAGTTCAGGCACTGTACTTCCCACCTCCATCCATCCTTCAGAGTTCAGGCACTGTACTTCCCACCTCCACCCATTCTTCAGAGTTCAGGCACTGACCTTCCCACCTCCATCCATCCTTCAGAGTTCAGACACTGTACTTCCCACCTCCACCCGTCCTTCAGAGTTCAGGCACTCTACTTCCCACCTCCATCCATCCTTCAGAGTTCAGACACTGTACTTCCCACCTCCACCCATCCTTCAGAGTTCAGGCACTGTACTTCCCACCACCACCCATCCTTCAGAGTTCAGGCACTCTACTTAACACCTCCACCCATCCTTCAGAGTTCAGGCACTGTACTTCCCACCACCACCCATCCTTCAGAGTTCAGGCACTCTACTTAACACCTCCACCCATCCTTCAGAGTTCAGGCACTGTACATCCCACCTCCACCCATCCTTCAGAGTTCAGGCACTGTACTTCACACCTCCACCCATCCTTCAGAGTTCAGGCACTCTACTTCCCACCTCCACCCATCCTTCAGAGTTCAGGCACTGTACTTCCTAGCTCCACCCATCCTTCAGAGTTCAGGCACTGTACTTCCCACCACCACCCATCCTTCAGAGTTCAGGCACTGTACTTCCCACCTCCACCCATCCTTCAGAGTTCAGGCACTGTACTTCCTAGCTCCACCCATCCTTCAGAGTTCAGGCACTGTACTTCCCACCTCCACCCATCCTTCAGAGTTCAGACACTGTACTTCCTAGCTCCACCCATCCTTCAGAGTTCAGGCACTGTACTTCCCACCACCACCCATCCTTCAGAGTTCAGACATTGTATTTCCCACCTCCATCCATCCTTCAGAGTTCAGGCACTGTACTTCCCACCTCCACCCATCCTTCAGAGTTCAGGCACTCTACTTCCCACCTCCATCCATCCTTCAGAGTTCAGGCACTGTACTTCCCACCTCCACCCATCCTTCAGAGTCCAGGAACTCTACTTCCCACCTCCACCCATTCTTCAGAGTTCAGGCACTCTACTTCCCACCTCCATCCATCCTTCAGAGTTCAGGCACTGTACTTCCCACCTCCACCCGTCCTTCAGAGTTCAGGCACTCTACTTCCCACCTCCATCCATCCTTCAGAGTTCAGGCACTCTACTTCCCACCTCCATCCATCCTTCAGAGTTCAGGCACTCTACTTCCCACCTCCATCCATCCTTCAGAGTCCAGGCACTCTACTTCCCACCTCCACCCATTCTTCAGAGTTCAGGCACTCTACTTCCCACCTCCATCCATCCTTCAGAGTTCAGACACTGTACTTCCCACCTCCACCCGTCCTTCAGAGTTCAGGCACTCTACTTCCCACCTCCATCCATCCTTCAGAGTTCAGGCACTCTACTTCCCACCTCCATCCATCCTTCAGAGTTCAGACACTGTACTTCCCACCTCCACGCATCCTTCAGAGTTCAGGCACTGTACTTCCCACCTCCACCCGCCCTTCAGAGTTCAGACACTGTACTTCCCACCTCCACCCATCCTTCAGAGTTCAGACACTGTACTTCCCACCTCCATCCATCCTTCAGAGTTCAGACACTGTACTTCCCACCACCACCCATCCTTCAGAGTTCAGGCACTGTACTTCCCACCTCCACCCGCCCTTCAGAGTTCAGACACTGTACTTCCCACCACCACCCATCCTTCAGAGTTCAGACACTGTACTTCCCACCACCACCCATCCTTCAGAGTTCAGACACTGTACTTCCCACCTCCACCCATCCTTCAGAGTTCAGACACTGTACTTCCCACCACCACCCATCCTTCAGAGTTCAGGCACTGTACTTCCCACCTCCACCCGCCCTTCAGAGTTCAGACACTGTACTTCCCACCTCCACCCATCCTTCAGAGTTCAGGCACTGTACTTTACACCTCCACCCATCCTTCAGAGTTCAGGCACTGTACTTCCCACCTCCACCCATCCTTCAGAGTTCAAGCACTGTACTTCCCACCTCCACCCATCCTTCAGAGTTCAGGCACTGTACTTCCCACCTCCACCCATCCTTCAGAGTTCAGGCACTGTACTTCACACCTCCGCCCATCCTTCAGAGTTCAGGCACTGTACTTCCCACCTCCACCCATCCTTCAGAGTTCAGGCACTGTACTTCACACCTCCGCCCATCCTTCAGAGTTCAGGCACTGTACTTCCCACCACCACCCATCCTTCAGAGTTCAGGCACTGTACTTCCCACCTCCATCCATCCTTCAGAGTTCAGACACTGTACTTCCCACCTCCATCCATCCTTCAGAGTTCAGACACTGTACTTCCCACCTCCACCCATCCTTCAGAGTTCAGACACTGTACTTCCCACCTCCACCCATCCTTCAGAGTTCAGACACTGTACTTCCCACCTCCACCCATCCTTCAGAGTTCAGGCACTGTACTTCCCACCTCCACCCATCCTTCAGAGTTCAGACACTGTACTTCCCACCTCCACCCATCCTTCAGAGTACAGACACTGTACTTCCCACCTCCACCCATCCTTCAGAGTTCAGACACTGTACTTCCCACCACCACCAATCCTTCAGAGTTCAGGCACTGTACTTCCCACCTCCACCCATCCTTCAGAGTTCAGGCACTGTACTTTACACCTCCACCCATCCTTCAGAGTTCAGGCACTCTACTTCCCACCTCCACCCATCCTTCAGAGTTCAGGCACTGTACTTCCCACCTCCACCCATCCTTCAGAGTTCAGGCACTGTACTTTCCACCACTGCCCATCCTTCAGAGTTCAGGCACTGTACTTTCCACCTCCGCCCATCCTTCAGAGTTCAGGCACTGTACTTCCCACCTCCATCCTTCAGAGCTTAGGCACTGTACTTCCCACCTCCACCCATCCTTCAGAGTTCAGGCACTGTACTTCCCACCTCCATCCTTCAGAGCTTAGGCACTGTACTTCCCACCTCCACCCATCCTTCAGAGTTCAGGCACTGTACTTCCCACCTCCATCCTTCAGAGCTTAGGCACTGTACTTCCCACCTCCACCCATCCTTCAGAGTTCAGGCACTGTACTTCCCACCTCCACCCATCCTCGAGAGTTCAGGCACTGTACTTCCCACCTCCACCCATCCTTCAGAGTTCAGACACTGTACTTCCCACCTCCACCCATCCTTCAGAGTTCAGGCACTGTACTTCCCACCTCCACCCATCCTTCAGAGTTCAGACACTGTACTTCCCACCTCCACCCATCCTTCAGAGTTCAGGCACTGTACATCCCACCACCACCCATCCTTCAGAGTACAGACCCTGTACTTCCCACCTCCACCCATCCTTCAGAGTTCAGACACTGTACTTCCCACCTCCACCCATCCTTCAGAGTTCAGACACTGTATTTCCCACCACCAATCATCCTTCAGAGTTCAGGCACTGTACTTCCCACCTCCACCCATCCTTCAGAGTTCAGACACTGTACTTCCCACCTCCACCCATCCTTCAGAGTTCAGACACTGTACTTCCCACCTCCACCCATCCTTCAGAGTTCAGACACTGTATTTCCCACCACCACTCATCCTTCAGAGTTCAGACACTGTACTTCCCACCTCCACCCATCCTTCAGAGTTTAGACACTGTATTTCCCACCACCACTCATCCTTCAGAGTTCAGGCACTGCACATCCCACCACCACCCATCCTTCAGAGTTCATTCACTGTAATTCCCAATTCCACCCATCCTTCAGAGTTAAGTCACTGTACTTCCCACCTCCACCCATCCTTCAGAGTTCAGACACTGTACTTCCCACCTCCACCCATCCTTCAGAGTTCAGACACTGTATTTCCCACCACCACTCATCCTTCAGAGTTCAGACACTGTACTTCCCACCTCCACCCATCCTTCAGAGTTTAGACACTGTATTTCCCACCACCACTCATCCTTCAGAGTTCAGGCACTGCACATCCCACCACCACCCTTCCTTCAGAGTTCAGGCACTGTACTTCCCTCATCCACCCATCCTTCAGAGTTAAGTCACTGTACTTCCCACCTCCACCCATCCTTCAGAGTTCAGGCACTGTAATTCCCACCTCCACCCATCCTTCAGAGTTAAGTCACTGTACTTCCCACCTCCACCGTCCTTCAGGGTTCAGACACTGTACTTCCCACCTCCACCCATTCTTCAGAGTTCAGACACTGTTCTTCCCCCCTCCACCCATCCTTCAGAGTTCCTACACTGAACTTCCCACCTCCACCCATCCTTCAGAGTTCAGACACTGTACTTCCCACCACCGCCCATCCTTCAGAGTTCCGGCACTGTACTTTCCACCTCCGCCCATCCTTTAGAGTTCAGACACTGTACTTCCAATCTCCACCCATCCTTCAGAGTTCAGGCACTGCACTTCCCACCTCCCCCATCCTTCAGTGCTCAGGCACTGTACTTCCCACCTCCGCCCATCCTTCAGAGTTCAGGCACTGTACTTCCCACCTCCACCCATCCTTCAGAGTTCAGACTGTATTTCCCACCTCCACCATTCCTTCAGAGTTCAGGCACTGTACTTCCCTCCTCCACCCATCCTTCAGAGTTCAGACACTGTACTTCCCACCTCCACCCATCCTTCACAGTTCAGACATTGTACTTCCGACCTCCACCCATCCTTCAAAGTTCAGACGCTGTCCTTCCCACCTCCACCCATCCTTCAGAGTTCAGGCACTGTACTTCCCACCTCCACCCATCCTTCAGAGTTCAGGCATTGTACTTCCCACCTCCACCCATCCTTCAGGGTTCAGACACTGTATTTCCCACCTCCACCCATCCTTCAGGGTTCAGACGCTGTCCTTCCCACCTCCACCCATCCTTCAGAGTTCAGTCACTGTACTTCCGACCCCCACCCATCCTTCAGGGTTCAGACACTCTATTTCCCACCTCCACCCATCCTTCAGGGTTCCGACGCTGTACTTCCCACCTCCACCCATCCTTCAGAGTTCAGGCACTGTACTTCCCACCTCCACCCATCCTTCAGAGTTGAGGCACTGTACTTCCTAGCTCCACCCATCCTTCAGAGTTCAGACACTGTTCTTCCCACCTCCACCCATCCTTCAGGGTTCAGACATTGTACTTCCCACCTCCACCCATCCTTCAGAGTTCAGACACTGTATTTCCCACCTCCAACCATCCTTCACAGATCAGACACTACTTCCCACCTCCACCCATCCTTCAAAGTTCAGACACTGTACTTCCCACATCCACCCATCCTTCAGGGTTCAGACACTGTACTTCACACCACCACCCATCCTTCAGAGTTCAGGCACTGTACTTCCCACCTCCACCCATCCTGCAGAGTTTAGGCACTGTACTTCCCACCTCCACCCATCCTTCAGAGTTCAGGCACTGTACTTCCCACCTCCGCCGATCCTTCAGAGTTCAGGTACTGTACTTCCCACCTCCACCCATCCTTCAGAGTTTAGGCGCTGTACTTCCCCCCTCCTCCCATCCTTCAGAGTTCAGACATTGTACTTCCCCCCTCCTCCCATCCTTCAGAGTTCAGACACTGTACTTCTCACCTCCACGCATCCTTCAGAGTTCAGGCACTGTACTTCCCACCTCCACGCATCCTTCAGAGTTCAGGCACTCTACTTCCCACCTCCACCCATCCTTCAGAGTTCAGGCACTGTACTTCCCACCTCCACCCATCCTTCAGAGTTCAGGCACTGTACTTTCCACCACTGCCCATCCTTCAGAGTTCAGGCACTGTACTTTCCACCTCCGCCCATCCTTCAGAGTTCAGGCACTGTACTTCCCACCTCCATCCTTCAGAGCTTAGGCACTGTACTTCCCACCTCCACCCATCCTTCAGAGTTCAGGCACTGTACTTCCCACCTCCATCCTTCAGAGCTTAGGCACTGTACTTCCCACCTCCACCCATCCTTCAGAGTTCAGGCACTGTACTTCCCACCTCCATCCTTCAGAGCTTAGGCACTGTACTTCCCACCTCCACCCATCCTTCAGAGTTCAGGCACTGTACTTCCCACCTCCACCCATCCTCGAGAGTTCAGGCACTGTACTTCCCACCTCCACCCATCCTTCAGAGTTCAGACACTGTACTTCCCACCTCCACCCATCCTTCAGAGTTCAGGCACTGTACTTCCCACCTCCACCCATCCTTCAGAGTTCAGACACTGTACTTCCCACCTCCACCCATCCTTCAGAGTTCAGGCACTGTACATCCCACCACCACCCATCCTTCAGAGTACAGACCCTGTACTTCCCACCTCCACCCATCCTTCAGAGTTCAGACACTGTACTTCCCACCTCCACCCATCCTTCAGAGTTCAGACACTGTATTTCCCACCACCAATCATCCTTCAGAGTTCAGGCACTGTACTTCCCACCTCCACCCATCCTTCAGAGTTCAGACACTGTACTTCCCACCTCCACCCATCCTTCAGAGTTCAGACACTGTACTTCCCACCTCCACCCATCCTTCAGAGTTCAGACACTGTATTTCCCACCACCACTCATCCTTCAGAGTTCAGACACTGTACTTCCCACCTCCACCCATCCTTCAGAGTTTAGACACTGTATTTCCCACCACCACTCATCCTTCAGAGTTCAGGCACTGCACATCCCACCACCACCCATCCTTCAGAGTTCATTCACTGTAATTCCCAATTCCACCCATCCTTCAGAGTTAAGTCACTGTACTTCCCACCTCCACCCATCCTTCAGAGTTCAGACACTGTACTTCCCACCTCCACCCATCCTTCAGAGTTCAGACACTGTATTTCCCACCACCACTCATCCTTCAGAGTTCAGACACTGTACTTCCCACCTCCACCCATCCTTCAGAGTTTAGACACTGTATTTCCCACCACCACTCATCCTTCAGAGTTCAGGCACTGCACATCCCACCACCACCCATCCTTCAGAGTTCAGGCACTGTAATTCCCAATTCCACCCATCCTTCAGAGTTAAGTCACTGTACTTCCCACCTCCACCCATCCTTCAGAGTTCAGGCACTGTAATTCCCAATTCCACCCATCCTTCAGAGTTAAGTCACTGTACTTCCCACCTCCACCCATCCTTCAGGGTTCAGACACTGTACTTCCCACCTCCACCCATTCTTCAGAGTTCAGATACTGTACTTCCCACCTCCACCCATCCTTCAGAGTTCCTACACTGAACTTCCCACCTCCACCCATCCTTCAGAGTTCAGGCACTGTACTTTCCACCACCGCCCATCCTTCAGAGTTCCGGCACTGTACTTTCCACCTCCGCCCATCCTTCAGAGTTCAGACACTGTACTTCCAATCTCCACCCATCCTTCAGAGTTCAGGCACTGCACTTCCCACCTCTCCCATCCTTCAGTGCTCAGGCACTGTACTTCCCACCTCCGCCCATCCTTCAGAGTTCAGGCACTCTACTTCCCACCTCCACCCATCCTTCAGAGTTCAGACTGTATTTCCCACCTCCACCATTCCTTCAGAGTTCAGGCACTGTACTTCCCACCTCCACCCATCCTTCAGAGTTCAGACACTGTTCTTCCCACCTCCACCCATCCTTCACAGTTCAGACATTGTACTTCCGACCTCCACCCATCCTTCAAAGTTCAGACGCTGTCCTTCCCACCTCCACCCATCCTTCAGAGTTCAGGCACTGTACTTCCCACCTCCACCCATCCTTCAGAGTTCAGGCATTGTACTTCCCACCTCCACCCATCCTTCAGGGTTCAGACACTGTATTTCCCACCTCCACCCATCCTTCAGGGTTCAGACGCTGTCCTTCCCACCTCCACCCATCCTTCAGAGTTCAGGCACTGTACTTCCCACCCCCACCCATCCTTCAGGGTTCAGACACTGTATTTCCCACCTCCACCCATCCTTCAGGGTTCCGACGCTGTACTTCCCACCTCCACCCATCCTTCAGAGTTCAGGCACTGTACTTCCCACCTCCACCCATCCTTCAGAGTTGAGGCACTGTACTTCCTAGCTCCACCCATCCTTCAGAGTTCAGACACTGTTCTTCCCACCTCCACCCATCCTTCAAAGTTCAGACACTGTACTTCCCACATCCACCCATCCTTCAGAGTTCAGACACTGTATTTCCCACCTCCAACCATCCTTCACAGATCAGACACTGTACTTCCCACCTCCACCCATCCTTCAAAGTTCAGACACTGTACTTCCCACATCCACCCATCCTTCAGGGTTCAGACACTGTACTTCACACCACCACCCATCCTTCAGAGTTCAGGCACTGTACTTCCCACCTCCACCCATCCTGCAGAGTTTAGGCACTGTACTTCCCACCTCCACCCATCCTTCAGAGTTCAGGCACTGTACTTCCCACCTCCGCCGATCCTTCAGAGTTCAGGTACTGTACTTCCCACCTCCACCCATCCTTCAGAGTTTAAGCACTGTACTTCCCCCCTCCTCCCATCCTTCAGAGTTCAGACATTGTACTTCCCCCCTCCTCCCATCCTTCAGAGTTCAGACACTGTACTTCTTACCTCCACGCATCCTTCAGAGTTCAGGCACTGTACTTCCCACCTCCACCCATCCTTCAGAGTTCAGACACTGTACTTCCCACCTCCACCCATCCTTCAGAGTTCAGACACTGTACTTCCCTCCTCCATGACTTAAGTTCGGATAACCAGTTGATTTAAATCGCTTCACTACAACAGCACACTCCACTCACTCCTAATAGTCTCACGTACGCTTACTGGAAGTCTAAGCCCCTCACTTACAAAACCTTTTTTGTCCCCTCCCTCCATTCTTTCTTACGGCGACCCCTACCCCGACTTCCTTCTACTTCCCTCTCCAAGTTATTATATATGGTTCCATCCTCTCTAAGTGTCTGAACTCCCTCAACAACCCCGCACCTCTTAATCTTCAAGCAACGCATTCTCTGCATTATGTTTATACTGCACATTGCCCCCAGACAATCCATCTGCACAGCCTCCAACCTTCTTTTTGCTGGTAAATTCACAACTCTTGCTTCACACCCATATAAGAGGATTGGTACCACTGCACTCTCATACATTCCCGTCTTTGCATCCACAGAGTCTTCAGTGCACCATTCACCTTTTTTTTCCATGGTCAGTTCTGTGTTTCACCTTGTGTGTCATAGACCCGACTGCTGACAAGTCAACTTCCAGATATATAAAACATTCACTTCCACTATACTTCCTCCAATCCGATATCCAGTCTTTCGTTTCCTAAATTTTTTTGTGATCCTCATCACTTTACTGTTTCCTAAGTTCATTTTAATTTCCTTTTTTTTTACATACCCTCCCAAATTCGTCCACCAACCTCTGCAAAATTTCTTCAGAATCTCAAAAAAGCACAATGTCATCAAAAAACAACTGTGACAACTCCCACTCTGTGTTAGATTCTTTATCTTTTAATCCCACACCTCCTTCCCAGCACCCGAACATTCACTTCTCTTACAATCCGTCTCTATAAAAATATTAAACAACATTGGTGACATAACGCATCCCTGTCTAAGGTCAACTTTTACTGGGAAATAATCTCCCTCTCTTCTACATAACCTAACTTGATCCTCACTTTCCTCGTAAAAACTCTTAACTGTTTCCAGTAACATACTACTTACTCCATACACTTGCAACATCTGCCACATTGATCCCCTATCCACCCTATCATATGCCTTTTCCAATTCTATAAATGCAACGATAACCTCTTTACCCTTATTTAAATACTGTTCACTTGTATGCTTCACTGTAAACACTTTGCTACACATCCCCTACCCTTCTTAAAGCATCCTTGTTCATCTGTGATCCTGCTCTCCATTTTACCCTTAATTCTTTCAGTAACACTGGTCAACAGTTTTTGAAAAGTTGTATGCTTCTTCAATGAGATTAGTTAATTCATGTGTATTTTCTTGTACTGAATCCGAATATCACCTTGAAAAATGCTTATTGGTTATAGGTTTAAAGATACGAGACATGTAATATTTGATTATTTTATTATAACGTACAATATGGGTCAGTATGTTTTAAACTCTAATCCTACCTATTCTCTGCCTTTTTGCTTAACGCTTATAGTGGCCTGAAGAATCATCTCTTGCCAATGTCCAGCAACAGTCTGCAAGTATTCTTCTGCCCCATTTGCTCTGGTACTATTTTTCCATGGTCGAATTATCTTGGTGAAACACTTCACCATGTTCCTCACTAACTGCCTCACAGTTCGCTGGAAAAAAGTCATAAATGTGAGTCCAAAAAGTGGATTTTAAGTGACATGTTACATCCCATGTTCTTGTAAGTGTTGATGAGGTTCTCCACCAATTCTTCACAGTTGCCTTCCCTTCTGTTTCCGAGAAATCCCTTCGCCATTAACTTGAATGCTTCCCAAGCAGCTTTCTCCTCCCCATGAAGGTCTGATTCAAAGTCACCATCTTTAAGAAGCTCTCGAATCTGAGGACCATTGAAGACTTCCTCTCTCATATCTTAGCGTCGCTCAGTGAGGGGAATTTTAATGTTAAAAACTTGAATCCCTGACCGGATTTGTCCATAGCTTTTACAAAGTTTTTCATGAGCCTCAGTTTTATGTGTAATCCTAATAGCAAAGTTTTGTTTAGTTCAATGAGGTGGACGTTGAACATTTTTCATCCCAGACTCCAATGATTGACGAGGTGACCAGTCTATCCTGATGTAGTGGGAACCTCTTGCATGTAGCAGAAGTTGTCTGCCCTACTTACACAAGTACGAGGCATCTGAAAGAAGAAAGCAACAGACAATTATAAGATAAACAGAAAATATATTCATTAATTTATCATTATAATACAGAACTTGACAGCTAAGCAGAAGTGTTTATATCATTCAGTAGGAAAATAAAGTTAATATAATATGCCTCACATGCACAATAGCTTGCTCAGTGAATATTTATAAGCTTAAAAAGTATTTGGCTAAGAAAATCAGCTGCCTTTCACCTCAAAATATAAACTTGGACATCACAACCACCTTCTGTGGCTGCTGGAACAATAATGAAGGTCAGTGAGACTGTGAGTGTGGTAAGAAACACGCTGTCACAAGCCTGTTGGAACCTGAACATTAAAATGGTAGACAGATTGTTAGGTAAGACACATATGTTAGGTATCTTTATTTCGAAACGTTTCGTAAGAAGTCGAGTACAGAAAAGTTGACAGAAGATACTTGAAGACGATGTAATCAGTCCATCACCCTTAAAGTTTTGAGGTGGTCAGTCCCTCAGTCTGGAGAAGAGCATTGTTCCGTTGTCAGAAGCCTACTGTGTAGGCGAAACGTTTCGAAATAAAGATACCTAACTGTTGCATATGTGTCTTACCTAACAATCTGTTGGAACCTGTTGTGACACGTAGGTGTATACTGAAAAGTAAGAGCTGACAAACAATTTTAACCATGATATTCATTATTAGTGACCTAAAATTAGTTGGAAATTGCTACTCTGGTCTGGGAAACATTTTGGTTACTGACCAGTGTAATAACTCTACCATACACCTTACCAGGTGTACTCACGAGTCTTATTTCCCTATAATTCTTTGCTTTTATGTAAAGGAACTATACCTGCTCTCTGCCAGTCCCTAGGTAACTTCTCTTCCATACATTTATTAAATAAAAGCACCAACTATTCCAAAACTATATCTCCAACTACTTTTAACATTTCTGTCTTGATCCCATCAATCCCAGCTGCTTTACCCCCTTTCATTCTTCCCACAGCCTCACGCACCTCCCCCACACTCACAACTGGCTCTTCCTCACTTCTACAAGATCTTATACCTTCCTGCCCAATGTATGAAATCACACCTTTTATATCTTCATCAACATTTAACAGATCCTCAAAAAATTCCCTCCATCTTCCCGATACCTCCAACTCTCCATCTAATAACTCTCCTATTTTTTTTACTGACATATCCATTCGTTCTCTAGGCTTTCTTAACTTATTAATCTCCAAAACTTTTTCTTATTTTCAACAAAATTTTTTTGCTAGCACCTCACCCAATCTCTCAGTTGCTCTCTTTTTAGATTCCTTAACTACTCTATTAACCGCTCTTTATATTCCTCCCTCCTTATATCACTTCAACTTTTTAAAAGCCTCTCATATGCTAACTTTTTCTCTCTTACTACTCTCTTTACCTCATTATTTCACCATTCCCTCTTCTTCGCTCTCCCACCCACTCTCATGTAACCATAAACTTCTACTGAACACTAACATTACACTCTTAAATGTCTTCAGCTTCATTACTTACACTCTCACTAGTCCATCTTTCCACAAGTAGTTACTTATATCCTAACTGACTCCTCCTTTAGTTTACAAACCTTCACCTCTCTTGCTGATGCCATTCTCTTGGTATCCCATCTTCCTATTACTCTCACTGTAGCTACAACTAAAAAATGATCTGATATATTTCTTTCTTCTCTTTAAACATGCACATCCTGAAGTCTACCCATCAGTCTTTTATCCACCAATACCTAGTCCAACGAACTACTGTCATTACGCCCTGTATCATATCTTGTATATCTATTTATCTTTTTTTTCCTAAAATATATATTACCTATCATCAAACCTCTTTCTCTAGAAAGTTCATTTAAAGGAACCCCCCCACCAGTATCATTTACACCTGGAACCCCAAACTTACCTACCACAACCTCTCTAACATTTTTCTCACACTGTAGCATTTAGGTTCCCTACCACAATTACTCTCTCTTTTGGTTGAAATCTTCCTAAACACTCAACATCTACCAAAATCTCTCCTCCTCTACACTCCTCTCTTCTCCAGGTGCATACACACTTATCACCCATTTTTCGAATCCGACCCTTATTTTAACCCACATAATCCTTGAATTTATACATTTATATTCCCCTTCTCCTTCCATAACTGATCCTTCAGCATTATTCCTGCCCCTGAATTAGTTCTGACTCTAACAGATGCTCCTGACCTAATCCCATTTGTTTCTCCCCACTGAAACTTCCCTCCTCATCTTCAGTTTTGGGGATGCGTGCATTGTGCTGTCTCTGGAGGCGGTACAAGGTTCGTAGGGTCGAGTCCTGGCCTGCCGCAGTTTGGTGAATGATTATATATAATAATAATATATAAGATATATATATATATATATATATATATATAATATATATATATATATATATATATATATATATATATATATATATATATATATATATATATGCAAAACAACCACTCTGAAAGAATAGAGAAATTCCAAGCGCTTTCGCGACTACTCACATTATCAAGGAACTATGAAAGTAAAGCATCCAAGGAAGCTATATAAGGGGTCTGGCCAGCACCCCACTATGAGATCCCACAACGGTTAAACACCTGACGCGCGCCGACCCAACTTGGATAGGTCCTTTGCACAACTCACCCACAAACTATTCTACCCAAGAAAATTTAAAAATTATTATTTGTCCAGTGTATTATTAAATTCTTTCCAAATTCTATTAATTATAAATGGATCTAATTTATATAAACCAAAGAAAATATTCATATTATTGTCAAAACTGCTTTTTATGAAACAAGATTCAATTATATTCCTGTCGACCATGGACTTGCTTGATACTACTTTCTCAACTTTTTGAAAATCAATTTGATGGTTAAAATCTCTTACATGAATAAATAGAGCATTGGAATCTTGTCCAGTTCTAATGCTATATTTATGTTGTTTTAATCTTAGTTCGAGATTTTTACCAGTTTGACCGTAATAAACTTTATCGCAAATTTTACAAGGAATCTTATAGACACATCCATCAGCATTTTGGGGGGAATTCTTTATCAAAAGTTTTTTTTACTGTATCAAGATTTTTGAATACAACTTTAATATTAAAAGTCTTAAGAAGAGAAGGCATATCAACCAAGTTTTCATGGTAAGGGAGAACCAACATATTTTAAGTTGAATAAGGCTGGTTGTCCCTTTTTGGATTGTAAAAAGTATTTCTAGCAACTTTAAAAGATTTATCAGTTACATTTCTTGGGTATTTTAAATCATTACCTATTTCATAAATTTTGGATATTTCCTCATCTATGAACTCAGGACTACAAATTCGTAAAGCTCTCAAAAACATTGATGAGAAAACAGACAGTTTGACTCTATCTTGATGCGAGGAATAATAGTGGACATAGGAACAGTTATTTGTAGGTTTTCTGTAAATTTTAAATTTGAATTCATTATTACCCTTAATAATTAAAACATCTAGAAAAGGCAATGAGTTATTTTCTTCAAATTCAACAGTAAAGTTTATAGAATGGGCTAAGTTATTTAATTTTCCAAGGTTTGGTGTATTATGCGTATTGTGTATTATGTGTCTTATGCCCAAAAATGTAGATATACACCATTTCCTTAGAAAATTAAATAACTTAGCCTTTGAGGTATCTAGCTCGCTTAACAGAATCTTCACTTCTTCCTCGATTGTATGTATTGTGTCCAACACTTGATGGTGTACCCCACCTCTCTGCCTTTCTGGAGGCCCTTCTGTCTCCTCTGTGAACACTTTGAATCTCATGTTGAGCTCCTCACATACTTCGCAGTCGTTTTTTGTGACCTCCCCTCCTTCCTTCCTCAGCCTGCTCCTTGACTGTTGTTTTCCTCCTGATGTAGCTGTACAACAGCTTTGGGTCAGATTTGGTTTTCGCTGCTATGTCATTCTCATATTGCCTTTGGGCCTCTCGTCTTTCCTGTGCATATTCAATTCTGGTTCTATTACTGGTCTCCGTATTCTCCTGGGTCCTTTGCCTTCTATATTTCTTCCATTCCCTAGCACTCTTGGTTTAGGCCTCCCTGCACCTTTGGGTGAACCACGGGCACATCCTGGCTTTTTCATTATTCCTGTTACCCTTGAGTACAAACCTCTCCTAAGCTTCCTTGCATTTTGTTGTCACATATTCGATCATCTCGTCCAGTGACTTCCCTGCCAGTTCTCTGTCCCACTGAATCCAGTTCAAGGAGTTCTTCATGCTTGCATAGTCCCCTTTCTTGTAGTTCGGCTTCACTCGTCCGGCTCTTCCAGCTTCACCCTCCACTTGTAACTCTACTATGTATTCGAAGCTTAAAACCAGGGGTCTTTCATATGTGATGCCCTCATTATCTGCAGTACTCAAGGTAAATACTAGGTTCAGTCTCGCTGGTTCATCCCCTCCTCTCTCTCTGGTAGTGTCCTTTACGTGTTGGTACATGAGGCTTTCCAGTACCACCTCCATCATTTTAGCCCTCCACGTTTCTTGGCCCCCATGTAGATCCAAGTTCTCCAAATCGATCTCCTTGTGGTTGAAGTCACCCATGATCAGTAGCTTTGCCCTGCTCGCATGAGCCCTTCTGGCCACCTCAGCCATTGTGTCAGCCATCGCTCTATTACTCTCATCATACTCCTGCCTTGGCCTCCTGCTGTTCTGTGGTGGGTTATACATCACTGCAATCACCACCTTGGGACCTCAAGACTGAAGCGTTAGTACTACATAATCTCTTGCTTCTCCTCTGTCTCCTCTCTCCAGCTCATCCAAATCCCATCGGTTTTTGATCAGCAGTGCCACTCCTCCACCCCGTCAGTTCCCTTTCTTTCCTCAGGATTTGATATCCCAATCGAAAGATGGCATCTGTTATCATCCCTGTGAGTATGGTTCCTATGAGGGCTATGATGTCCGGTGATGCCTCTTTGACTCTTTCGTGCCACTTCTCCCACTTGTTATTCCATCAGCGTTGGTGAACCATACCTTTAATTTCCTCTCCAACACTGTGTTTTGGGGGGTCTGTGAGGGTGGGGGAACTGGTGGTGTACTGGGGGTTCTACAGCGTAGTATGGGGTGGGAGCTGTAAGTGTGGATTGTGGTCTGTGTTGGGATAGTGTGATTGGTTGTGGGGTTCTGGGGATGGTGTTGTGTGTACTTGCTCTTGTTGCTCTGCCCTGCTCTGGATGTCCTCTGCTGCTGCCGTTGTTGTCTCTCCTTCTAGCTCCTCTCTTTTGTGTCCTGGTCAATTAGCAAGAACTCTTTTAAAATTAAGTCGTTTCTCTTATACGTTTAAAGATATTTTTTTTTATTCATGTTAAAGTAAAAACTAGTAATTTTGTACCGAAAGAAGCTTAGAAAAGTTACCAAAATTGATTATAACAAAGCGCAATTTATTTTAGCCTAATCCAACTAAATATATTTTATATAAGTTCACAATAATTTAACAATACACAAACATAATAAAAGATATATTTTCGTTAGGTTACGAATGATTTTTGCGAAATTATTACACACACAAATTTTCGCTTGACCTATTCGGCAAGAAGAGCCTTACTATTTAAGCCAAGATAGCAAGTTTTACTATTTTATATATATATATATATATATATATATATATATATATATATATATATATATATATATGTGTGTGTATATATGTATATAAAGTGAAATTCCAATCTGAGCATAACGAGGAAAATGTCTCGTTGTATTATGTATTATTAAATAAATTTAAACTGATCCATGACACATATAACAGAATTTAGATAAAAGGAAATTTGATTGTTTAAGGTTTATGTCAGGTTTATAAGTTACCTGAAGTGCTGTGAGGAGCTGTGAGGAGCTGTGAGGTGCTGTGAGGTGCTGTGAGGTTCTGTGAGGTGCTGTGAGGTGCTGTGAGGTGCTGTGAGGTGTGCTGTGAGGTGCTGTGAGGTGCTGTGAGGTGTTCTGAGGTGTGCTGTATGGTTCTGTGAGGTGCTGTGAGGTGAGCTGTGAGGTGCTGTGAGGTGTTCTGTGAGGTGTGCTGAGAGGTGCTGTGAGGTGCTGTGAGATGCTGTGTGGTGCTGTGAGGTGATGTGTTGTGAGGTGCTGTGAGGAGCTGTGAGGTGCTGTGAGATGCTGTGAGGTGGTGTGAGGTGCTGTGAGGTGCTGTGAGGTGCTGAGAGGTGCTGAAAGGTGCTGTGAGGTGTGCTGTGAGGGGCTGTGAGGTGTACTGTGAGGTGCTGTGAGGTGTTGAGGTGCTGTGAGGTGTGCTGTGAGTGGTGTGAGGTGTTGAGGTGCTGTGGTGTGAGATGTTGTGAGGTGCTGAGAGGTGCTGTAAGGTGCTATGAGGTGGTGTGAGGTGCTGTGAGGTGCTCTTAGGTGTGCTGTGAGGGGCTGTGAGGTGCTCTGTGAGGTACTGTGAGGTGTGCTGAGGTGCTGTGAGGTGCTGTTAGGTGCTGTGAGGTGTGCTGTGAGGTGCTGTTGGGTGTGCTGTGAGGTTCTGTGAGGTTCTGTGAGGTGCTGTGAGGTGCTCTGAGGTGTGCTGTGAGGTGCTGTGAAGTGCTGTGCGGTGTTGTGAGGTTCTGTAAGGTGTTGTGAGGTGCTGTGAAGTGCTGTGAAGTGCTGTGAGGTGCTGTGAGGTGCTGTGAGGTGTTGTGAGGTGTTGTGAGGTGTGCTGTGAGGTGCTGTGAGGCTCTGTGAGGTGCTGTGAGGTGTGCTCTGAGGTGCTATGAGGTGTGCTGTGAGGTGTGCTGTGAGGTATTGTGAGGTGTGCTGTGAGGTGTGCTGTGAGGTGTGCTGTGAGGTGTGCTGTGAGGTGTGCTGTGAGGTGTGCTGTGAGGTGCTGTGGGGTGTGCTGTGAGGTGCTATGAGGTGCTGTGAGGGGCTGTGAGGTGCTGGGAGGTTCTGTGAGGTGCTGTGAGGTGCTCTGAGGTGTGCTCTGAGGTGCTGTGAGATGCTGTGAGGTGCTGTGAAGTGTGAGGTTCTGTGAGGTGCTCTGAGGTGTTGTGAGGTGCTGTGAGGTGTTGTGAGGTGTTGAGGTGCTGTGAGGTGTTGTGAGATGTTGTGAGGTGCTGTGAGGTGTTGAGATGCTGTGAGGTGCTGTGAGGTGTTGTGAGGTGTTGAGGTGCTCTGAGGTGCTATGTGATGCTGTGAGGTGCTGTTAGGTGCTGTGATATGTGCTGTGAGGTGCTGTGAGGTGCTGTGAGGTGTGAGGTGCTGTGAGGTGTGCTGTGAGGTGTGCTTTTAGGTGTGCTGTGAGGTACTGTGAGGTGCTGTGAGGTGTGCTGTGAGGTGTGCTGTGAGGTGTGCTGTGAGGTGTTCTGTGAGGTGCTGTGAGGTGTGCTGTGAGGTGCTGTGAGGTGTGCTGTGAGATGCTGTGAGGTGCTGTGAGGTGCTGTGAGGTGTCCTGTGAGATGCTGTGAGGTGCTGTGAGGTGTGCTGCGAGATGTGCTGTGAGGTGTGCTGCGAGATGTGCTGTGAGGTGTGCTTTGATCGACACATTAGTCCCAGGTGTAGCTTTTAGAGTGTACACTCAGTGTACACCTGGGATGACCTCGTCCCAGGTGTACCTCTCAGGGTGTACACTCGGTGTACACCTGGGATGACCTCGTCCCAGGTGTACCTCTCAGGGTGTACACTCGGTGTACACCTGGGATGACCTCGTCCAAGGTGTACCTCTCAGGGTGTACACTCGGTGTACACCTGGGATGACCTCGTCCAAGGTGTACCTCTCAGGGTGTACACTCAGTGTACACCTGGGATGTCCTCGTCCAAGGTGTACCTCTCAGGGTGTACACTCGGTGTACACCTGGGATGACCTCGTCCAAGGTGTACCTCTCAGGGTGTACACTCAGTGTACACCTGGGATTACCTCGTCCCAGGTGTACCTCTCAGGGTGTACACTCAGTGTACACCTGGGATGACCTCGTCCCAGGTGTACCTCTCAGGGTGTACACTCAGTGTACACCTGGGATGACCTCGTCCAAGGTGTACCTCTCAGGGTGTACACTCAGTGTACACCTGGGATGACCTCGTCCAAGGTGTACCTCTCAGGGTGCACACTCAGTTTACACCAGGGATGACCTCGTCCAAGGTGTACCTCTCAGGGTGTACACTCGGTGTACACCTGGGATGACCTCGTCCAAGGTGTACCTCTCAGGGTGCACACTCGGTGTACACCTGGGATGACCTCGTCCAAGGTGTACCTCTCAGGGTGTACACTCAGTGTACACCTGGGATGACCTCGTCCCAGGTGTAGCTCTCAGGGTGTACACTCGGTGTACACCTGGGATGACCTCGTCCCAGGTGTACCTCTCAGGGTGTACACTCAGGGTGTACATTATTAAAGCATAAGACTACTTAATCATTTCATTAGTCCTGTACAGGATCAATAGTGAGATACAGTGTTGTACTCAATTATTTTGTACGTCATATAGCGCTGTTCTAACACTGCACAATCTCCAGAGGCTGCTGTAGTACTGCACAATGTACAGAACTGTTGTTGCACTGCACAAGTACAGAACTGCTCTAGCACTGCGTTGCAACCCCTGAATGGGTTACAATGATTAATATGTATATATATAATTATTACCTTTTCATATAATTTTATACTGCTTATATTTGCGATAATATCTAAATCGTAAATATATGACTTTATATTGTTATTTGACTTGGCTTTCTTTGGTTAGGTAGGATGTAACATATTATGTGCTCAGTTCAAGTCTTGATTGTCTAACTACTGTAATTATCGCTTGTGGCTCGTTAGACTGCCGGCTTCTGTTTGTGCTACAGCTGTCCACGGAGCTATCACATGATCGAGGGGGGGGGTGTCCTCACCTCGCCTGAAGTATTCAGTCTGGTCTATACTCTCTTGGTGGTCGGACAGATTGTCTGTCTCATTATTCTTGTTAGTTCTGTAGAACTCTGTTCACAGAACATTGTATAGACTTAGTGATTTTCGACGTTGTACTGAGGTTGTGTGTCGCATAGACACTCTGAGCCACTCAGGTCCTGAGCTGTAGCTTCTGACCTAATTTGTACTGGTATCTGTGTATTATCACAGTCGGAGATTTTCTTATGCTGAACTTAGATTCAGTAGTATGGGAGTTTTGTAACTTTTGTGGAGGATCTGCAGATGGTCCCTACTTAGTGTCGTTATATTATCTCCTTGTTCCTGATTCAGTGTCGCAGTTGCTTGTTATATTGCTATTGGGCTTAGCATTCTTTTTATTGTTCAAACAGACTGTTCTGATAGCCAGTTGGTTAAGAAGTTAGTTTATTTGAGGACTTTGTCAGTCACTTGTTTAAGTCTAGTCGAGTCTTGAGACATAGCGAACTACTTAGAGCACTTACACACATACACCAACTTGTACATATTTGTAATATCTTATTAAATGTTAATGTACCAGACGGTACTTAAGAATTATAAATGTGATATGTGCTTTCAGCACAATACTATTGTATACGAGAGAAGTGATTATTCTTATTTTGTTGATTACTGTGATTAATTTAATTTAATTTGATAATGTACCTCTAGACTTAATAAATTTATTAAATTTTATTTTCTCTAGTTAGTAGCCTACCAGTTGTAATCCTGAAGCACTATTGAATCATACTGAATTCTAATGGATAATTGGACAAGGATACTGACTAATTGTTACGAAAACCCAGTAACAGGCTGGATGCTAGAAGGGCAGTCCTTTCTAGTATTCACTGGAGATCTCTAAGCTTTTAGAATCGCGTTTTTTGTAACACACTGTACAATGTACAGAACTGCTCTAGCACTGTACAATGTACATAATTGCTCTAGCACTATATAATCTCCAGAGCTGCACAGTATCCTGTATAGAAGGATACTTGTTCTGTGGGGAGTATACTTGTTTTGTGGGGAGTGTACATGTTCTCTGGCGAGCATGCTTGTTCTGTGGGGAGTATACACTGTTCTGTGGAGAGCATACTTGTTCTGTGGGAAATATACTTGTTCTGTGGGGGTTATACTTGTTCTGTTTGTGAATGCTTGTTCTGTGCAGAGTATACTTGTTCTGTGGCAGTATACTTGTTCTGTGGGGGTTATACTTGTTCTGTTTGTGAATGCTTGTTCTGTGCAGAGTATACTTGTTCTGTGGCAGTATACTTGTTCTGTGGGAAGTATACTTGTTCTGTGGGAAGTATACTTGTTCTGTGAGAATGTACTTGTTCTGTGAGAATGTACTTGTTCTATGGGAGTGTACTTGCTCTGTGGGGAGTATACTTCTTTTGTGGAGAGTATACTTGTTCTTTGTGGAATATAGCTGTTCTGTGGAGAGTATATTTCTTCCGTAGGGAGTAAACTTATTTTGTGGGGAGTATATTTGGTCTGTGGGGAGTATGCTTATTCTTTGGGGAGTATACTTGTTCTTTGGGGAGTATACTTGTTGTGTGGGGAGTATACTTGTTCTGTGGGGAGTATACTTGTTCTGTGGGGGTGTACTTGTTCTGTGGGAGTATACTTGTTCTGTGGGGAGGATACTTGTTCTGTGGGAGTATACTTGTTCTATGGGGAGTATACTTGTTATGTGAGAGTATACTTGTTCTGTGGGAGTATACTTGTTCTGTGGGGAGTACATTTGCTCGGTTAGAAGTACACTTGTTCTGTGGGGAGTATACTTGTTCACTGGAAGGTATACTTTTTCTGTGGGGAGTATACTTGTTCTGTGGGGAGTATGCTTGTTCTGTGGGGAGTATACTTGTTCTGTGGGGAGTATACTTGTTCACTGGAAGGTATACTTTTTCTGTGGGGAGTATACTTGTTCTGTGGGGAGTACTTGTTCTGTGGGGAGTATATTTGTTCTGTGGGGAGTATACTTGTTCTGTGGGGAGTATTCATCAGTACATACAAAGGAGAAAGGTGAAGAAGATATGTCGTATTCTTTTCAAGATTGATGGACTGATTACATCGACTCAAGACCGAGGGACTGATTACCTCAGAACTCCTCCTGTTCTTCACCATTCTATTTTGTATGGACTGATGAAGCCACTGTGTGGCGAAACGTTTCCTCATTAAAGATACCTAAGTGTTGCACACTGTCTAATTTATTGACTTTGTATATATTGTAGATAGTGGTGAAGGAAGGATGCTGGCTCTGTTGTTGACATTGGGTATGACCAGGTGTTGCAGACCTTGAATTGTTACCTGTGATCGTAATAGGGATTATACACGTTCACTTGTGGAGCATACCTGTTCTCTGGAATATACTTGTTCTGTGGGGAGTGCACTGTTCTCTGGAGGAATTTACTTCTCTAGGTATTATAAATGTTCTGTTGGTGAGTAAACTTGGTCTGTGCAGAAATATTTAGTGGTTATAACAATTAACAAATGACTAATGATCAGTAGTCACCATATAATATCTTGAACGCGTTGGTAAATATTATTTATTAATATAATTATTATTGTAGGTAGTAGGTTTGCAGACAGCAACAGTCCAAGGAGGTACTACACCAGCAATCTTACCTTCATGTTTTACATGATGCTAGGATTCCTGCTATATTTTTTCTGTCTCATAAACACGCTGGATAACAGGTATATCTTGCTACTTCTACTTACACTTAGGTCACACTACACAGGTATGCAAATACATATACATACACACACATATCTAGTTTTTTTTTCATAATAGATTCGTGACCTTTTTCGGTTTAGTACTTTATTTGATTATAATAACTTTTTCTTAATAGTTCTTGTTCTTCTTTTTCTCTTATTCTCCATGGGGAAATGGAAAAGAATCTTTCTTCCGTAAGCCATGCGTGTAGTAGGAGGCGGCTAAAATACCAGGAGCAATGGGCAAGTAACCCTTTCTCCTGTATAAACTACTAAAAATGAGCAAAATGAAAACTTCATAAAACTGGGATGTTTGAATGTACGTGGATGTAGTGCGGATGATAAGAAAGAGATGATTCCTAATGTTATGAATGAAAAGAAATTGGATGTCCTGGCTCTAAGTGAAACAAAGCTGATGGGGGTAGGGGAGTTGCACTGGGGATAAATAAATGGGATGAAGTCAGGAGTATCTGAGGGAGTTAGAGCTAAGGAAGGGGTAGCAATTATGTTGAAGGATCAGTTATGGAAGGAGAAGAGGAATATAAATGAATAAATTCAAGGATTATGTGGATTAAAATATTGGTTGGATGCGAAAAGTGGGTCATAATAAGTGTGTATGCATCTGGAAAAGAGAGGAGTGTAGAGGAGAGAGAGAGATTTTGGGAGATGTTAAGTGAGTGTGCAGGATCTTTTGAACCAAGTGAGACAGTAATTGTGGTAGGGGACCTAAATGCTAAAGTAGGAGAAGCGTTTACAGAGGGTGTGGTAGGTAAGTTTGGCGTGCCAGATGTAAATAATAATGGGGAATCTTTGAACTTTGTATAGAAAGGGGTTAGGTTATACGTTATACATATTTTAAGAAAAAGAGGATAAAAAAAATATACAAAATATGATATAGGGCGCAATGGCAGTAGTTTGTTGGACTACGAATTGGTAGATGAAAGACTGTTGAGTAGATTTCAGGATGTACATGTTTATAGAGGGGCCACAGATATAACAGATCACTTTTTAGTTGTAGCTACAGTGAGAGTGAAAGGAAGATGGGATGCAAGGAAAATGGAAACAGCAAGTGAGAGAGAGGTGAAGGTTTATAAACTAAAGGAGGCGGCAGTTAGGGTAAGATATAAACAACTGTTGGAGGGGAGATGGCCTAGTGTGAGTATAGGCAATGGGGTCGAAGAGGTATGGGGTAGGTTTAAGAATGTAGTGTTAGTGTTCAGCAGAAGTTTGTGGTTACAGGAAAGTGGGTGTGGGAGGGCAGAAGAACAACTGGTGGAATGATGTAAAGAGAGTAGTAAGGGAGAAAAAGTTAGCATATGAGAGGTTTATACAAAGTAGAAGTGATGCAAGGAGGGAAGAGTATATAGAGAGAAAAAGAGAGGTTAAGAGAGTGGTGAAGCAATGTAAAAAGAGAGCAAATGAGAGAGTGGGTGAGATGTTATCAAAAAATTTTGTTGAAAATAAGAAAAAGTTTTGGAGTGAGATTAATAAGTCGAGGAAGCCTGGGGAACAAATGAATTTGATAGTTAAAAATAGGAGAGGAGAGTTATTAAATGGAGAGTTAAAGGTATCGGGAAGATGGAGGGAATATTTTGAGGAATTGTTAAATGTTGATGAAGATAGGGAAGCTGTGATTTCGTTTATAGGGCAAGGAGGAATAACATCTTGTAGGAGGGAGGGAGAACCAGTTGTGAGTGTGGGGGAAGCGCATGAGGCAGTGGGTAGAATGAAAGGGGGTAAGGCAGCCGGGACTGATGGGATAAAGATAGAAATGTTAAAAGCAGGTGGGGATATAGTTTAGGAGTGGTTAGTGTTTTTATTTAATAAATGTATGGAAGAGGGTATGGTACACAAATAACCCATACATAGAAGAGAGAAGCTTACGACGACGTTTCGATCCTCTTTCTCCCGTCCTTGCTAATCTTTACATGGAATACTTCGAGACTGTTCTTCCTACCATCGATGTGCGCCCTTCACTCTGGCTCCGCTATGTAGATGACATCTTTGCTCTGTGGCCTCATGACTCCAGTCTCTTCCAGCCATTTCTTGATGCTCTTAATAATCTTGCTCCTTCCATTAAGTTTAAAGCTGAATGGGAATCTAATTCCTTGCTTCCTTTCCTTGATGTTCATGTCCACCGCTCAGATACAGGTTTTTTTTTCGTTTACCGCAAGCCTATACACAGTGGCATGTACATTCACTACTTTCCTTATCTGTCAAGAAAAGTGTTCTTATTTCCCTCTTTCTCCATGCTCTCCGCATTTTTGATTCTCAGTTCCTTGAATCAGAAATTTCCACTCTTCATAATTCATTTTCCCGTCTTGGCTACCCTTCCCATTTCATAGACTCTGCCCTCTCACGTGCTAAACGTAATTTCTTCTCTCCCAAACTCTCTACTCCTGGGAACTCTTCTGTCCTCTGCCTTCCCTACATTTCCGGTCTTTCTAATCTCAACAGCTCTCTACGTTCCTTTGACATCAAACTTACTTTCTGCCAGACTAACACTCTTTGCACTAATCTCGTTCATACCTCTCCTCCCTCTACAGATGCTCCTGGTGTCTACTCTATTTCTTGTTCCTCCTGTCCTCTTCAATACTTTGGAGAAACTGGCCGATCTCTTTCTGACAGACTTAGGGAGCACACTAACAATGCTTTCTTCTGTCACGTCAGATATCACAGTCATCCTATTGACTAGTCTTCTGCTAAAACTGTCTTCCTTACTTCCAATGTCAACAATCGCCGTCTGGTTATATTCTCCCTAATACACAACTTTCCTTGTATGAATCTTAGCCCTGGCTTCGTCTCTGTAGATGTCTTCCTCTCCCACTACATTGTAAAATGCTCCAAACTTCAGAACACCCGTGACTTAACCTGATTCCTCCTTTTTCCTCTTCTTCCTCTTCCCCTTTCCTCTTTCCTTTTTCTCCTTTGAGTTGTCTTTCTTCTGCCTTGAGTAATTGTTCCTTCTTGATTTATTTATTTGTTTTTCCCCCCGCTGTGTTCTTGCTCTTACCCTCTGTGGGTACCTAGCTCCCTTGCAGTGCTCCTCTTTCTTAGTATTTAACTTGTTCCTCCTCCTTACTACCTTCCCCACTACTACTACTACTACCTTCTATCTCCACTGCTACTACTACTACCACCTCCTACCTATATATATCCCTCCTTCTCTCCTTTTCGTTAGTGTGACTTTGTAAATGGTCCAAGTCGGACCGAAACGTCGTCGTAAGCTCTTCTCTTCTATGTGCGGGATATTTGTGTATCGTTCCAGTCACGGTATTGTGTCTTTTTTTGTTATTGAGAGGGTAAGGTACCTAGGGATTGGCAGAGAGCATGCATAGCTCCTTTGTATAAAGGCAAAGGGCCAAAACAGAGTGAAAAAATTATAAGGGAATAAGTCTGTTGAGTATACCTGGTAAAGTGTATGGTAGAGTTATTACTGCAAGAATTAAGAGTAAGACGGAGAGCAGGATAGCAGATGAACAAGGAGGCTTGAGGAGGGGTAGGGGATGTGTAGACCAAGTGTTTACAGTGAAACATATAGGTGAACGGTATTTAGATAAGGGTAAAGAGGTTTTTGTTGCATTTATGGATTTAGAAAAGGCGTATGACAGGGTGGATAAGGGGGTAATGTGGCAGATGTTGCAGGTGTATGGTATATTAGATTATTGAAAACAATGAAGAGTTTTTACGAGGATAGTGAGGCTCATGTTAGAGTATGTAGGAGAGAGGGAGATTATTTCCCTGTAAAAGTAGGTCATAGACAGGGATGTGTGCTGTCACCGTGGTGGTTCAATATATTTATAGATGGAGTTGTAAGAGAAGTAAATGCTCGGTGTTGGCAAGAGGTGTGAGGTTAAAAGATAAAGATTCTAAAACAAAGTGGGAGTTGTCACACTTGCTTTTTGCTGATGACACTGTGCTTTTGGGAGATTCTGAAGAGAAGTTGCAGAGGTTGGTGGATGAGTTTGGTAGGGTATGTAAATTAAAAATGATTATAGGAAAGAGTAAAGTGATGAAGATAAAAAAAATTAGGTAATGAAAGATTGACTATCAAACTGGAGGGAGAGAGTATGGAGGTGGTAAATGTTTTCAGATATTTTTGAGTGGACGTGTCAGCAGATTGGTCTCTGAAAGATGAGGTGAATCATAGAACTTACAAGGGAAAAAAGGTGATTGGTGCACTGAGGAGTCTGGGGAGACAAAGAACTATATCCAGGGAAGCAAAGAAGGAATGTATGAGAATATAGTATAATATACCAACGCTCTTATGTGGGTGTGAAGCATGGGTAGTGAATGCTGCAACAAGGAGTAGGCTGGAGGCAATAGAGATGTCATGTCTGAGGTCAATGTGTGGTGTGAATATAATGCAGAGAATCCGAAATTTGGCGATTAGGAGGAGGTGTGGGATTACCAAAACTATTATCCAGAGGGCTGAGGAAGGGTTGTTGATGTGTTTCGGAGATGTGGAGAGGAAGTAGTGAAATAGAATGACTTCGAGAGTGTATAAATGTGTAGTGGAGGGAGGGCGGGGTAGGGGTCGGCTAGGAAAGGTTGGAGGGAGAGGGTAAAGAAGGTTTTGTGTGCGAGGGGCTTGGACTTCCGGCAAGCATGCGTGAGCGTATTTGGTAGGAGTGAGTGTAAAGCACCTCTGGCAAGACAGTGATGGAGTGAATGATGAAAGTTTTTTTTTTCGGGCCACCCTGCCTTGGTGGGAAACGGCCGATGTGTTAACAAATTAAATAAGTAATTATTCATTTACTGCTCAAAGAATCACCAACAACTACAACAATGTCAGGGTAGAGTGATTAGTAAATATTATTTGTAAGTAATAATTCTATAGATATAATTAATAAGTCACCAACATTTATTAATAATCTTTAGTCAATACACTGAAGGCTTGGCCAGCTTAAGATCAATGTAATAATTATTGATATCTACTTTTCACTGCCAGTAATTATCCGATAATCCTGTCACACTTAATGTTTTTATTAATATGAGTGTCAGCATCATTGCTATTATGACTGTATTGAGGAAAATGATTATCAATGGTACACTTCCCACCAATTATCCTAAATAATAATAGCAGGGAAAAATAAAATCAATCTTAATTAGTTTTTTTTAGTTATAGTCAACATAGTTTGTAATCTTCACTAGTTAATAGACACACTAAGTTAACACACAGGTTATCCTCCTTGTTATTTACTCTACATTATCCTGAAAGTTATAAAATAAGCTACCTAATCACTCTATAACTAACACAACACATAATCGCACTTGTAAATAACTAAAACTCCTTCCTTTACTCCACTAAACTCATAGTTCACATATCTATTTCTCAACGTTTAACTTCAGAAAGCTGTAACCTCTTTCCTAGTTGCTCACTAGCCGTTTTTAAACCTCTACGACTCAGACATGTTCTTACGTCAATCCCAGGCCGAGTTACGGTGCCCATCCAGAGTGTCGCACCACGTCCAGCCTTGATCATGGCTGGACACTGACACTAAAGCAAAACAGTCATCTGCTACACATCCTAACCTACACAGATATTCATAACATTAAAACAGCTATATACTAGCTACCTAACCACTGACAAAATATTTTTAGCACTACTTTCAACAAACCGGCAAGGGGTTACTAGCCTCTTGCTCCCGGCATTTCTGTCGCCTCTCACGACAGGCATGGCTTACGGAGGAAGAATTCTGTTCTTCAGTATTTCTAACACCTTGCATATAAATATATGCTAAACTTTTAGGGCTAATAAAAAAAATATTTCTCCCCAGAAAGTTTATATCCAACACTAAAAAATACTAAATATATATCTAACATTACCTTTATATCCATTTAAATAATTTTTAAAACCCTAGTGTAGTAGGTTGGTAGACAGCAACCACCCAGGGAAGTACTACCGTCCTGCCAGATGACTGTGAAACAGAAACCTTTAACTGTTTTGCATGATGGTAGGATTGCTGGTTTATTTTTCTGTCTCATAAACACGCTAGATAACAGGGATATCTTGCTACTCCTACTTACACTTTGGTCACACTTCACAGACACGCACATGCATATATATATATACACACATCTAGGTTTTTTTTTTTTATTTTTCTAAATAGCTCTTGTTCTTCTTTATTTCTTCTATTGTCCATGGGGAAGTGGAGAAGAATCTTTCCTCCTTAAGCCATGCGTGTCGTATGAGGCGACTAAAATGCCGGGAGCAATGGGCTAGTAACCCCTTCTCCTGTAGACATTTACTAAAAAACAGAAGAAGAAAAACTTTATAAAACTGGGATGCTTAAATGTGCGTGGATGTAGTGCGGATGACAAGAAACAGATGATTGCTGATGTTATGAATGAAAAGAAGTTGGATGTCCTGGCTCTAGGAGAAGAAAGGAATGTTTAGTGAATGTATAGGAACCTTTAATCCAAGTTAAAGAGTAATTGTGGTAGGGGACCTAAAAGCTAAAATAGGAGAAATATTTAGAGAGGGTGTGGTAGGTAAGTTTGGGGTGCCAGGTGTAAATGATAATGGGAGCCCTTTGATTGAATTGTGTATGGAAAGGGGTATAGTTATAGGTAATACATATTTTGAGAAAAAGAGGATAAATAAGTATACAAAATATGATGCAGGGCATAATGACAGTATAGTTTGTTGGACTACGTATTGAGTAGACTTCAGGATCTACATGTTTATAGAGGGGCTACAGATATATCAGATCACTTTTTAGTTGTAGCTACAGTGAGAGTAAAAGGTAGATGGGATACAAGGAAAATAGAAGCATCAGGGAAGAGAGAGGTGAAGGTTTATAAACTAAAAGAGGAGGTAGTTAGGGTAAGATATAAACAACTATTGGAGGATAGATGGGCTTGTGAGAGTATAGGCAATGGTGTCGAAGATTTATGGGGTATGTTTAAGAATGTCATATTAGTGTGTTCAGCAGAAGTTTGTGGTTACAGGAAAGTGGTTGCGGGAGGGAAGAAGAGCGAATGGTGGAATGATGATGTAAAGAGAGTAGTAAGGGAGAAAAGGTTAGCATATGAGAGGTTTTAACAAAGTAGAAGTGATGCAAGGAAGGAAGAGTATATGGAGAAAAAAAGAGAGGTTAAGAGAGTGGTGAAACAATGTAAAATGAGAGCAAATGAGAGAGTGGGTGAGATGTTATCAACAAATTTTGTTGAAAATAAGAAAAAGTTTTGGAATGAGATTAATAAGTTGAGGAAGCCTAGGGAACAAATGGATTTGTCAGCTAAAAATAGGAGAGCAGAGTTATTAAATGGGGAGTTAGAGGTACCGGGAAGATGGAGGGAATATTTTGAGGAATTGTTAAATGTTGATTAAGATAAGGAAGCTGTGATTTCATGTATAGGGCAAGGAGGAATAACATCTTGTAGGAGTGAGGAAGAACCAGTTGTGAGTGTAGGGGAAGTTCGTGAGGCAGTGGGTAGAATGAAAGGGGGTAAGGCAGCTGGGATTGATGGGATAAAGATAGAAATGTTAAAAGCAGGTGGGGATATAGTTTTGGAGTGGTTGGTGCTATTATTTAATAAATGTATGGAAGAGGGTAAGGTACCTAGGGATTGGCAGAGAGCATGCATAGTTCCTTTGTATAAAGGCAAAGGGGACAAAAGAGAGTGCAAAAATTATAGGGGGATAAGTCTGTTGAGTATACCTGGTAAAGTGTATGGTAGAGTTATTATTGAAAGAATTAAGAGTAAGACGGAGAATAGGATAGCAGATAAACAAGGAGGCTTTAGGAAAGGTAGGGGGTGTGTGGACCAGGTGTTTACAGTGAGACATAGGTGAAAAGTATTTAGATAAGACTAAAGAGGTTTTTGTAGCATTTATGGAAAATTCGTATGACATGGTGGATAGGGGGGCAATGTGGCAAATGTT
This sequence comes from Cherax quadricarinatus, assembly GCF_038502225.1. Classification (NCBI taxonomy): domain Eukaryota; kingdom Metazoa; phylum Arthropoda; class Malacostraca; order Decapoda; family Parastacidae; genus Cherax; species Cherax quadricarinatus. Next base: position 60,791,797 of record NC_091294.1, on the reverse strand, counting down.
GCAGGTGCATGGTATAGGAGGTAGGTTACTGAAAGCAGTGAAGAGTTTTTATGAGGATAGTGGGGCTCAGGTTAGAGTATGTAGGAGAGAGGGAGATTATTTCCCAGTAAAAGTAGGCCTTAGAAAAGGATGTGTGATGTCACCGTGGTTGTTCAATATATTTATAGATGGGGTTGTAAGAGAACTGAATGCGAGGGTCTTGGCAAGAGGTGTGGAGTTAAAAGATAAAGATTCAAACACAAAGTGGGAGTTGTCACAGTTGCTTTTTGCTGATGACACTGTGCTCTTGTGAGATTCTGAGGAGAAGTTGCAGAGGTTGGTGGATGAATTTGGTAGGGTGTGTAAAAGAAAATTAAAAGTGAATATAGGAAAAAGTAAGGTTATGAGGATGAAAAGATTAGGTGACGAAAGATTGGATATCAGATTGGAGGGAGAGAGAGTATGGGGGAGGTGAATGTTTTCAGATATTTGGGAGTGGACGTGTCAGCAGATGTGTCTATGAAAGATAGTGAATCATAGAATTGTTGAGGGGAAGAGGGTGAGTGATGCACTTAGGAGTCTGTAGAGACAAAGAACTTTGTCCTTGGAAGCAAAGAGGGGAATGTATGAGTGTATAGTTTTACAAACGCTCTTATATGGGTGTGAAGCATGGGTGATGAATGTTGCAGCGAGGAGAAGGCTGGAGGCAGTGGAGATGTCATGTCTATGGGCAATGTGTGGTGTGAATATAATGCAGAGAATTCGTAGTTTGAAAGGGCAATGTATGGTGTGAATATAATGCAGAGAATTGGTAGTTTGGAAGGGCAATGTATGGTGTGAATATAATGCAGAGAATTCGTAGTTTGGAAGGGCAATGTATGGTGTGAATATAATGCAGAGAATTCGTAGTTTGGAAGTTAGGAGGAGGTGCGGGATTGCCAAAACTGTTGTCCAGAGGGCTGAGGAAGGGTTGTTGAAGTGGTTCGGACATATAGAGAGAATGGAACGAAATAGAATGACTTCGATAGTGTATAAATGTGTAGTGGACGGAAGGCGGGGTAGGGGGTCGGCTTGGAAAGGTTGGAGAGAGGGGGTAAAGGAGGTTTTTTGTGCGAGGGACTTGGACTTCCAGCAGGCATGCGTGAGCGTATTTGGTAGGAGTGAATGGAGACAAATGGTTTTTAATACTTGACGTGCTGTTGGAGTGTGAGCAAAGTAACATTTATGAAGGGGTTCAGGGAAACCGGCAGGCCGGACTTGAGTCCTGGAGATGGGAAGTACAGTGCCTGCACTCTGAAGGAGGGGTGTTAATGTTGCAGTTTAAAAACTGTAGTGTAAAGCACCCTTCTGGCAAGACAGTGATGGAGTGAATGATGGTGAAAGTTTTTCTTTTTCGGGCCACCCTGCCTTGGTGGGAATCGGCCGATGTGTTAATAATAATAAAAAATAAATAGTACGAGCATCAGAAAACACGTTGCCAGTGCTTAATTATTCTTCCAAAACAAGTAAAACTCTGAAAAATCGACAAATCTAACACACCCTTCATTAACACCTATTAAATCTCATAACTATGTTAGTCTACAATCACCACTGTACTCTTTCAACCTTCGATATTCATAGACTAGCCTAACCAGAGGTAATATAATATTTCAACCACTACCTATCAAAATTATTAAATGTTACAAAATGTAAATATCTGGGGTCCAAAACTTGGCAGTCTGGCCGCAGATAATCTTAATAAAGAAATACTGTATATCTTATTAACAATAATAATATAAATAAATCCCATATTCCTTAGCTACTTTACGTGGGAGATGGAGAGTATTGTTGTTTGAGGGAGTATAATTGTCCAATAAGGAGTATGCTAGTTCTCTGAAGTTTATCTGTTCTATGGAGGAAAGTGCTTCTGTGGAGGAAAGTGCGTCTTCTGTGGAGGAAAGTGCGTCTTCTGTGGAGGAAAGTGCTTCTTCTGTGAAGGAAAGTGCTTCTTCTGGGGAGGAAAGTACTTGTTCTGTGGAGGAAAGTGCTTCTTCTATGGAGGAAAGTGCTTGTTCTGTGGAGGAAAGTGCTTGTTCTATGGTATTTACGTTGTTCCTGGACGAGTATAATAATGGAGAGTGTCGTTACATACAGATGAACATCACTGTAATTCGACGTGAGGAAGTTATCTGAAGAGCTGGAGTGACGTTAACACCGGGACGGAGGAGGAGCGACACAGTGAAAAGAATACTTAAAAGTTGACACAAAGAACTATCTACTTCGATCTTAGGAGTTGTTACCCGGGAGTATCCATACCTCATGGCGGTCTGAGACTCCATCTTCGAGCACTTACAAAAACAAGTTGTTATTAGAATAGATTAAACTATCAGCTGTTTTGTTGCTACTATCCATAAGTAAAATAAGACCAAGTTATTGACATCTTTTGAAGACATACTGGTACCTAATAATGGTAGTGATGGTGGTGGTGATTTCCAGTCTGGTGAAGGGATGATGGCCACATTTTGGGCAAGTCATTGGGGGTCTGTAATCGTAAGAAGGTTAAGTACCGTTGATCTTAATGAAGGACTGTCGTGTATTATCTAAATGCTTGAGACAAACATAGGAGAGTACAAGGCTGTCTCTTTACTTTCCATTAACTCTGGTAACTGTCGGCTTGAAAAACGGGAAAAAAATTGCAATATAACATTGGAAATATGACCTGGAATTTACAGGAGAGATGGAGTACGATGGAAGACATAAGCTTCACTTACCTAGTTATTAGTACTATTCCTTTCAGCTAGAACTGTATACCTTGTATATGTACTTGTAGAAATAAAAATATTATTATTTATTAATACTATTAACTTGGTTGGCTCGTCCTGGTGCGGTTGTTGGACAAACAGGAATCCGTTGATTCCAATTTGCCCCAGAGTAGTTCGTATCTAATTGAATTTTATACTTTCACCGTCCTTGCCCAGCTGGTTCTTAAAATACTGGTACTATCTTCTAGATTAAAGTTTCATTGTGTAGTTTTCTCCATTCTGTTATAACTCTGCAACGAACGTTTGTGTTCCATCTTCTTTTCTGAAGATTCATTCCATTATTTCGAGTTAAATGACTCATTTTACACTTCATATAGTTCATTAAATATGTCAAAATCATTTAGTATATGAAATGTTTGAATGAGATTTCGTAGTCTGTTTCCTGTGAGAGAGAAGGTTAAGTGTTGAATCATTCTTCATAAGTTTTTCCCGGAGTGATGGTACGAGCTTAGTAACTCTCCTCTATACCCTCTCCTACATCTTTGTCTTTTATGTATTCCAGAGACCTAAACTGATCGGTATATTTAGGATACAGTATAACATGTGCATTAAAGAATCATTATGGCATCTGGTGTTTTGTACAATATTCTATGAAAACTAACATTGTTAGCTTAGGTGTTGGCAGCTAGACATTGTTTGGTAGTTAAGAGGACGTTGCTGCTGCTGATTACAAAGTTCTTTTTTTTTCTTGTTTCAAATAGTTTCTTGCCAACATTTTGAGACTGTTGTATCCAAAATGCATTACTTTGCACGTGTCATCGTTAAACCTCGTCTTCCATAACGTTTGCCTTTCCTGATCACTCTGACAATCTGCTATGGAATCTACATTTTCCTTAATTTTGCATTTCGAAAGCATTATGAACAGAACTGGTCAAAGAATTGATCTCTAAGGAACTGCACTCAGTACGTCAAAGTAACTCCACTCAGTAAGTCAAGATCACTCCACTCAGTACGTCAAGGTCACTGCACTCTACGTCAAGGTCACTGCACTCAGTACGTCAAGATCACTCCACTCAGTACGTCAAGGTCACTCCACTCAGTACGTCAAGGTCACTCCACTCTACGTCAAGGTCACTGCACTCAGTACGTCAAGGTCACTTCACCCAGTGCGTCAAGGTCACATCACTCAGTACGTCAAGGTCACATCACTCAGTACGTCAAGGTCACTTCACTCAGTGCGTCAAGGTCACATCACTCAGTACGTCAAGGTCACATCACTCAGTACGTCAAGGTCACTTCACTCAGTACGTCAAGGTCACTTCACTCAGTACGTCAAGGTCACTTCACTCAGTACGTCAAGGTCACATCACTCAGTACGTCAAGGTCACTTCACCCAATGCATCAAGGTCACTTCACTCAGTATGTCAAGGTCACTTCACTCAGTACGTCAAGGTCACTTCACTCAGTACGTCAAGGTCACTTCACTCAGTACGTCAAGGTCACTTCACTCAGTACGTCAAGATCACATCACTCAGTACGTCAAGGTCACTCCACTCAGTACGTCAAGGTCACTCCACTCAGTACGTCAAGGTCACTTCACTCAGTACGTCAAGGTCACTTCACTCAGTACGTCAAGGTCACATCACTCAGTACGTCAAGGTCACTTCACTCAGTACGTCAAGGTCACTTCACTCAGTACGTCAAGATCACATCACTCAGTACGTCAAGGTCACTTCACTCAGTACGTCAAGGTCACTTCACTCAGTACGTCAAGGTCACTTCACTCAGTTCGTCAAGGTCACATCACTCAGTACGTCAAGATCACATCACTCAGTACGTCAAGGTCACTTCACTCAGTACGTCAAGATCACATCACTCAGTACGTCAAGGTCACTTCACTCAGTACGTCAAGGTCACTCAGGTAACTTTCCCTTCAGCATTATTCTCTCTTCGCAGTTTACATAAATTTATCTCTTAAATCTTGTTAGTTTGCCCATCAGTCTTTGCCTCGGTACCTTGCTGGAGGACTTTTGAAAACTCTAGATACAATACATTTATTGTGACTTTCATCCTAGTTTTGCTTATAAAACTGAACATTTACAGTAAGTTTGTTAGGAATGGTCTTTTTTTGAGCTGTATCCATGCTGATATCTGGTTATCAGGTTATTAGTTTCCAGAAATGAACTAACTTGCCTCGTGCAATAGACTTCATTCGTATGCCTGAAGTTGTTGTGAAACTGATAAGAGGAAAGTTGGGGTCATAAGTCTTGTCATTCCTTTTAAATATAGAAGTCATAGTTGGTGGTTGCCTCTCTACTGCCACCTTCCAGTGATTTGATGAATATTAGCATTAATGGGAAATGAATTCTTATATAAAGTCTTTTACAACCCTGGCAGGCAGGTCGTGTGGTCCCCTTGATTTGTTAACAGTTAGCTTCCAGTATTTTATTATGTCAAGGGCTACTTAGTTTGGCAGAGTTAGGGGTCTTGAAATATTTTTTGGGGGTTTGGAAACGTTGGTCTGGTGTTCAGCTGTAAATTCTGAGTCGAACGTTGTATTGGATATTGGTGCCATATTACTCTCGCTTTTTTTTAATTCTTCAGTGGCCACTGAAGGTTCCTAGAGTCTACCCGGAGGAAGTTCCGGGGGTCAGTGACCCCTGCGGCTCGGTCCCTGACCAAGCCTCACTATGGACCAGGACCTGATTTTTACCTCGTTAACCGCAGAATGTTGTTTGTAATATATCCTTCAAATTAATATTGGTCTTTTCCAAGTTGTCTGACAGTATCTCTGTTGACATAAGTAACTCGGATCGTCTTCGGAGTGTCCACTCACTCTCACTTTCTCATAAGATAGATTTCTTTTGTCTCAATTAGTAGTCTGGTCTTCTAGCTTATCAAAATAAATGGAACATGAAAATTATAAGTTATCCCACTCGATGTTCACAATTAGTTTGTGATCTGCTCCTGATTCCTTTGTGTTATCCGTCAACAGCAACTCGTGTCAACTTGTCTCGCGAAATCGTAATGTTGCGATTGTAAACAACTCAGGAAATGTGTGGGACTTGAACCACATCATTGGAAATTTAGGACTGTCCTGCCATGGGTTCAATCCCCCACCCGTTCTGTGGTTCATGTTAGCTTGTTAGTGACATCGTGTGTGTCTTGCCAGAGTTAACTACTCTCAAACTGTGAACTATCACTCTGGTATTTTAGGTCACAAGGTTTGTGTTTATTCTGAATTATTCGATTCGAATCGATGAGAGAGGGAGAGAGAGAGGGAGAGAGGGGGAGAGGGAGAGAGAGAGGGAGAGAGGGGGAGAGGGAGAGAGAGAGGGGGAGAGGGAGAGAGAGAGGGAGGGCGGGAGCGCCCGTGCGTAGCTAGGGTAATGGTCGTTGTTTAATTAAGGAGGGAGTTGTTGGTGGTCGTGGTGGTGACGGTTCCTGTCGTGGTGGTGATGGTGCAGATTTTGGTGGTATTGTAGGACACTGCAGGTCAGAGAGTAAGACATTGCAGGTCAGGGTGTAGGACATTGCAAGTCAGGGTATAGGATACTGCAGGTCAGATCGTGGGACACTGCAGTTCAGAGAGCAGGACACTGCAGGTCAGAGTGTAAGGCACTACAGGTTAGGTGTGGGACACTGCAGGTCAGAGTGTAGGGCACTACAGGTTAGGTGTGGGACACTGCAGGTCAGAGTGTAGGACACTGTAGTCAGAGTGTAGGACACTGTAGTCAGAGCGTGGGACACTGCAGTTCAGAGAGTAGGACACTGCAGGTCAGAGGGTAGAGCACTGCAGGTCAGAGTGTAGGGTACTACAGGTTAGGTGTAGGACACTGCAGGTCAGAGTGTAGGACACTGCAGGTCAGAGTGTAGGGCACTGCAGGTTAGGTGTGGGACACTGCAGGTCAGATTGTAGGACACTGCAGATCAGAGCGTAGGGCACTGCAGGTCAGAGCGTGCGACACTACAGGTCAGAGTGTAGGACACTACAGGTTAGGTGTGGGACACTGCAGGTCAGAACGTGGGACACTGCAGTTCAGAGTGTAGGGCACTACAGGTTAGGTGTGGGCAAGAGTGTAGGACACTGCAGGTCAGAGTGTATGGCACTACAGGTTAGGAGTTGGGCACTGCAGGTCAGAGTGTAGGACACTACAAGTTAGGTGTGGGACACTGCAGGTCAAAGTGTAGGACACTGCAGGTCAGAGCATGGGGCACTGCAGGTCAGTGTAGGACACTGCAGGTTAGGTGTGGGACACTGCAGGTCAAAGTGTAGGACACTGCAGGTCAGAGCATGGGGCACTGCAGGTCAGTGTAGGACACTGCAGGTTAGGTGTGGGACACTGCAGGTCAAAGTGTAGGACACTGCAGGTCAGAGCATGGGGCACTGCAGGTCAGTGTAGGACACTGCAGGTTAGGTGTGGGACACTGCAGGTCAAAGTGTAGGACACTGCAGGTCAGAGCATGGGGCACTGCAGGTCAGTGTAGGACACTGCAGGTTAGGTGTGGGACACTGCAGGTCAAAGTGTAGGACACTGCAGGTCAGAGCATGGGGCACTGCAGGTCAGTGTAGGACACTACAGGTTAGGTGTGGGACACTGCAGGTCAAAGTGTAGGACACTGCAGGTCAGAGCATGGGGCACTGCAGGTCAGTGTAGGACACTACAGGTTAGGTGTGGGACACTGCAGGTCAAAGTGTAGGACACTGCAGGTCAGAGCATGGGGCACTGCAGGTCAGTGTAGGACACTACAGGTTAGGTGTGGGACACTGCAGGTCAAAGTGTAGGACACTGCATGTCAGAGCATGGGGCACTGCAGGTCAGTGTAGGACACTACAGGTTAGGTGTGGGACACTGCAGGTCAAAGTGTAGGACACTGCAGGTCAGAGCATGTGGCACTGCAGGTCAGTGTAGGACACTACAGGTTAGGTGTGGGACACTGCAGGTCAAAGTGTAGGACACTGCAGGTCAGAGCATGGGGCACTGCAGGTCAGTGTAGGACACTACAGGTTACGTGTGGGACACTGCAGGTCAAAGTGTAGGACACTGCAGGTCAGAGCATGGGGCACTGCAGGTCAGTGTAGGACACTACAGGTTAGGTGTGGGACACTGCAGGTCAAAGTGTAGGACACTGCAGGTCAGAGCATGGGGCACTGCAGGTCAGTGTAGGACACTACAGGTTAGGTGTGGGACACTGCAGGTCAAAGTGTAGGACACTGCAGGTCAGAGCATGGGGCACTGCAGGTCAGTGTAGGACACTACAGGTTAGGTGTGGGACACTGCAGGTCAAAGTGTAGGACACTGCAGGTCAAAGTGTAGGACACTGCAGGTCAGAGCATGGGGCACTGCAGGTCAGTGTAGGACACTACAGGTTGTGGGACACTGCAGGTCAAAGTGTAGGACACTGCAGGTCAAAGTGTAGGACACTGCAGGTCAGAGCATGGGGCACTGCAGGTCAGTGTAGGACACTACAGGTTAGGTGTGGGACACTGCAGGTCAATGTATAGAAATACTTTAAGTACTCAAACCACAGTGAGAGAGAACACGGTGAGTAGAACACTGCGAGGGAGAACACGGTGAGGGAGAACAGTGAGTAGAACACTGCGAGGGAGAACACAGTGAGTAAAACACTGCGAGGGAGAACACAGTGAGTAGAACACTGCGAGGGAGAACACGGTGAGGGAGAACACAGTGAGTAGAACACTGCGAGAGAGAACACAGTGAGTAGAACACTGCGAGGGAGAACACAGTGAGTAAAACACTGCGAGGGAGAACACAGTGAGTAGAACACTGCGAGGGAGAACACGGTGAGGGAGAACACAGTGAGTAGAACACTGCGAGGGAGAACACAGTGAGTAGAACACTGCGAAGGAGAACACAGTGAGTAGAACACTGCGAGGGAGAACACGGTGAGGGAGAACACAGTGAGTAGAACACTGCGAGGGAGAACACGGTGAGGGAGAACACAGTGAGTAGAACACTGCGAAGGAGAACCAGTGAGTAGAACACTGCGAGGGAGAACACAGTGAGAGAGAACACAGTGAGTAGAACACTGCGAGGGAGAACACGGTGAGGGAGAACACAGTGAGTAGAACACTGCGAGGGAGAACACAGTGAGAGAGAACACAGTGAGTAGAACACTGCGAGGGAGAACACGGTGAGGGAGAACACAGTGAGTAGAACACTGCGAGGGAGAACACAGTGAGAGAGAACACAGTGAGTAGAACACTGCGAGGGAGAACACGGTGAGGGAGAACACAGTGAGTAGAACACTGCGAGGGAGAACACAGTGAGTAGAACACTGCGAGGGAGAACACGGTGAGGGAGAACACAGTGAGTAGAACACTGCGAGGGAGAACACAGTGAGTAGAACACTGCGAGGGAGAACACAGTGAGGGAGAACACAGGGAGGTAGAACATGGTGATGGAGAACACATGGAGGCAGAACTCAGGGAGGCAGAATACAGTGAGGGAGAACACAGGGCGGGAGAACACAGGGATGGAGAACACGGTGAGGGAGAACACAGGGAGGCAGAACACCGTGAGGGAGAACACAGGAAGGTAGAACACGGTGAGGGAGAACACAGGGAGGTAGAACACAGGAAGGTAGAACACGGTGATGGAGAACACAGGGAGGTAGAACACGGTGAGGGAGAACAAAGGGAGGCAGAACACCGTGAGGGAGAACACAGGAAGGTAGAACACGGTGATGTAGAACACAGGGAGGTAGAACACGGTGAGAGAGAATACAAGGAAGTAGAACAAAGTGAAGAACACAGGTAGAACATGATGCAGAATACAGGGAGGCAGATCTCACGGAGGGAGAACACGGTGAGGGAGAACAAAGAGGTGGAACACGATAATGGAGAACACAGGGAGGTAGAACACAGTGAGGGAGAACATAGGGAGGGAGAACACAGGGAGGGAGAACACGATGAGGGAGAACACAGGGAGGCAGAACACCGTGAGGGAGAACACAGGAAGGTAGAACACGGTGATGGAGAACACAGGGAGGTAGAACACAGTGAGGGAGAACACAGGGAGGTAGAACACAGTGAGGGAGAACATAGGGAGGGAGAACACAGTGAGGGAGAACACAGTGAGGGAGAACATAGGGAGGGAGAACACAGGGAGGTAGAACACAGTGAGGGAGAACACAGGGAGGTAGAACACAGTGAGGGAGAACACAGGGAGGTAGAACACAGTGAGGGAGAACATAGGGAGGGAGAACACGGTGAGGGAGAACACAGTGAGGGAGAACACAGTGAGGGAGAACACAGTGAGGGAGAACACAGTGAGGGAGAACACAGTGAGGGAGAACACAGTGAGGGAGAACACAGGGAGGTAGAATACAGTGATAGAGAACATAGGGAGGGAGAACACAGGGAGGGAGAACACGATGATGGAGAACACAGTGAGGGAGAACACAGTGAGGGAGAACACAGTGAGGGAGAACACAGTAAGTCAGGGACAGGGACTCTGGTAAACAGCTCTGACAATATAACTCACAAGGGTAAAGTTGTGTGAATCATTTAATTTCTGAAGCCTTTCAATGAGGCTAAAATTATTTTTAAAGTTTGCATCCGAGGCCTACCAGTCATGAGAGTTAAGAGTCTAACCAACCAGTTAGATAGGTTATGCTGCTGAGACAACTGAACTTATAATAGGACGAACTGGGTTCCCAGATTTATGAGTTTTGATCAACCCATAAAGATACGGTAGAGTTGCCGACCTAACTGACAGGTGTTTAATTAGTTCATCATTCCCCTTCAATAACGTTTTAAAACGTTTCTTGAAATGGTTTTTGACCTGGTCAGTGGGGTTCCTAACGAGCGGTTCCTACGTTTTATTATCACTCAATAAATGGTTCATTTTACCTAAGTGTTCAGTTTTATCTAAAGTAACAACAAGATTGGATTTATCACCACTCGACAGATGGAAGGTCTGATCATTACTGACCTTGTATACTTTAGTGAATCTTAATGGGCAGTTGGGAATTACCGGACGGAGTAAAGTCCCATATACCATCCCTGTACATATATTAAATGTATTGGGCGTCAGGTCACCATGTTTTCTAGCATGTAGAAATATTTTGATATGTTTACATAATTAACATATAGTGGAACCTCAGATATCGAACTTAATCTATTCCAGGAGTTAGTTCTAAATTCGAAAAGTCAGAAAAGCAAAGCAATATTTTCCATAAAAAAAAATGGAAATACAATTAATCCGTTCCAGAAACCCAAAAATTTCCACAAAAAAAAAAAAAAAAATAGAGATTAATTATAGTTTTACATACACACAACAAATATAGTGTTCAATTATGTATTAATAAATTTAAATAAACATATAAAATAACATTTTACTTACCTTTATTGAAGATTGGTGATGGCATCTGGAAGATAGGGAGGAGGAGAGAGGGAGTTGGGGTTAGTGTTGGGAAGGAGAATCCCCCTCCATGAGGACTTCAGGTATCATAGCACTCTCTGGGGTTACTTCCCTTCTCTGTCTTTTAATGCCACTAGGACCAGCTTGAGAGTCACTGGACCCCTGTCTCACAAAAAACTGTCCACAGTCCTCTGTTCCTGGTGCGCCTTTAAGATTTCCCTCAAGTGGGACATGGTTGTGTCACTGAACTTGTTGCAAAGATGGCTTGTTTCAGCTTGCTCAGGGTGGTACTTCTCCACAAACATTTGGACATCATTCCACTTGGATATCATTCCACTTCTGTATTATTTCCTTCACATCTATGGTGTTTCTCACTTTCTTTTCCACAAGGGTACCACTTGCAAGTTTCATTGCTCCCATTGTAGCTTATTTCACAGTCCCACAAGCACTAAACACAATGAAATAATCGTAAAATGTTTGAATGAGATCGCAGGTTAGTGTTCACCCAATCATCAACAAAACCAGACTGGCTTACGGCGCCTGCTTGGGGACACGGACAGAGTGGGCTGCTGGACAGGTCCGGTACCCGGCGGTTCGAAAATAGGGGCGAGTTCGATAATAGGGACAAAGTTGGTTCGAGAAAAGGGTTCTATTTTCGAAGAGTTCGATAAGCGATACGTTCGAAATTTGAGGTTCCACTATACTAGGAACTTGCTAGAAAAACATGGTGACCTGAAGCTGAAACAACAAAATGGAGACTTATGTAACAGAATGGAGAATTATATAACAGAATGGAGACTTGTATAACAGAATGGAGACTTGTATAACAGAATGGAGACTTGTATAACAGAATGGAGACTTGTATAACAGAATGGAGACTTGTATAACAGAATGGAGACTTCTAAAACAGAATGGAGACTTGTATAACAGAATGGAGACTTGTATAACGGAATGGAGACTTGTAAAACAGAATGGAGACTTGTATAACGGAATGGAGACTTGTATAACAAAATGGAGACTTGTATAACGGAATGGAGACTTGTATAACGGAATGGAGACTTGTATAACGGAATGGAGACTTGTATAACGGAATGGAGACTTGTATAACGGAATGGAGACTTGTATAACGGAATGGAGATTTGTATACAAGGTGAGGAGGAGAAAATCTTGTGTCTTATCAACCTGTCGATATTGTAAACCATTATCATATTCACACTGTCAGACACTGCAACACAATGGTATCTTGATTGCTTGACCAGTAGTTAAGAAGGTTTGGATCTGAGAGGGACCTATCCAGTAGGCTTGCTACACTCTCAATGATTATATTCTTTGACTAGTGATCAGCGCCTCTTCTGTCAAGATATTCTGTGCCTCACCTTCGACAGTACAAACGTCTCTGGTCTGTTGCTTCAGCTTCACATTGTTCCAGACTATCTAGCAGAAGCCTTCTCCAGGCTGAGGGACTGACCACCTCAAAACTACTACTTGGAGGATGATTGATTACATTGTCTTTACATCTCTACTGTTTCTGCTGTAATAAAGATAGTTGACCATTGCTTATGTGTCTTGCTTACCAGACTAACAATGGTCTTTGCATTTTTCACTACATGTGTTCCTCCTCTTAAAAAAATCCACAGATTTTGCTTGTCTCACTTGTAACTCTTAATATTTCATCAGATCCTCAATGTTTTATCACAGTGCCTTTCTTACTTCCTATTTGGGTTCTCCTATTTCCTTTAACTGAACTGTCTCTGTGCCTCATGTCTCTCACTTCAAGATTGTTCTTTCTACTTTTATTGCTTTGGAGTCATTTATTATTTCCTCTTCTCTCCTGACCCGCTCAGTTTATTTCGGTTGTTCAAGTCTTTTCTTGTCATTGTTCTATCTCTAGTTACTTAATTACTTAGCCTCTCTACTTTCTTCCTCATCACCCTAACTTCATTTTCAAGGTCCTTCTCTCTCCTCACATCTATCCAGTTCCCTTTAATTTCCTCAATCAAATTTCTTTGCCTTTCCTCTGCCTCTTCCCTAAATTTGATGAATTTCTTCCCCAGGTTAGTCCGTTGCTCTTCAATTATTATCTCCTCCTCCTCCTCTAGCATCTTTGTTCAGGCCTCAAATGTAACTTTCCCTTTGATCACATTGTTTCCCCGGTTCATTTCATTAACCCTTCGTCTCGCCGAACACAGGTTTCGAACCCACGGCGAGCCAGTCTAAAAACCAACAGACAAGTGCATTGTCCACCGTACCATGTTGATCTAACGTGACTCACCAAACATGGCGTATTTCTATACATCAAACGAAGGTTAACAAAAGCCCCACTGTGATCACGCATGCAGGTTGTTCATATTAATCTCACACCGGCGTGGCTATGGCGGGCTCTGGTTCATGGACCGTCAAAACCCTTGTGAATAATTAACGAAATCATAAGGATTTCGTGAGATGTTTACAATCGTGTTATTACCAATTCGTGAGTTACTGACCCTACGAAGCGTGCCTCTAGTGGACAGATCCATTTCTTCACGACTCTGGATGAAGTATCTTCCTTCTCCATACCTTATCATCTGTTCCTTTTCCTGTTCTCGTTAAAGTTATAGTCTGCTCTGAGCTGAAGCAGTGTTGGGCAGGATGGATGTAAATTCAAGGGGACTGATATGTGTGAGGTTACTGGGATATATATTGTTTGAAGCATTATGAGTGGGTTGAAGGTTGTGCAACTTGCATGGGTTCTGTAGGTTGCAGTGGTCAACGTGGGTTGGTTGGAGGGGATGGGGAGGAGGCGCATCATTGTATGCAGTGATTCAGGTGTGGGCGGTGGGGTGGGGAGTTGTTCGTGTTGTCTGGAGTGGTATGTACGAGATGGGATTGGCATGGTATGTGAAGGTTGAAGTGGAATGTGTGGGTTTGAGTGGATGTACAGTTTGGTGTTGGTGAGTGGGAACTTATCCGGTGTGGATGAATGCGGGTAGGTGGTGCCCAGCCTGGGCAAGTAGACCTACGGCAGTGCTGGTGCACTAGTGATCACAGGGAGCTCATGTTGCATGAAAACAACAGTAGTGGAAACATTCCATGTCATATTTCATCACAAATTACCATATCTTGACGATCAAACACACTACCAGATAGTCTTACCCCCAACACCCCCACACCCCCATCACCCCCAACACCCCCATCACCCCCAACACCCCCACACCCCCAACACCCCCACACCCCCAACACCCCCACACCCCCAACACCCCCATCACCCCCAACACCCCCACACCCCCAACACCCCCACACCCCCAACACCCCCACACCCCCAACACCCCCACACCCCCAACACCCCCACACCCCCATCACCCCCAACACCCCCATCACCCCCAACACCCCCACACCCCCAACACCCCCACACCCCCAACACCCCCACACCCCCAACACCCCCATCACCCCCAACACCCCCACACCCCCAACACCCCCACACCCCCAACACCCCCACACCCCCAACACCCCCACACCCCCAACACCCCCATCACCCCCAACACCCCCACACCCCCAACACCCCCATCACCCCCAACACCCCCACACCCCCAACACCCCCATCACCCCCAACACCCCCACACCCCCAACACCCCCACACCCCCAACACCCCCACACCCCCAACACCCCCACACCCCCAACACCCCCACACCCCCAACACCCCCACACCCCCAACACCCCCATCACCCCCAACACCCCCACACCCCCAACACCCCCATCACCCCCAACACCCCCACACCCCCAACACCCCCATCACCCCCCACCCACCATGCTGATGCTGCTTAAGAGCACGTAAGTACCACTGCCAATAACATGTTCATTTTTCCACTATAATCTACCGTGTTTATAATTACTATTGTATTTGCTGTGTGTTTCATAAGGTGAAGTCAGGGATGTGATCACTGCTGCTCACACCTTCATAAGGTGAAGTCCAGGATGTGATCACTGCTGCTCACACCTTCATAAGGTGAAGTCCAGGATGTGATCACTGCTGCTCACTCCTTCATAAGGTGAAGTCCAGGATGTGATCACTGCTGCTCACACCTCCATAAGGTGAAGTCCAGGATGTGATCACTGCTGCTCACTCCTTCATAAGGTGAAGTCCGGGATGTGATCACTGCTGCTCACTCCTTCATAAGGTGAAGTCCGGGATGTGATCACTGCTGCTCACTCCTTCATAAGGTGAAGTCCAGGATGTGATCACTGCTGCTCACACCTCCATAAGGTGAAGTCCAGGATGTGATCACTGCTGCTCACACCTCCATAAGGTGAAGTCCAGGATGTGATCACTGCTGCTCACACCTCCATAAGGTGAAGTCCAGGATGTGATCACTGCTGCTCACACCTCCATAAGGTGAAGTCCAGGATGTGATCACTGCTGCTCACACCTCCATAAGGTGAAGTCCAGGATGTGATCACTGCTGCTCACACCTTCATAAGGTGAAGTCCAGGATGTGATCACTGCTGCTCACACCTTCATAAGGTGAAGTCCAGGATGTGATCACTGCTGCTCACACCTTCATAAGGTGAAGTCCAGGATGTGATCACTGCTGCTCACACCTCCATAAGGTGAAGTCCAGGATGTGATCACTGCTGCTCACACCTCCATAAGGTGAAGTCGAGGATGTGATCTCTGCTGCTCACTCCTTCATAAGGTGAAGTCCAGGATGTGATCACTGCTGCTCACACCTCCATAAGGTGAAGTCCAGGATGTGATCACTGCTGCTCACACCTCCATAAGGTGAAGTCCAGGATGTGATCACTGCTGCTCACACCTTCATAAGGTGAAGTCCAGGATGTGATCACTGCTGCTCACACCTTCATAAGGTGAAGTCCAGGATGTGATCACTGCTGCTCACACCTTCATAAGGTGAAGTCCAGGATGTGATCACTGCTGCTCACACCTTCATAAGGTGAAGTCCAGGATGTGATCACTGCTGCTCACACCTTCATAAGGTGAAGTCCAGGATGTGATCACTGCTGCTCACTCCTTCATAAGGTGAAGTCCAGGATGTGATCACTGCTGCTCACACCTTCATAAGGTGAAGTCCAGGATGTGATCACTGCTGCTCACACCTTCATAAGGTGAAGTCCGGGATGTGATCACTGCTGCTCACTCCTTCATAAGGTGAAGTCCAGGATGTGATCACTGCTGCTCACTCCTTCATAAGGTGAAGTCCAGGATGTGATCACTGCTGCTCACACCTCCATAAGGTGAAGTCCAGGATGTGATCACTGCTGCTCACACCTCCAGAAGGTGAAGTCCAGGATGTGATCACTGCTGCTCACACCTCCATAAGGTGAAGTCCAGGATGTGATCACTGCTGCTCACACCTCCATAAGGTGAAGTCCAGGATGTGATCACTGCTGCTCACACCTCCATAAGGTGAAGTCCAGGATGTGATCACTGCTGCTCACACCTTCATAAGGTGAAGTCCAGGATGTGATCACTGCTGCTCACACCTTCATAAGGTGAAGTCCAGGATGTGATCACTGCTGCTCACACCTTCATAAGGTGAAGTCCAGGATGTGATCACTGCTGCTCACACCTCCATAAGGTGAAGTCCAGGATGTGATCACTGCTGCTCACACCTCCATAAGGTGAAGTCCAGGATGTGATCACTGCTGCTCACACCTCCATAAGGTGAAGTCCAGGATGTGATCACTGCTGCTCACACCTCCATAAGGTGAAGTCCAGGATGTGATCACTGCTGCTCACACCTCCATAAGGTGAAGTCCAGGATGTGATCACTGCTGCTCACACCTTCATAAGGTGAAGTCCAGGATGTGATCACTGCTGCTCACACCTTCATAAGGTGAAGTCCAGGATGTGATCACTGCTGCTCACACCTTCATAAGGTGAAGTCCAGGATGTGATCACTGCTGCTCACACCTTCATAAGGTGAAGTCCAGGATGTGATCACTGCTGCTCACACCTTCATAAGGTGAAGTCCAGGATGTGATCACTGCTGCTCACACCTTCATAAGGTGAAGTCCAGGATGTGATCACTGCTGCTCACACCTTCATAAGGTGAAGTCCAGGATGTGATCACTGCTGCTCACACCTTCATAAGGTGAAGTCCAGGATGTGATCACTGCTGCTCACACCTTCATAAGGTGAAGTCCAGGATGTGATCACTGCTGCTCACACCTTCATAAGGTGAAGTCCAGGATGTGATCACTGCTGCTCACACCTTCATAAGGTGAAGTCCAGGATGTGATCACTGCTGCTCACACCTTCATAAGGTGAAGTCCAGGATGTGATCACTGCTGCTCACACCTTCATAAGGTGAAGTCCAGGATGTGATCACTGCTGCTCACACCTTCATAAGGTGAAGTCCAGGATGTGATCACTGCTGCTCACACCTTCATAAGGTGAAGTCCAGGATGTGATCACTACTGCTCACACCTTCATAAGGTGAAGTCCAGGATGTGATCACTGCTGCTCACACCTTCATAAGGTGAAGTCCAGGATGTGATCACTGCAGCTCACACCTTCATAAGGTGAAGTCCAGGATGTGATCACTGCTGCTCACACCTCCGCAACACAGTTGTTCTCCAAGTTTTGTCAAGTTACACCATGAATTAAGGAAACATCCTTAATGCGACAGTAATTATGGAAGAGGTAGATTATAGTGGAAGACGGAGCAACTTAGGTGCCTCTTAAGCGACGGCAACTACTACCACTACTACAATACTACTGCCACTACTACTATACTACTGCCACTACTACTATACTACTGCCACTACTACTATACTACTGCCACTACTACTATACTACTGCCACTACTACTGTACTACTGCCACTACTACTATACTACTGCCACTACTACTGTACTACTGCCACTACTACTATACTACTGCCACTACTACTATACTACTGCCACTACTACTGTACTACTGCCACTACTACTATACTACTGCCACTACTATACTACTGCCACTACTACTATACTACTGCCACTACTACTGTACTACTGCCACTACTATACTACTGCCACTACTATACTACTGCCACTACTACTGTACTACTGCCACTACTATACTACTGCCACTACTATACTACTGCCACTACTACTGTACTACTGCCACTACTACTATACTACTGCCACTACTACTGTACTACTGCCACTACTATACTACTGCCACTACTATACTACTGCCACTACTACTGTACTACTGCCACTACTACTATACTACTGCCACTACTATACTACTGCCACTACTACTATACTACTGCCACTACTACTATACTACTGCCACTACTACTATACTACTGCCACTACTACTATACTACTGCCACTACTACTATACTACTGCCACTACTACTATACTACTGCCACTACTATACTACTGCCACTACTACTATACTACTGCCACTACTACTATACTACTGCCACTACTACTGTACTACTGCCACTACTACTATACTACTGCCAATACTACTGTACTACTGCCACTACTACTATACTACTGCCACTACTATACTACTGCCACTACTACTATACTACTGCCACTACTACTATACTACTGCCACTACTATACTACTGCCACTACTACTATACTACTGCCACTACTACTATACTACTGCCACTACTACTATACTACTGCCACTACTACTATACTACTGCCACTACTATACTACTGCCACTACTACTATACTACTGCCACTACTACTATACTACTGCCACTACTACTATACTACTGCCACTACTATACTACTGCCACTACTACTATACTACTGCCACTACTATACTACTGCCACTACTACTATACTACTGCCACTACTACTATACTACTGCCACTACTGCTATACTACTGCCAATACTACTGTACTACTGCCACTACTATACTACTGCCACTACTATACTACTGCCACTACTATACTACTGCCACTACTACTATACTACTGCCACTACTATACTACTGCCACTACTATACTACTGCCACTACTATACTACTGCCACTACTACTATACTACTGCCACTACTATACTACTGCCACTACTATACTACTGCCACTACTACTATACTACTGCCACTACTATACTACTGCCACTACTATACTACTGCCACTACTATACTACTGCCACTACTACTATACTACTGCCACTACTACTATACTACTGCCAATACTACTGTACTACTGCCACTACTATACTACTGCCACTACTACTATTATTACTACGGCTACTACTAAAACTATGATTACTACTGTTACTACTACTAGGACTACTACTACTACAGCCTAGTATAGATGCTTCAGGTAATAGAAGTAGTCCTGATGCTTACCAAGCAGTGTGAGCGTGCGTGTCACTGAGCGTGCGTGTCACTGAGCGTGCGCGTCACTGAGCGTGAGTGTCACGGAGCGTGCGTGTCACGGAGCGTGCGTGTCACGGAGCGTGCGTGTCACTGAGCGTGAGTGTCACTGAGCGTGCGCGTCACTGAGCGTGAGTGTCACTGAGCGTGAGTGTCACTGAGCGTGAGTGTCACTGAGCGTGCGTGTCACTGAGCGTGAGTGTCACTGAGCGTGCGTGTCACTGAGCGTGAGTGTCACTGAGCGTGAGTGTCACTGAGCGTGAGTGTCACTGAGCGTGAGTGTCACTGAGCGTGAGTGTCACTGAGCGTGCATGTCACTGAGCGTGAGTGTCACGGAGCGTGAGTGTCACTGAGCGTGCGTGTCACTGAGCGTGAGTGTCACTGAGCGTGAGTGTCACTGAGCGTGAGTGTCACTGAGCGTGCGTGTCACTGAGCGTGAGTGTCACTGAGCGTGCGTGTCACTGAGCGTGCGTGTCACTGAGCGTGAGTGTCACTGAGCGTGCGTGTCACTGAGCGTGCGTGTCACTGAGCGTGCGTGTCACTGAGCGTGAGTGTCACTGAGCGTGAGTGTCACTGAGCGTGAGTGTCACTGAGCGTGCGTGTCACTGAGCTTGCGTGTCACTGAGCGTGCGTGTCACTGAGCGTGCGTGTCACTGAGCGTGAGTGTCACTGAGCGTGCGTGTCACTGAGCGTGAGTGTCACTGAGCGTGAGTGTCACTGAGCGTGCGTGTCACTGAGCGTGAGTGTCACTGAGCGTGAGTGTCACTGAGCGTGCGTGTCACTGAGCGTGAGTGTCACGGAGCGTGCGTGTCACTGAGCGTGAGTGTCACTGAGCGTGCGCGTCACTGAGCGTGCGTGTCACTGAGCGTGAGTGTCACTGAGCGTGACTGAGCGTGTGTCACTGAGCGTGAGTGTCACTGAGCGTGCTGAGCGTGCGTGTCACGGAGCGTGAGTGTCACTGAGCGTGAGTGTCACTGAGCGTGAGTGTCACTGAGCGTGAGTGTCACTGAGCGTGAGTGTCACGGAGCGTGAGTGTCACGGAGCGCGTGTCAGAGCGTGAGTGTCACTGAGCGTGAGTGTCACTGAGGGTGAGTGTCACTGAGCGTGAGTGTCACTGAGCGTGAGTGTCACTGAGCGTGAGTGTCACTGAGCGTGAGTGTCACTGAGCGTGAGTGTCACTGAGCGTGAGTGTCACTGAGCGTGAGTGTCACTGAGCGTGAGTGTCACTGAGCGTGCGTGTCACTGAGCGTGAGTGTCATTGAGCGTGAGTGTCACTGAGCGTGAGTGTCACTGAGCGTGAGTGTCACTGAGCGTGAGTGTCACTGAGCGTGCGTGTCACTGAGCGTGAGTGTCACTGAGCGTGCGTGTCACTGAGCGTGAGTGTCACTGAGCGTGAGTGTCACTGAGCGTGAGTGTCACTGAGCGTGCGTGTCACTGAGCGTGAGTGTCACTGAGCGTGAGTGTCACTGAGCGTGAGTGTCACTGAGCGTGAGTGTCACTGAGGGTGAGTGTCACTGAGCGTGCGTGTCACTGAGCGTGAGTGTCATTGAGCGTGAGTGTCACTGAGCGTGAGTGTCACTGAGCGTGCGTGTCACTGAGCGTGAGTGTCACTGAGCGTGCGTGTCACTGAGCGTGCGTGTCACTGAGCGTGCGTGTCACTGAGCGTGAGTGTCACTGAGCGTGCGTGTCACTGAGCTTGCGTGTCACTGAGCGTGCGTGTCACTGAGCGTGAGTGTCACTGAGCGTGCGTGTCACTGAGCGTGCGTGTCACTGAGCGTGCGTGTCACTGAGCGTGCGTGTCACTGAGCGTGCGTGTCACTGAGCGTGCGTGTCACTGAGCGTGCGTGTCACTGAGCGTGCGTGTCACTGAGCGTGCGTGTCACTGAGCGTGAGTGTCACTGAGCGTGCGTGTCACTGAGCGTGAGTGTCACTGAGGGTGAGTGTCACTGAGCGTGCGTGTCACTGAGGGTGAGTGTCACTGAGCGTGCGTGTCACTGAGCGTGCGTGTCACTGAGCGTGCGTGTCACTGAGCGTGCGTGTCACTGAGCGTGCGTGTCACTGAGCGTGAGTGTCACTGAGCGTGCGTGTCACTGAGCGTGCGTGTCACTGAGCGTGCGTGTCACTGAGCGTGCGTGTCACTGAGGGTGAGTGTCACTGAGCGTGCGCGCCACTGAGCGTGCGCGTCACTGTGTGTGTGTGTGTGTGTGTGTGTGTGTGTGTGTGTGTGTGTGTGTACTCACCTAGTTGTACTCACCTATTTGAGGTTGCAGGGGTCGAGTCGAAGCTCCTGGCCCCGCCTCTTCACTGGTCGCTACTACGTCACTCTCCCTTAACATTGAGCTTTATCATACCTCTGCTTAAAGCTATGTATGTATCCTGCCTCCACTACATCGCTTCCCAAACTATTCCACTTCCTGACTACTCTGTGACTGAAGAAATACTTCCTAACATCCCTGTGATTCATCTGTATCTACAACTTCCAACTGTGTCCCCTTGTTACTGTGTTCAATCTCTGGAACATCCTGTCTGTCCACCTTGTCAATTCCTCTCAGTATTTTGTATGTCGTTATCATGTCCCCCCTATCTCTCTTGTCCTCCAGTGTCGTCAGGTTGATTTCCCATAACCTCTCCTCGTAGGACATACCCCCTTAGCTCTGGGACTAGTCTTGTTGCAAACCTTTGCACTTTCTCTAGTTTCTTTACGTGCTTGGCTAGGTGTGGGTACCAAACTGGTGCCGCATACTCCAATATGGGCCTAACGTACACGGTGTGCAGGGTCCTGAACGATTCCTTATTAAGATGTCGGAATGCTGTTCTGAGGTTTGCTAGGCGCCCATATGCTGCAGCAGTTATTTGGTTGATGTGCGCCTCAGATATGCCTGGTGTTATACTCACCCCAAGGGCTTTTTCCTTGAGTGAGGTTTGTAGTCTCTGGCCCCCTAGACTGTACTCCATCTGCGGTCGTCTTTGCCCTTCCCCAATCTTCATGACTTTGCACTTGGTGGGGTTGAACTCCAGGAGCCAATTGCTGGACCAGGTTTGCAGCCTGTCCAGATCCCTTTGTAGTTCTGCCTGGTCTTCGATCGAATGAATTCTTCTCATCAATTTCATGTCATCTGCAAACAGGGACACTTCAGAGTCTATTCCTTCCGTCATGTCGTTCACAATTAGCAGAAACAGCACTGGTCCTAGGACTGACCCCTGTGGGACCCCGCTGGTCACAGGTGCCCACTCTGACACCTCGCCACGTACCATGACTCGCTGCTGTCTTCCTGACAAGTATTCCTTGATCCATTGTAGTGCCTTCCCTGTTATCCGTGCTTGGTCCTCAAGTTTTTGCACTAATCTCTTGTGTGGAACTGCATCAAACGCCTTCTTGCAGTCCAAGAAAATGCAATCCACCCACCCCTCTCTCTCTTGTCCTACTGCTGTCACTATGACATAGAACTCCAGTAGGTTTGACACAGAATTTCCCGTCCCTGAAACCATGTTGGCTGCTGTTGATGACATCATTCCTTTCTAGGTGTTCCACCACTCTTCTCCTGATAATCTTCTCCATGACTTTGCATACTATACATGTCAGTGACACTGGTCTGTAGTTTAGTGCTTCATGTCTGTCTCCTTTTTCAAAGATTGGGTCTACATTTGCTGTCTTCCATGCCTCAGGCAATCTCCCTGTTTCGATAGATGTATTGAATATTGTTGTTAGGGGTACACATAGCACCTCTGCTCCCTCTCTCAGGACCCATGGAGAGATGTTATCCGGCCACATTGCCTTTAAGGTATCTAGCTCACTCGGAAGCCTCTTCATTTCTTCCTCGGTTGTGTGTACTGTGTCCAGCACTTGGTGGTGTGCCCGTCTTTCTGGAGCCACTTCTCTCTACTCTGTGAACACTTCTTTGAATCTATGGTTGAGTTCCTCACATACTTCACGGTCATTTCTTGTTGTCTCTCCTCCTTCCTTCCTTAGCCTGATTACCTGGTCCTTGACTGTTGTTTTCCTCCTGGTGTGGCTGTATAACAGCTTCGGGTCAGATTTGGCTTTCGTTGCTATGTCGTTTTCATATTGTCATTGGGCCTCCCTTCTTATCTGTGCATATTCGTTTCTGGCTCTACGACTGCTCTCCTTATTCTCCTGGGTCTTGTGCCTTCTATATTTCTTCCATTCCCTAGCACACTTGGTTTTTGCCTCCCTGCACCTTTGGGTGAACCATGGGCTCATCCTGGCTTTTTCATTATTCCTGTTGCCCTTGGGTACAAACCTCTCCTCAGCCTCCTTGCACATTGTTGCTACATATTCCATCATCTCATTAACTGGCTTCCCTGCCAGTTCTCTGTCCCAATGAACCCCGTTCAAGAAGTTCCTCATTCCTGTGTAGTCCCCTTTCTTGTAGTTTGGCTTCATTCGTCCTTGCCTTCCTGCTTCCCCCTCCACTTGCAGTTCTACTGTGAATTCGAAGCTTAAAGCCACATGATCGCTGGCCCCAAGGGGTCTTTCATATGTGATGTCCTCAATATCAATATCTGCACTACTCAATGTGAATACTAAGTCCAGTCTTGCTGGTTCATCCTCTCCTCTCTCTCTTGCAATGTCCCTTACGTGTTGGTACATGAAGTTTTCCAGTACCACCTCCATCATCTTAGCCCTCCATGTATCTTGGCCCCCATGTGGCTCCAAGTTCTCCCAGTCGATCTCTTTGTGGTTAAAGTCACCCATGATCAGGAGCTTTGCCCTGCATGCATGAGCTCTTCTGGCCACTGCAGCCAGTGTGTCAACCATCGCTCTGTTGCTCTCGTCATACTCTTGTGTGTGTGTGTGTGTGTGTGTGTGTACTCACCTAATTGTACTCACCTAATTGTGGTTGCAGGGGTCGAGACTCAGCTCCTGGCCCCGCCTCTTCACTGATCGCTACTAGGTCCTCACCGTCTCTGCTTCCTGAGCTTTGTCATACCTCTTCTTAAAACTATGTATGGTTCCTGCCTCCACTACTTCACTTGCTAGGCTATTCCACTTCCTGACGACTCTATGACTGAGGAAATACTTCCTAACGTCCCTGTGACTCGTCTGAGTCTTCAGCTTCCAGTTGTGACCCCTTGTTTCTGTGTCCCCTCTCTGGAACATCCTATCTCTGTCCACCTTGTCTATTCCCCACAGTATCTTGTATGTCGTTATCATGTCTCCCCTGACCCTTCTGTCCTCCAGTGTCGTCAGTCCGATTTCCCTCAACCTTTCCTCGTACGACATTCCCCTGAGCTCTGGGACTAGCCTTGTTTCAAACCTTTGTACTTTCTCTAATTTCTTGACGTGCTTGACCAGGTGTGGGTTCCATACCTGTGCTGCATACTCCAGTATGGGCCTAACATACACAGTGTACAGTGTCTTGAATGATTTCTTATTAAGGTATCGGAACGCTATTCTCAGGTTTGCCAGGCGCCCGTATGCTGCAGCAGTTATTTGGTTGATGTGTGCCTCCGGTGACATGCTTGGTGTTATGGTCACCCCAAGGTCTTTCTCCCTGAGTGAGGTCTGTAGTCTTTGTCCACCTAGCCTATACTCTGTCTGTGGTCTTGTTTGCCCCTCCCCAATCTTCATGACTTTGCATTTGGCAGGGTTGAATTCGAGAAGCCAGTTTCTGGACCACATGTCCAGCCTGTCCAGGTCTCTTTGCAGTCCTGCCTCATCCTCATCCGATTTAATTCTTCTCATCAACTTCACATCATCTGCGAATACGGACACTTCGGAGTCTATTCCTTCCATCATGTTCGCATATATCAAAAATAGCACTGGTCCTAGAACTGACCCCTGTGGGACCCCGCTCGTCACAGGCTCCCACTGTGATACCTCTTCACGTACCATGGCTCGTTGTTGCCTCCCTGTCAGATATTCCCTGATCCATTGCAGTGCCCTCCCTGTTATATGCGCCTGATCCTCCAGCTTCTGCACTAATCTCTTGTGGGGAACCGTGTCAAAGGCTTTCTTGCAGTCTAAGAAAACGCAATCAACCCACCCCTCTCTCTCGTGTCTTACTTCTGTTACCTTGTCATAAAACTCCAGGAGGTTTGTGACACAGGATTTGCCTTCCATGAACCCATGCTAGTTTTCATTTATAATCTTGTTCCGTTCCAAGTGTTCCACCACTCTCCTCCTGATAATCTTCTCCATGACTTTGCACACAATACATGTCAGAGACACAGGTCTGTAGTTAAGTGTCTCATTTCTGTTTCCTTTCTTAAATATGGGGACTACATTTGCTGTCT
Source organism: Cherax quadricarinatus (assembly GCF_038502225.1). Lineage (NCBI taxonomy): Eukaryota > Metazoa > Arthropoda > Malacostraca > Decapoda > Parastacidae > Cherax > Cherax quadricarinatus. The sequence continues at coordinate 60,766,099 of NC_091294.1, read as the reverse complement.
TCCATTTCTCAGGTAGTTGCCCAGTTTCAAGGGATGTGTTGAAGATTGTGGCTAGGGGCACGCAGAGCATCTCTGCTCCTTCTCTAAGGACCCATGGGAAGATGTTGCTCGGTCCCATCGCCTTTGAGGTATCAAGGCCACTTAGCAGCTTCTGCACCTCCTCCTCGGTTGTTCGTATGTCATCCAGCACTTGTTGGCATATTCCCTCTTGATGTTCCCTTCTGTGCTGTCTTCCCGTAGCCTTTCCTGTCTCTACTGTAAAAACTTCCTTAAATCTCCTGTTTAGCTCCTCACATACCTCCTGATCATTTCTTGTGAGTTCTCCACCTTCTATCCTCAATCTGATCACCTGGTCTTTGACTGTTGTCTTCCTCCTGATGTGGCTATACAACAGTTCGTGTCAGTCTTGATTTTCGATGCTATGTTATTTTCATACTGTCGCTGGGCCTCCCTCCTTACCTGTGCATACTCGTTCCTGGCTCTGCGACTGATCTCCCTATTTTCATGTGTTCTCTGCCTTCTGTACTTTTCCAGTCTCTTTTGCACTTTGTTTTTGCCTCCTTATACCGTCGGGTAAACCAGGGGCTCGTTCTGGTCTTCCCATTGTTTCTGTTGCCCTTGGGAATAAACCTTTCCACTGCCTCCTTGCATTTTGTTGTTACATATTCCATCATTTCCTTTACTGGCTTTCCTGCCAGTTATCTGTCCCACGGACCATCCTGCAGGAAGTTCCTCAACCCTATGTAGTCCCCTCTTTTACAGTCAGGCTTTTCCCATTCAACTCCTGTTACTCTCTCCACTTGCAACTCAACTATGTATTCAAAGCACAGAACCACGTGGTCACTAGCTCCTAGGGGACTCTCATATGTGATGTCCTCAATGTCTGAACTGCCCAGGGTGAACACAAGGTCCAATCTTGCTGGTTCATCCTCTCCTCTCACTCTGGTAGTGTCCTTAACATGTTGGTGCATGATGTTTTCCAGCATCTCGACCAACATCTTAGCTCTCCATGTTTCGGGACACCCATGTGGCTCCAGGTTTTCCCAGTCAATCTCCCTGTGGTTGAAATCCCCCATAACCAGCAACTTTGCTCTGCTGGAGTGAGCTCTTCTTGCCACCTCAGCAAGTGTGTCCACCATTGCTCTGTTGCTCTCTTCATATTCCTCTCTTGGCCTCCTGCAGTTCTGTGGTGGATTATACATCACTGCAATGTGTGTGTGTGTGTGTGTGTGTGTGTGTGTGTGTGTGTGTGTGTGTGTGTGCGCACGTGTGTGTGTGTGTGTACTCACCTAGTTGTACTCACCTAGTTGAGATTGCAGGGGTCGAGTCCTAGCTCCTGGCCCCGCCTCTTCACTGGCCGCTACTAGGTCACTCTCCCTGAACCGTGAGCGTTATCATACCTCTGCTTAAAGCTATGTATGGATCCTGCCTCCGCTACATCGCTTCCCAAACTATTCCACTTTCTGACTACTCTGTGGCTGAAGAAATACTTCCTAACATCCCTGCGATTTACCTGGGTCTTCAACTTCCAACTGTGTCCCCTTGTTGCTGTGTCTCATCTCTGGAACATCCTGTCTTTGTCCACCTTGTCAATTCCTCTCAGAATATTGTATGTCGTTATCATGTCCCCCCTATCCCTTGTGTCCTCCAGTGTCGTCAGGTCGATTTCCCTTAACCTCTCCTCGTAGGACATACCCCTTAGCTCTGGGACTAGTCTTGTTGCAAACCTTTGCACTTTGTTTAGTTTCTTTACGTGCTTGGCTAGTTGTGGGTTCCAAACTGGTGCCGCATACTCCAATGTGGGCCTAACGTACACGGTGTACAGGGTCCTGAACGATTCCTTATTAAGATGTCGGAATGCTGTTCTGAGGTTTGCTAGGTGCCCATATGCTGCAGCAGTTATTTGGTTGATGCGCGCTTCAGGAGATGTGCCTGGTGTTATACTCACCCCAAGATCTTTTTCTTTAAGTTAGGTTTGTAGTCTCTGGCCCCCTAGACTACTCCGTCTGCGGTCGTCTTTACCCTTCCCCAATCTTCATGACTTTGCACTTGGTGGGGTTGAACTCCAGAAGCCAATTGCTGGACCAGGTCTGCAGCCTGTCCAGATCCCTTTGTAGTTCTGCCTGGTCTTTGATCGAATGATTTCTTTTCATCAAATTCACTTCATCTGCAAACAGGGACACTTCGGAGTCTATTCCTTCAGTCATGTCGTTCACAAACCAGAAACAGCACTGGTCCTAGGACTGACCCCTGTGGGACCCCACTGGTCACAGGTGCCCACTCTGGCACCTCGCCACGTTCCATGACTCGCTGCTGTCTTCCTGACAAGTTTATGCGTGTGTGCGTGTTTGTGTGTGCGTGTGTGTGTGTGTGTGCGTGTGTGTGTGCGTGTGTGTGTGCGCGTGTGTGTGTGTGCGTGTGCGTGTGTGTGTGTGTGTGTGTGTGTGTGTGTGTGTGTGTGTGTGTGTGTGTGTGTGTGTGTGTGTTCGTGTGCGTGTTCGTGTGCGTGTGTGTGTGCTTACCTAGTTGTTCTCACCTGGTTGTGGTTGTAGGGGTAGTCATAGCTCCTGGCCTCTACTGGATCACTCTCCCTGCACCATGAGCTTTATCATACCTCTGCTTAAAGCTATGTATGGATCCTGCCTCCACTACATCACTTCCCAAACTATTCCACTTCCTGACAACTCTGTGGCTGAAGAAATACTTCCTAACATCCCTGTGATTCATCTGAGTCTTCAACTTCCAACTGTGTCCCATTGTTGCTGTTTCCCATCTCTGGTAAATTCTGTATTTGTCCACCTTGTCAGTTCCTCTCAGTATTTTATATGTCGTTATCATGTCTCTCCTATCTCTCCTGTCCTCCAGTGTCATCAGGTTGATTTCCCTTAGCCTATCCTCGTAGGACATACCCCTTAGCTCTGGAACTAGTCTTGTTGCAAACCTTTGCACTTTCTCTAGTTTCTTTACATGTTTGTCTAGGTATAGGTAGCAAACTGGTGCCACATACTCCAATATGGGCCTAACGTACACGGTGTACAGGGTCCTGAACGATTCCTTATTAAGATGTCGGAATGCTGTTCTGAGGTTTGCTAGGTGCCCATATGCTGCAGCAGTTATTTGGTTGATGTGCGCTTCAGGAGATGTGCCTGGTGTTATACTCACCCCAAGATCTTTTTCCTTGAGTGAGATTTGTAGTCTCTGGCCCCCTAGACTGTACTCCGTCTGTGGTCTTTTTTGCCCATCCCCAATCTTCATGACTTTGCACTTCAAGGGGTTGAACTCCAGGAACCAGTTTCTGGACCAGGCCTGCAACCGGTCTAGATCCCTTTGTCGCTCTGCCTGGTCCTCTTCTGATTGTATTCTTCTCATCAACTTCACATCTTCTGCAAACAGGGGAACTTCAGAGTCTATTCCTTCCGTCTTTTTCACAAATATCAGAAACAGCACCGGTCCTAGGACTGACCCCTGTGGAACTCCACTCGTCACAGGCGCCCACTCTGACAACTCGCCATGTACCATGACTCACTGCTGTCTTCCTGACAGGTATTCCCTGATCCATTGTTTTTCCTTCTCTCTTATCCCTGCCTGGTCCTCCAATTTTTGCACTAATCTCTTGTGTGGAACTGCGTCAGACGCCTTCTTACAGTCCAAAAAAGTACAATATACCCACCCCTCTCTCTCTTGTCTTACTGCTGTCACCCTGTCATAGAACTCCAGTAGGTTTGTGACAGGATTTCCCATCCCTGAAACCGTGTTGGCCGTTGTTGATAAGCTCATTCCTCTCTAGATGCTCCACCACTCTTCTGATAATCTTCTACATAACTTTGCATACTATACATGTCAGTGACACTGGTCTGTAGTTTAGCGCTTCATGTCTGTCTCCTTTTTTAAAAATTGGGACTACATTTGCTGTTTTCCATACCTCAGGTGATCTCCCAGTTTCGATAGATGTGTTGAATATTGTTGCAAGGGGCACACATAGCACTTCTGTTCCCTCTCTCAGGACCCATGGAGAGATGTTTTCCGGCCCCATCGCCTTTGATCTAACTAGCTCAATCAGCAGCCTCTTCACTTCTTCCTCGGTTGTATGTATTGTGTCCAGCACTTGGTGATGTATCCCACCTCTCCGTCTTTCTGGAGTCCTTTCTGTCTCCTCTGTGAACACTTCTTTGAATCTCGTGTTGAGTTCCTCACGTACTTCGTGGTCGTTTCTTGTGATCTCTCCTCCTTCCTTCCTTAGCCTGATGTGGCTGTACAACAGCTTCGGGTCAGATTTGGCTTTCGCTGCTATGTCATTTTCATATTGGCGTTGGGCCTCCTTATCTGTGCATATTCATTTCTAGCTCTACGACTACTCTCCTTATTCTCCTGGGTCCTTTGTCTTCTATGTTTCTTCCATTCCCTAGCTCACTTGGTTTTGACCTCTCTGCACCTTTGGGTGAACCATGGGCTTATCCTGGTTTTTTCATTATTCCTGTTACCCTTGGTTACAAGCCTCTCCTCAGCCTCCTTGCATATTGTTGTCACATATTCCATCATCTCATTAACTGACTTCCCTGCCAGTTCTCTGTCCCACTGAACCCGGTTCAGGAAGTTCTTCATTCCCGCGTAGTCCCCTTTCTTGTAGTGTGGCTTCATTTGTCCGGCTCTTACTGGTTCTGTGTGTGTGTGTGTGTGTGTGTGTGTGTTCAGTCAACTATTTGTGAATGCAGAGGTAATCTCAGCTCTGCCTCTTAAACTGACCGCTACTGTTTTCACTTTCTCCTCGCATCGTGAGCCTTGTTATACTTACACTTAAACCTGTGCATATATCTAGACCACTTTTTAGTCTAGGTCATTCCACTTCCTGACCACTCTTGAGGCTCAGAAATTTTTATGGCCTCCCTGTGACTCAAGTATTTAAATTCGAACTGTGTCCTTTTGTATCTCTTTCCCATCTTTTGCACTTCCTATCAGTTCTTCGGATAAAATTATGTTATCTGCCCTGATCCTTCTGTCCTCTACTGTCACCAGGTTTAGTTCCTATAATCTCGCCTCACAGTTCGAATTCTTTGGCTCTGAGGTTATTTGGTTCATGTGAACCTCGTGTGAAATACTCGGAATTATGCTCACCTTGAGGTCCTCTTTGTCCCAGGGGCCTGTGTTTCAATTTTGGTCTTTTTGGCCCGTTCTCAATTCTCATAACCATGCAATTGATGTGTTGAATTCCAGTAACTACTTGCCAGACCAACCCTACAGCTTGTCCTGGTGTGTGATCTTGCCTTGTTCCCTCTTGTTCTTATATACTCATTACTTTAACATCATTTGCGAACAGGATACATCAGACTCATCTCTCCCGGTATGTCAATGACATACACTAAACAGTACAGTCCAAGTAGCAGTCCCACTTATTACACTTATCCATTCTGATGCCCTTTCAGGACAATCGCCCTGTTTCCATTGTAATGCTTTTTATTTTATTCCAGTCTCCTGCTCCAGTTTTTGTTCCAGTCTCATGCGCAGTATTATGTTAAATTCCTTCATACTATTCAAGAATATGCAATCCACGACTCCCTCTCTCTTGCCTCTCTTCTGTTACTTTATCATAATACTCAGTCAGGATTTGAAACAGGATTTACTATCGCTTAAGGAGTACTGGTTGCTGTTAATGAAAGCAATTCTCTCCAGGTGCCTCACCATTCTTCTGATTACTTTCTCCTTTACCTTACTTATATTGTAGCTTAATGATAACTGTCTATCCCCTTTTTTAAATATTATAGCTACATTTGCTTTCATTCACACCTCTGGCAGTTGACCTCTAGCAAGTGACCCGTATAGATTTTAGTCTGTAGTTAACACAGCTTTTGCTCCATCTCTCAAAACCCAAGAGGAAATTTCTGGTTTCATTGTCTTAATGTTGTCTCACTCCGTAGTTGCTTCACTTCTTCCCTTGTTGTGTGTATTGTGTCCAGTATCATTTGGTGAATACTTTATCTTGTCCTCCGAGAAAACCTCTGCAAATTTATTGTTCAGCTCCTCGTAGACTCCCTGGTAATTTCTTGTCAAAGTCTTCTCTAATCTCTTTTAGTCTTATTTCCAATATGACTATAGTTACTCCGGTCTGGATTAGGTTTTCGACATCATGTCACTCTCAAATTATCCCTGAACGTGTCTTCCCAAGTGTGTGTAGTCGCTGCTGGCTCTAGGGATTGTTTCTCTCTTTTTTTTTTTAATGTATTATATCTTTAATTTTCCATGGACTCTTACTGTTGTTATAGTTGCTTCTGCTCTTGTTATGAATTTCTCCTCTGTCTTAATACACATATTCCAAGATCTCATTCGTTATCTTTCCATCTTGTCACCCTCTGTACTGCATTCAAGAATTCTCTCATACCTGTGTAGTGTAATATTTGTGAAGTCTGATTTCAACCTTCCCTCCCCTGCTATGCATCTTTCTATGATTATTTTCACAAGGTACTCGACACCCAGGTGCTTCTCATATTTTATTTCACCTACGTCAGATGGGTGAATTCAGGCCTGGTCCAGTCTTGCTGGCTCATCCCGTGTCTCTCTCTGATTTTATCAATTCAATTCAATTCAAGTTTATTCTCTATAAGGGTTACAATGTGGGGTTTACAGGTTTTGGGTATTGTGTGGTTTACATGTTATAAAATACTAATTACAGAGGGGGCCACTAGGACACCTAGCATTAAGTCCTTACAGATTATAGTATTAAGGCGGCTAAGTGACTAAATCATAATTTTGAGTTTAGCAATGTGAATGCTTTAATTTTGGCACAATACAAGGTGTCTATATTTGAGTAACATAGGCAAACTTATGACTAGTTAGGATTTATTATTTTAAGATTAAGCTTAGTATTTCTGGGTTTATAGTCAGTGAGTGAGTGAGTGTAATTGTGAACCACCAGGTGGTTATCATGTAGTTAGTTGTCGGGGTGGATCAGGGAGGTAAGATGTTTTCTAACTTTAGTTTTGAAAGTGATGAATGTGTCTGCAGTTCTAGAGTTTTCAGGTAGGGTGTTCCAGATTTTAGGTCCTTTGAAATACATTGAATTTTTGTAAAGGTTTAGTCGAACACTGGGAATGTCATAAAGATGTTTGTGTCTGGTGTTATGCCTGTGGATCCTGTCACAACTATCAAGAAAGCGTTTTAGGTCAAGGTTAATGTTGGAATTTAAGGTCCTGTAGATATAGATTGCACAGTAGTAAGTGTGGATGTTCTGAACAGGGAGTAAGTTTAGATCTATGAAGTGTTAGATCTATGACAGTGTTAAGTGTAAGTTTATTGGCTGTCATCCAAGTTGATATTTTGAGCAGCTCCTCGTTAACAATGGTGTTGAGGGTGGCAAGATTAGGGTGGGAGATGACGTAGGTCGTGTCGTCAGCAAAGAGAATGGGTTTCAGGTGTTGGGATATGTTTGGAAGATCATTGATGTAAATGAGGAAGAGCAGGGGTCCAAGGACACTTCCCTGCGGAACACCAGTATCAAACCATACCCCGGCCGGGATTGAACCCGCGGTCAGAGTCTCAAAACTCCAGCCCGTCGCGTTAGCCGTGGTCTACTGTGTCAAACGTTTTTCTTAGGTCAATAAAAATTCCTAGCGGATATTCCTTATTTTCCAATGCTGTGTAAAGCAGGTCTAGCATTTTTATAATTGCATCATTAGTGCTTTTATTTTTCCTGAATCCAAATTGGCAGGGGTTGAGTATGTTTAGCGACGTTATAAACGAATATAGTCTCCTGTGCACGAGTTTCTCGAAGATTTTGGATAGCAATGGTAAGTTTGATATTGGCCTATAGTTGTTTATGTCTGTAGGGTCACCACCTTTATGTATTGGTGTAACCCTTGCTGTCTTGAGTAGTGTAGGGAAAGTGCGAGTTTCTAGTGACTTGTTAAAAAGTAATGTAATAGCATGCGAGAGGACATGGGCCGCTCGCTTGTACAATAATGGTGGGACGTGAGACAGATTCCCCGAGTTTTTTTAAGTGACTTTATGATCATGGTGACTTCCGTGGGCTCAGTTGGTACAAGATAGAAGGAATTTGGGAAATTCCCATCTAGGTAGTCCCTGGCACGGGCATTGGTACATGGGATTTTACTGGCGAGATTAGATCCTATGTTTGAGAAGAAGTTGTTTATCTTGTTAGCTGTATCATTGGGATGCAGTGGTGTTTCGTGAGGTTTAGTTAGAACAATATTCTTGTTTTTTTTCAGTTTGTGGGTCCCCAGAATCTGGGAAAGTGTTTTCCAGGTCTTTTTTATATCTCCTCTTGTGTCAGTGAATCTGCTGGAGTAGTACAGTTGTTTGGCTTTCTTTATTAATTTGGTGACAACTGTTGAATATTGTTTAAGAATATCTTTGTGTATTAAGCCCTGTCTATATTGCTTTTCATATTGGTGTTTCTTATCAATGGATTTCAGAATGCTGCTGGTTAGCCATGGGCAACCAAGCCGTTTATTCGTGATCTGTTTCGTTTTTATAGGACAATGTTTGTTGTATTGTCTAAGTATTTTGTTAAGAAAAATGTCTGTCCAATCGTCAATACCATTGGCAACAGTCAACAGTCTCTAGGTCTGCTGTGAAATTCCTTATTGAGGCCTCGTCATGGAGTCTAAATGAAACTTTGTTGTATTCGAGTGGTGGCTTACTAATGTTTGTTAAGAGGAAGGTTGGGTAGTGGTCAGTAGTGCTGTCCGTGATTATCCCTGATTTAAGGGGGGCTAGTATATTGGTCCATATGTGGTCTATTATGGTTGCACTTGTCTCAGTCAGCCTGGTTGGTTTAGTTATTGTTGGTATGAGAAGTGCGTTGTTCATATTGTTGATGAAATCAGTTACAGTCTGATCATCTGGTAGGCCATGGTTGATATGGAAGTCTCCAGCTAAGAGAAGGTGGTGCTTATTCATTTGTCTGTTTGTTATTAGTGACTTTAGATTCTCACTGAAGTTTGGGATGTTTGTGTGGGGTATCTGATATATGACACCGACTGTTATAGGCGTCTTGAGATTTTTTACAGTAAAATTAGCAAAAATGTATTCCCCATATTCATCAATAAAGCAATTAGTGCTAATACAAGATAGTTGGTTAGAGTAATAGATTGCAGTACCACCCCCAACTTGGTATGGTCTGCAGTTGTGGATTGCTGTGTATCCTGGTAGTGGGTAGATATCTATTGTGTCCTGCTTAAGCCAGGTCTCAGTGATATGTTGGCACATAAATTTTCCATCAGTAACTCACCGTCTTAGCCTCCCATGTTTCCTGTTCTCGTGTGCATCCAAATTCTTCCAGTCTGTTGTATCCTTGTAGGTAAGATCTCTCAAGATCAGTAGCTTTACATTGTTCATATGTTCTCTCCTTGCTGCTTCCTTATGGTGTTCACCATGCTTAACTTATTGTCATATTCCTGAACTGTTCTCCTGTTTAGTGTGTGTGTGTGTGTGTGTGTGTGTGTGTGTGTGTGTGTGTGTGTGTGTGTGTGTGTGTGTGTATGTGTGTGTGTGTGTCTGTCTGTCTGTCTGTCAGTCTATCTTTAAGTGCATCCTTTAACAAAATTATCACTATTAAAACTGATGAAACAAAACCTGGTTTTCTCAGGGAATAAGTACAAATTTGTGGTAGAAGACTGCAAGAGGAGGTGCTAGTAACGGTGGTCTGGTTGTACAAGGAAACTTGACACTCACCTGAGTCGTCCGGCGAGACTCCTCTCCCCATCCATTCACTATTTCACCTGACATTCCTGTACCAAGGGAATATTTTCTCTTGAATACAACCTTCACCTTTAAACTTCCCTCCCTCACCCATCTCTCTCTCTCTCTCTCTCTCTCTCTCTCTCTCTCTCTCTCTCTCTCTCTCTCTTGCCTCGTGTATGTTACCTTGTTATAGAACTCCTGAGACCTGATTTTCCATCTCGAAAATCATGCTTTTGGTCGTGTATAAATCCTTACCTTTCCAGAAACTACATTGCTCTTCTGTGATCACCATCTCCACGACCATACATTTTATGAATGACAGTGACAATGGCTTGTAGTTTATTTCTACCTGTTTGTCCTGGTTCTTAAAGACCAGAACTGTGTATTCTATCTAAAAATCATTTGGGTAAAAGACTTTATTTCATGGATTTTCTTATGCCGTATGAAAATATTCCAGACTGGAATCATTCTAGGAATAAATTTAAATTCAGAGCCTAAAATTCAAATTCTTCATTTCAGCATGATGCAATGTTTATATAGATATGGATGGCATATATGTGTGCCTGTAGAAAACTCTTGTTATGCAGAGCATTCCGGTGATGTTCTGGAGAAGGGTACCAAGAGAGTTTAGTTGCTGTTTGCTGCCCGTCTTGTTGTGCAGAAGCTGTCTTCTCTCTATCTCACATCCCTCCGAATGTTCTGCAGGAATGATAGAACTGTCCAGGCCGGGTCCAGGCGACGTAAATCGTCTTGCACTGAGACGAGAGAACGACAATCCAAGAGAGTGGAGCATACTTAAGGTGTGAGCACACTTGTGCCTCTCTCTCTCTCTCACTCTTTCTCTCACTCTTCCTTCCCTAGTGTGGGAAACAACAACAGGACTTCCTAACAGTGTCACACACCACACACGTCTCACACACCACACACGTCTCACACACCACATACGTCTCACACACCACACACGTCTCACATACCACACACGTCTCATGCACCACACACGTCTCATGCACCACACACGTCTCACACACCACACACGTCTCACACACCACAAACGTCTCACACACCACACACGTCTCACACACCACACACGTCTCACACACCACACACGTCTCACACACCACACACGTCTCACGCACCACACACGTCTCACGCACCACACACGTCTCACACACCACACACGTCTCACACACCACACACGTCTCACACACCACACACGTCTCATACACCACACACGTCTCACACACCACACACGTCTCACACACCACACACGTCTCACACACCACACACGTCTCACACACCACACACGTCTCACACACCACATACGTCTCATGCACCACACACGTCTCACACACCACACACGTCTCACACACCACACACGTCTCACACACCACACACGTCTCACACACCACACACGTCTCACACACCACGCACGTCTGACACATCACACACGTCTGATATAGCACACACGTTTCACACACCACACACGTTTCACACACCACACACGTTTCACACACCACACACGTCTGACACATCACACACGTCTCTCACACCACACACGTCTCTCAGACCACACAGGTCTCTCACACCACACACGTCTGGCACACCACACACGTCTGACACACCACACACGTCTTACACACCACACACGTCTCACACACCACACACGTCTCACACACCACACACGTCTCACACAGTACACACGTCTCACACACCACACATGTCTCACACACCACACACGTCTCACACACCACACACACCACACATGTCTCACACACCACACACGTATCACACATCACACACGTATCACACATCACACACGTCTCACACACCACACACGTCTCACACACCACACACGTCTCACACACCACACACGTCTCACACACCACACACGTCTCACACGCCACACACGTTTCACGCACCACACACGTCTCACACACCACACATGTCTCACACACCATACACGTCTCACGCACCACACACGTCTGACACACCACACACGTCTGACACACCACACACGTCTGACACACCACACACGTCTGACACACCACACACGTCTGACACACCACGCACGTCTGACACACCACACACGTCTCACGCACCACACACGTCTCACGCACCACACACGTCTCACGCACCACACACGTCTCACACACCACACACGTCTCACGCACCACACACGTCTCACGCACCACACACGTCTCACACACCACACACACCTGACACACCACGCACGTCTGACACACCACGCACGTCTCACGCACCACACACGTCTCACGCACCACACACGTCTCACGCACCACACACGTCTCACGCACCACACACGTCTCACGCACCACACACGTCTCACACACCACACACGTCTCACACACCACACACGTCTCACACACCACACACGTCTCACACACCACACACGTCTCACACACCACACACGTCTCACACACCACACACGTCTCACGCACCACACACGTCTCACACACACTACACACGTCTCACACACCACACACGTCTCACACACCACACACGTCTCATACACTACACACGTCTCACACACCACACACGTCTCACGCACCACACACGTCTCACGCACCACACACGTCTCACGCACCACATACGTCTCACACACCACACACGTCTCACACACCACACACGTATCACGCACCACATACGTCTCACGTACCACATACGTCTCACACACCACATACGTCTCACACACCACATACGTCTCACGCACCACACACGTCTCACGCACCACACACGTCTCACGCACCACACACGTCTCACACACCACACACGTCTCACGCACCACATACGTCTCATACACCACATATGTCTCAAACACCACACACGTCTCACGCACCACGCACGTCTCACGCACCACGCACGTCTCACGCACCACACACTTCTCATACACCGTCACATGTCTCAAATACCACTCACTGAGGCTCCAAAGAACACTGAGGCTCCACAGAGCTCCTTAGTGGTCCACAGAGCACACTGGAGCTCCACAGAGCACACTGGAGCTCCAGAGAGCACACTGGAGCTCCACAGAGCACACTAAGGCTCCACAGAGCACACTGAGGCTCCACAAGCCACAGTGAGGCTCCATTACTTTTATAAGAATACGGTTAAAACAATTCGGAAATAAAATCAGGGAATTAGTGTTTGTTCGCCCTCAACTGAGGTCGTCTTCAGAAGACAACCGCTAAGTGAATCCTACTTGCGTAGTGTTCTCACACAACTATTATATTCAGCAGATTATAGCTAGTTTCAGTGGTTTTTGCCACAGTGGGTGTCAATTGGGATCATCTCTTGTTTCAAAACCACTGCTTGTCAAGAATAATACATCGTATTTTTTAAAAAATAAAACCATTTATCTTTACAATATAGTTCGCTAATTTACTGGTTTATACACAGTAAAATATCGGTTGTACTAGTTATTTGTCTATATTACGTAAAATTTCAGGCTTGTAACTGCATAGAGCATCAGGAGAGAGACGCATCGTCTCTGGCTGCTCACATAGAAGAATATTTTCAGATTTACGGGGCAGATGGGGGCAGGTTTACAGCCTAGTGTAAACAGTGAGGTAAAAGCAGCCTCCTCTGCTGTGTTAGGAAGAGTGAAGAAAGCAAAGAATGCTTTCATTATCAGCCAGAGACCCTGTTGCAGCTAGTCCTGTCTGCTAGTGTTACTACTCAGGAGACATGTTGCAGCTAGTCCTGTCTGCTAGTGTTACTACTCAGGAGACATGTTGCAGCTAGTCCTGTCTGCTAGTGTTACTACTCAGGAGACAGCCTGCTACAGCCAGCATTTGTCTGCCAGTGCTACTACCCAGGAGACATCATGCTGCAGCCAGCACTGTCTGCCAGTGTTACTACCCAGGAGACAGCCTGCTGCAGCCAGCACTGTCTGCCAGTGCTACTACCCAGGAGACAGCCTGCTGCAGCCAGCACTGTCTGCCAGTGCTACTACCCAGGAGACAGCCTGCTGCAGCCAGCACTGTCTGCCAGTGTTACTACCCAGGAGACATCATGCTGCAGCCAGCACTGTCTGCCAGTGTTACTACCCAGGAGACATCATGCTGCAGCCAGCACTGTCTGCCAGTGTTACTACCCAGGAGACATCATGCTGCAGCCAGCACTGTCTGCCAGTGTTACTACCCAGGAGACAGCCTGCTGGAGCCAGCACTGTCTGCCAGTGTTACTATCCAGGAGACAGCCTGCTGCAGGAGGCTATATGTCAGTGTTACTGCCATGGAAACAACCTGTTTTTGCGCTAGATTAAGCGAGTTTCGACGTTCTTTAGCGCTTATTTTGTTTACATATCGTCTTGGTACTGGTTTAGCTTTTCTTTAAACTTGATTTACATATCTTCAAATTTAGCTTCATTTTTTAGATGACGAATTTTTAAACTTCGCGAAGTATGTAAGTAATTAACGAGAGTTATAATATAAAAAAAATATAAACTAAAATAAAGTAATTAGCGATTCCCGCTTTCTGGTAAGTACACAGGTCCGACCTAGGTGATGCCTCTGTTAGTAGACAGGTCCGACCTAGGTGATGCCTCTGTTAGTAGACAGGTCCGACCTAGGTGATGCCTCTGTTAGTACACAGGTCCGACCTAGGTGATGCCTCTGTTAGTACACAGGTCCGACCTAGGTGATGCCTCTGTTAGTACACAGGTCCGACCTAGGTGATGCCTCTGTTAGTACACAGGTCCGACCTAGGTGATGCCTCTGTTAGTACACAGGTCCGACCTAGGTGATGCCTCTGTTAGTACACAGGTCCGACCTAGGTGATGCCTCTGTTAGTAGACAGGTCCGACCTAGGTGATGCCTCTGTTAGCACACAAGTCCGACCTAGGTGATGCCTCTGTTAGTACACAGGTCCGACCTAGGTGATGCCTCTGTTAGTACACAGGTCCGACCTAGGTGATGCTTCTGTTAGTACACAGGTCCGACCTAGGTGATGCCTTTGTTAGTACACAGGTCCGACCTAGGTGATGCCTCTGTTAGTAGACAGGTCCGACCTAGGTGATGCCTCTGTTAGTACACAGGTCCGACCTAGGTGATGCCTCTGTTAGTACACAGGTCCGACCTAGGTGATGCCTCTGTTAGTACACAGGTCCGACCTAGGTGATGCCTCTGTTAGTAGACAGGTCCGACCTAGGTGATGCCTCTGTTAGTACACAGGTCCGACCTAGGTGATGCCTCTGTTAGTAGACAGGTCCGACCTAGGTGATGCCTCTGTTAGTACACAGGTCCGACCTAGGTGATGCCTCTGTTAGCACACAGGTCCGACCTATGTGATGCCTCTGTTAGTACACAGGTCCGACCTAGGTGATGCCTCTGTTAGTACGCAGGTCCGACCTAGGTGATGCCTCTGTTAGTAGACAGGTCCGACCTAGGTGATGCCTCTGTTAGTAGACAGGTCCGACCTAGGTGATGCCTCTGTTAGTACACAGGTCCGACCTATGTGATGCCTCTGTTAGTACACAGGTCCGACCTATGTGATGCCTCTGTTAGTACACAGGTCCGACCTAGATGATGCCTCTGTCAGAGGGACCCTTCAACAACTAGATGTCTAGATGATGTAATCGACGTGTCGATCTTGTACTGGGCGTTTAGATCATGTACTGGATTCTAGATCACGTACTGGACATCCATATCATTGACTGAACGTCTAGATTACGTATTGGAGGTCTAGATCACGTAATGGATGTCTAGATCACGTATTGGACGTCTTGATCACTTCCTGGACGTTTAGATCACATATTGGACGTCTTGATCACGTAATGGACGTCTAGATCACGTACTTGACGTCTAGATCACGTACTGACGTCTAGATCACGTACTGGACGTGCTAGTGTGATGGAAGAGCTGTGTGTCGTTCACTGCCCCACCAGCTCTGTTTACTCTCTCTTATTGTGTCTGTCACATTTACTCACTATTATTCTCGCTCTAGACACCCTCACTGTTTTATTATAGGCAAGAAATATACTCGCGAGTCTAATATGTTAGTAAATATAAATTAAAAAATGGTTTGTGAAGGCAGATGACTCGAAATGTTGTTGTGAGTGTTGTAAATGTTCACTGACAGCCACGTTAGCTGACGCTGAGAGAAAATTAAACGCTGCAAAACATATAAAAGCTGAATAACAGTTCAGTACACAAGGATGAACAATGTTCAAGTTGTAAAGTAAAAGGACACAAGTGCAACAAATGTGACATTTAATTGTGGCAACGTTTCGCTCTCCAGGAGCTTTATCAAGCCATTACAAACAATACATGGACACAGAGGGTATATAAAGGCTCAGAGTGAGGTGCAATACTAGTGAGGTACCATTTCGATGTTCACTAGTGGTAGTAGTAGTAGTAGTAGTGGTAGTGACAAAAGTAATACAATATGGTAGAGCAATTAATTCGTACATGAGTAAAAGGATATAAAAGCTATTACTTGGGTAACATAAAAATAGGTTGGACAAATATAGACTGGAAAGAGGCAGCTTGTTTCAGTGTTCACTCTCTGTAATGTACTTTGTGATAAATTAGGCACATGTGCAACTCTTGTGTATCTTTATTGAGGAAACGTTTCGCCACACAGTGGCTTCATCAGTCCATACAGGAGGGGAATGAGGTAATCAGTCCCTCAACCTTGAGTCGATGTGGTCAGTCCATCAATCTTGAATAGAATACGGCATATGAGCGGAGAAGCAACTTATAAACCGTTGGTAGGAGAGGTGCAACAGTCATAGGTCGTGTCACATTTGTTCAATGTTGAAGTAGGTCGTGCCCAAGAATTAGGCAAGCGAAGAATTCCCAAGTATTAAGATCCCAAGAAGTTGCAGTGTCTGACAGGTTTGTAGATGAATGGTTCAGAGAACCGGTTCTCTGAACGACGGGCATTAAACATCTTCAACACACCCAGAGAAGACACTGCCGAGAAGAGATACATAGTCCTCCCCACCAACTCCATTGCCAAACATGTTTCCAACATCTTTTCCAATACCTCATTCCAAGTATCTACCTCCACAACCACGACCATCAAGGACATTACCAGTGATAGACAGGACAAGCTTCCACCCTCTGCAGGGGTATACATAATCCCTTGTTAGGTAAGACACATATGCAACAGTTAGGTATCTTTATTTCGAAACGTTTCGCCTACACAGTAGGCTTCTTCAGTCGAGTACAGAAAAGTTGATAGAAGCAGAAGATACTTGAAGACGATGTAATCAGTCCATCACCCTTGAAGTTTTGAGGTGGTCAGTCCCTCAGTCTGGAGAAGAGCATTGTTCCATAGTCTGAAACAATATGAAGTTGAAGTAAACCATACCCCCGGCAGGGATTGAACGATGTATATCCCTTGTAATGACGGCAACAAATTATACGTGGGCGAAACATCAAGGGACCTCCAAACACGTATTTCAGAACACCAATACGCAAGCAGGTCTGACGACACAAGGAATGCCTGTGTACAACACCGTAATTCACACAACCACTTGATAAACTACAGAAACTCAAGACTTATCGCCACAGAAGACAACACTCAATACCGAAGAATCCTGGAATCATCATTTATTTCTATATCCGACAACTTCAACCAGAATAGTGGCTTCTATAACATAGCTGAACCACTTGCCAAGAAACTTCTTCATCGCTATCCCACATAAGAACACAGGAATGGAAGAACACTGTAGAAGCTCTGCTCACAAACTTATCCAATCTCCTTTCCAAGCTACCCAAGATTTTAGACTCTGTAACCCCACTCGGTACATCATCAGATGCAGCATTCTCCACCTGACCTCAGCATTCTGAACCTGACTATAAATACTCGCGTCATTTCCACCCCAGGTAGATCTGTTTGTGACTTGAAAAAGCCCACTGTGTGGGCGAAACGTAGTCAATAAAGGATCACATTATACTGCATATTTGTTTATATTTCCACGTCGTCCACGTAACGTAACCAAGTGACGCTTGAAGGGATGATGTTGGCGAAGTGTTCGGACTCTAGGTGTTCCATGTATAAGTTGGCTAGGACGGCACTGATGGGGGACCCCATTCCCATGCCGTAGGTTTGTTTGTAGAGCTTGTTATTGAAAGAAAAAAGAAAAACAGTTGAAATTAACACAGAGTTCAATCAAGTCAAAAGAGGCATCATCATCAGGTTTTTCCTAAGAGCGTACCGAATTTGTAGTCCTGAGTTTCTTGACGAGGAATGTACATACATTCACCAAACATTCACTGAGTTACATTTTCCTTCCTTTTTCATCAAAGACTGCAAGAAAAGAGCTCTTCAGATCTTTAATTCTCCACGCACCAACACCACTCCCAACAAAGTTATAATTCTTCCCAACAGCCAGGTTGCACTGAATGTTTCTAAAGTACTTTCACAAGCTAACACCAGAGTCGCCATCGCTTCTAGCACTACAAAATCAAAGCACCACGAACCAGTCAATGAAGGAGTTTACACTATACCCTGTGGAGGCTGTGACAAGATTTACGTAGGTGAAACAGCAAGAAACCTCGACACCCGCCTCAATGAACACATTTACGCATGTAGGAACGATAACTTGAACAACGCCTGTGTACAACACCGAAATTCCACCAATCATCTCATGAAATTCAGAGACGCCCAATTAGTGATCAAAGAAACTAATTTCCGCAGACAGAAACAGGCCGAGTATGTCAGGTCACGTGCTCTACTCAGACTCAACGCCATGAGAGCCATGACGAGGCACTGTGCAGGGGCAAGCAAAGATGTACTTCGCTTGTACTATATACAAGCTATACGCTCGCTCATTGACTACGGTGCACCGGCGTTAGCTCATCTCTTCCCGCAGAGCAGGCAAAGGGTGGAGGTCGTACAAAACCAGGCGATAAGAACTATGCTTGGTGCCCCCATCTGGACCAACACAGTATGTCTCAGATCTGAGGCCCGGCTTCCTTCCTTGGCTGACAGAGTAAGATACATAAACGCCTGCAAAGTGGCCACGATTCTGCACCGGCAGCAAGGTACCCCACTAAGGAGACGGATATTAACAACCATGTCACAAGATCCCACACTCTTCACGGACTACTCCTGGATTCGTTCGTTTTGTGCTGCTGGGCGGAAGCTGCTGCCTGTACAGCTGCTCTGTGAGAAGAGTTGTGACCTTCCTGTTGCTGGGTACCATCCACCACCTCCCTGGCGCCCAGATCTAGCCGATGTTTTCACCATGCAGCTACCCATCTCTAAGTGTCTCTGCAGTCAAGACACCCTCAGCAATCATGCTGAGACAAGCATGGCACTGGCAGAGGTAGGCACATGTGCAGTGTATTTCACAGATGGTTCTGTCGACCCTGACAGGAAGAGAGCAGCAGCTGGACTGTACCACAATGGTCACACACAAGGCTGGCGACTTCCTGACCACTGCACGATCCTTCAAGCTGAGCTGGTGGCGATTCAGCAGGCATTGTCACATGCCCTACGACATCGACTCCGACCTGTCATACATGTTGATTCCACCTCTGCAATCAATGCCCTCTCCCATCCTCAACCACAGGATAATGTTCACCTCATCACATCGATCCTGAGCATAATGACAGCCTTAGAAGTTCAGGGTAATAGATCGACATTGAACTGGATCCCCAGCCATGCTGGCATCCGGGGAAATGAGGCGGCAGATGATGCAGCCAAGGCAGCAACAGACTATCCACATGTTGGGATTACTGTCCCAATCAGCCTACGACAGACCAAACTGGTGGCTGCCAGAGCCACGAAACTTATGGGGGAGGTCTTAGGTGATACCCCATCTCAACAGTGGTACCGAGCAGCGACTCAGGGAGAACCCCCTCCATATGATAGAAGCTGGTCCCGAGCGCAGTGTACCGCCATCCATCGGCTTCGTTTGGGCTTTCCCACAGCCCAGATGATGGTAGACAAGGCTGAGGAGGAGATGTGCCAGTACTGTCAGCACGTTGTCCAGCGGCCCCTAACACACTATCTTCTAGAGTGCGAAGCTACTGAGACACTCCACAGGCAACTAGGGGTGATATTCCCTCCCGAAGAGGACCCAGAGATGACTGCGGCCACACTAGTGTACCATGGGGTCAATGAACCAGACAAGCTGTTACCTGTAATAATGACATATCCTCCTCCTCTCTAGTGTCCATAGTTACATATGGTGTCGCTTATGAGATGCACCAGTTAAACTGACCAGAGGGGCGCTTGAGCGGCATGCGTCGCATCATTGTGGAAACCTTTCTCCATCGGGAGCCAGAGACGGGTCATCGCAAGATTGGGACCCGTGCCAGGACTATGGTCTTGGCGAACATTATACATACATACATACACCCCAGGTAGATCTGTTTGTGACTTGAAAAAGCCCACTGTGTGGGCGAAACGTAGTCAATAAAGGATCACATTATACTGCATATGTGTTTATATTTCCACGTCGTCCACGTAACGTAACCAAGTGACGCTTGAAGGGATGATGTTGGCGAAGTGTTCGGACTTTAGGTGTTCCATGTATAAGTTGGCTAGGACGGCACTGATGGGGGACCCCATTCCCATGCCGTAGGTTTGTTTGTAGAGCTTGTTATTGAAAGAAAAAAGAAAAACAGTTGAAATTAACACAGAGTTCAATCAAGTCAAAAGAGGCATCATCATCGGGCTTTTCCTAAGAGCATACCGAATTTGTAGTCCTGAGTTTCTTGACGAGGAATGTACTTACATTCACCAAACATTCACTGAGTTACATTTTCCTTCCTTTTTCATCAAAGACTGCAAGAAAAGAGCTCTTCAGATCATTAATTCTCCACTCATCAACACCACTCCCAACAAAGTTATAATTCTTCCCAACAGCCAGGTTGCACTGAACGTCTCAAAAGTACTTTCACAAGCTAACACCAGAGTCGCCATCGCTTCTAGCACTTCAATAAAGGATATAACCAGGACAAAATCCAAGCACCACGAACCAGTCAATGCAGGACTTTACACTATACCCTGTGGAGGCTGTGACAAGATTTACGTAGGTGAAACAGCAAGAAACCTCGACACCCGCCTCAATGAACACATTTACGCATGTAGGAACGATAACTTGAACAACGCCTGTGTACAACACCGAAATTCCACCAATCATCTCATGAAATTCAGAGACGCCCAATCAGTGATCGAAGAAACTAATTTCCGCAGACGCAAGTGCCTCGAATCAGCACTGATCGCTGTTTCGAATACAATTAAACAAAACAACGGCAGCTTCACCATCTCCGAAGTCTTAGCAAGAATCCTCCTGAAAACAGTAAACCCTGCCATCACATAGTCTGTCCTGTTATACTACACAAAGCACATTACAGAGAGTGAACACTGAAACAAGCTGCCTCTTTCCAGTCTATATTTGTCCAACCTATTTTTATGTTACCCAAGTAATAGCTTTTATATCCTTTTACTCATGTACGAATTAATTGCTCTACCATATTGTATTACTTTTGTCACTGCTACTACTACTACTACTACCACTAGTGAACATCGAAATGGTACCTCACTAGTATTGCACCTCACTCTGAGCCTTTATATACCCTCTGTGTCCTTGTATTGTTTGTAATGGCTTGATAAAGCTCCTGGAGAGCGAAACGTTGCCACAATTAAATGTCACATTTGTTGCACTTGTGTCCTTTTACTTTACATAGAATATTTTACTGACGATTTTGGATGTAGGTCAAACTATAGCGCATTTGCTTCCAGCACACTTGTTCCATATTCCGGTATCCCTGAGGAAATCTTTAACTGATTACTTTGGTAATATTTAAATATTTTCTCCCTCTAACGCCTCATTCGATAGGCTTCAAATATCAAATATTCTTTGGTTGTTATTATAACCCAGGAGTCCCAAAGGCCTGGGTGTAAAGGGAGCAAAATAAACAAAGCAGAAAAACTTTTGACTTGTATTATCCTTCACCAGTTTAGAACAGAAGTATGCACACTATATACACTATGTACAACAATAGATATTAGTGCACTCCACGGTAAGCAAAGCAGACCGTGCTTCAACAAGCTCTAGAATGGGAAAAACAAGGGCAGACAGGAGAGTGGTACCCACAACACCTCTGCGATTGCCAAAACCATCTTATTGGCTGGAACCTGTATACTGATTGAACGACGGGGCTCCATCATCAACCCTAGTACCTGGTTCGCTGGTTGAGGGTGTGTACATGCGCCGAATAAAGGTTACGTACTCTTTGCATGCCACAGTTGTGTAGGGTAACTAGTAGCAGATTCTTGGAATAACTAGCAAGTGCTCGTCACCTACGACCAAAGTTAAACACATTCCCAGTATTCTGTAATATCTGGGATATCTTCCCCAACACTCAGTGGTGTAGCTTCATAGCTCCATCGTCAGCGCACTCGGTTCACACACTGTGGTCCGGGGGGCGATCCCCGGTGCGACTGGAAAACATTGAGACGCGTTTCTTTAAGACACCTGTTGTCCAGTGTTCACCCATCAGTAAAATGGGGACCTGGGTGTTAGTCGACTGGTGTGGGTCGCATCCTGGGACACAGACCTAATTTGCCCGAAATGCTCAACATAACAAGCTACTTTCTATATATTAGTATGTCATTGATTTCAGCTAGGACTGTATACGTTGTACATGTACTTGTAGAAATAAAGATATTATTATTATTATTTTTATTAACACACTGGCCGATTCCCACCAAGGCAGGGTGGCCCGAAAAAGAAAAACTTTCACCATCATTCACTCCATCACTGTCTTGCCAGAAGGGTGCTTTCCACTAAAGTTTTTAAACTGCAACATTAACACCCCTCCTTCAGAGTGCAGGCACTGTACTTCCCATCTCCAGGACTCAAGTCCGGCCTGCCGGTTTCCCTGAATCCCTTCATAAATGTTACTTTGCTCACACTCCAACAGCACGTCAAGTATTAAAAACCATTTGTCTCCATTCACTCCTATCAGACACGCTCATGCATACCTGCTGGAAGTCCAAGCCCCTCGCACACAAAACCTCCTTTACCCCCTCCCTCCAACCTTTCCTAGGCCGACCCCTATCCCGCCTTCCTTCCACTACAGACTGATACACTCTTGAAGTCATTCTGTTTCGCTCCATTCTCTCTACATGTCCGAACCACCTCAACAACCCTTCCTCAGCCCTCACACCACACATTGCCCTCAGACATGACATCTCCACTGCCTCCAGCCTTCTCCTCGCTGCAACATTCATCACCCATGCTTCACACCCATATAAGAGCGTTGGTAAAACTATACTCTCATACATTCCCCTCTTTGCCTCCAAGGACAAAGTTCTTTGTCTCCACAGACTCCTCAGTGCACCGCTCACCCTTTTTTCCCTCATCAATTCTATGATTCACCTCATTTTTCATAGACCCATCCGCTGACACGTCCACTCCCAAATATCTGAATACATTCACCTCCTCCATACTCTCTCCCTCCAATCTGATATCCAATCTTTCATCACCTAATCTTTTTGTTATCCTCATAACCTTACTCTTTCCTGTATTCACTTTTAATTTTCTTCTTTTGCACACCCTACCAAATTCATCCACCAACCTCTGCAACTTCTCTTCAGAATTTCCCAAGAGCACAGTGTCATCAGCAAAGAGCAACTGTGACAACTCCCACTTTGTGTGATTATTACCTGGAGTGAGTCCGGGAGTCAACGCCCCCGCGGCCCGGTCTGTGACCAGGCCTCCTGGTGGATCAGAGCCTGATCAACCAGGCTGTTGCTGCTGGCTGCACGCAAACCAACGTACGAGTCACAGCCCGGCTGGTCAGGAACCGACTTTAGGTGCTTGTCCAGTGCCAGCTTGAAGACTGCCAGGGGTCTGTTGGAAATCCCCCTTATGTATGCTGGGAGGCAGTTGAACAGTCTCGGGCCCCTGACACTTATTGTATTGTCTCTTAACGTGCTAGTGACACCCCTGCTTTTCATTGGGGGGATGTTGCATCGTCTGCCAAGTCTTTTGCTTTCGTAGTGAGTGATTTTCGTGTGCAAGTTCGTTACTAGTCCCTCTAGGATTTTCCAGGTGTATATAATCATGTATCTCTCCCGCCTGCGTTCCAGGGAATACAGTTTTAGGAACCTCAAGCGCTCCCAGTAATTGAGGTGTTTTATCTCCGTTATGCGCGCCGTGAAGGTTCTCTGTACATTTTCTAGGTCAACAATTTCACCTGCCTTGAAAGGTGCTGTTAGTGTGCAGCAATATTCCAGCCTAGATAGAACAAGTGACCTGAAGAGTGTCATCATGGGCTTGGCCTCCCTAGTTTTGAAGGTTCTCATTATCCATCCTGTCATTTTTCTAGCAGATGCGATTGATACAATGTTTTGGTCCTTGAAGGTGAGATCCTCCGACATGATCACTCCCAGGTCTTTGACGTTGGTGTTTCGCTCTATTTTGTGGCCAGAATTTGTTTTGTACTCTGATGAAGATTTAATTTCTTCGTGTTTACCATATCTGAGTAATTGAAATTTCTCATCGTTGAACTTTATATTGTTTTCTGCAGCCCATTGAAAGATTTGGTTGATGTCCGCCTGGAGCCTTGCAGTGTCTGCAATGGAAGACACTGTCATGCAGATTCGGGTGTCATTTGCTGTGGCTGACATCCTTGTCTATGTCGGATATGAGGATGAGGAACAAGATGGGAGCGAGTACTGTGCCTTGTGGAACAGAGCTTTTCACCGAAGCTGCCTCGGACTTTACTCTGTTGACGACTACTCTCTGTGTTCTGTTAGTGAGGAAATTATAGATCCATCGACCAACTTTTCCTGTTATCCCTTTAGCACGCATTTTGTGCGCTATTACGTCATGGTCACACTTGTCGAAGGCTTTTGCAAAGTCTGTATATATTGCATCTGCATTCTTTTTGTCTTCTAGTGCATTTAGGACCTTGTTGTAGTGATCCAATAGTTGAGACAGACAGGAGCGACCTGTTCTAAACCCATGTTGCCCTGGGTTGTGTAACTGATGGGTTTCTAGATGGGTGGTGATCTTGCTTCTTAGGACCCTTTCAAAGATTTTTATGATATCGGATGTTAGTGCTATCGGTCTGTAGTTCTTTGCTGTTGCTTTACTGCCCCCTTTGTGGAGTGGGGCTATGTCTGTTGTTTTTAGTAACTGTGGTACGACCCCCGTGTCCATGCTCCCTCTCCATAGGATGGAAAAGGCTCGTGATAGGGGCTTCTTGCAGTTCTTGATGAACACGGAGTTCCATGAGTCTGGCCCTGGGGCAGAGTGCATGGGCATGTCATTTATTGCCTGTTCGAAGTCATTTGGTGTCAGGATAACATCGGATAGGCTTGTGTTAACCAAATTTTTGGCTCTCTCATAAAAAATTCATGTTGATCTTCGACTCTCAGTCTGGTTAGCGGCTTGCTAAAAACTGAGTCATATTGGGACTTGAGTAGCTCACTCATTTCCTTGCTGTCATCTGTGTAGTACCCATCTTGTTTAAGTAGGGGCCCAATACTGGACGTTGTTCTTGACTTTGATTTGGCATAGGAGAAGAAATACTTTGGGTTTCTTTCGATTTCATTTATGGCTTTTAGTTCTTCCCGCGATTCCTGACTCCTATAAGATTCCTTTAGCTTAAGTTCGATGCTTGCTATTTCTCTGACCAGTGTCTCCCTACGCATTTCAGATATATTGACCTCTTTTAGCCGCTCTGTTATTCTTTTCCGTCGCCTGTAAAGGGAGCGCCTGTCTCTTTCTATTTTACATCTACTCCTCCTTTTTCTTAGAGGAATAAGCCTAGTGCATACATCGAGTGCCATCAAGTTAATCTGTTCTAGGCATAAGTTGGGATCTGTGTTGCTTAGTATATCTTCCCAGCTTATATCGGTTAGGACTTGGTTTACTTGGTCCCACTTTATGTTTTTGTTATTGAAGTTGAATTTGGTGAATGCTCATTCGTGACTAGTCTCATTATGTCGGTCTGGGGCTCCACGCATACATGTCTGAACCTCAATTATGTTGTGATCTGAGTATATTGTTTTTGATATGGTGACATTTCTTATCAGATCATCATTGTTAGTGAAGATGAGGTCTAGTGTATTCTCCAGTCTAGTAGGCTCTATTATTTAAATTGAATTTTGTGCAGAGATTTAAAAGCTCGTGTGAGTGTGAGTTCTCATCAGAGCTGCCTCCTGGTGTTATTACTGCAACAATATTATTTGCTATATTCCTTCATTTTAGGTGCCTTAAATTGAAATCCCCCAGGAGCAAGATGTTGGGTGCAGGAGCTGGAAGATTTTCCAGACAGCGGTCAATTTTTAACAGCTGATTCCTGGAATTGCTGGGATGTTGCATCCGGAGGCTTGTAGACTACCACAATGACTAGGTTTTGGTTCTCAACCTTTACTGCTAAAACTTCCACTACATCATTTGAGGCATTAAGCAGTTCTGTGCAAACAAGTGACTCTGCAATGTACAGGCCAACCCCCCTCCCCCTTTTGCCTGTTCACTCTGTCACATCTGTATAGGTTGTAACCTGGGATCCATATTTCGTTGTCCAAGTGATCCTTTATGTGGGTCTCAGTGAAAGCCGCGAACATTGCCTTTGCCTCTGCAAGCAGTCCACGGATGAAAGGTATTTTGCTGTTTGTTGCTGGCTTTAGACCCTGTATATTTGCAAAGAAGAATATCATCGGACTGGTGGTATTGTTGGTACTCCACGCCTCTTGCCAAGACCCTCGCATTTACTTCTCTTACAACCCCATTTATAAATATATTAAACAACCACGGTGACATCACACATCCTTATCTAAGGCCTACTTTTACTGGGAAATAATCTCCCTCTTTCCTACATACTCTAACTTGACCCTCACTATCCTCGTAAAAACTCTTCACTGCTTTCAGTAACCTACCTCCTACACCATACACCTGCAACATCTGCCACATTGTCCCCTTATCAACCCTGTCATACGCCTTTTCCAAATCCATAAATGCCACAAAAACCTCTTTAGCCTTATCTAAATACTGTTCACTTATATGTTTCACTGTAAACACCTGGTCCACACACCCCCTACCTTTCCTAAAGCCTCCTTGTTTATCTGCTATCCTATTCTCCGTCTTACTCTTAATTCTTTCAATAATAACTCTACCATACACTTTACCAGGTATACTCAACAGACTTATTCCCCTATAATTTTTGCACTCTCTTTTGTCCCCTTTGCCTTTATACAAAGGAACTATGCATGCTCTCTGCCAATCCCTAGGTACCTTACCCTCTTCCATACATTTATTAAATAATTGCACCAACCACTCCAAAACTATATCCCCACCTGCTTTTAACATTTCTATCTTTATCCCATCAATCCCGGCTGCCTTACCCCCTTTCATTTTACCTACTGCCTCACGAACTTCCCCCACACTCACAACTGGCTCTTCCTCACTCCTACAAGATGTTATTCCTCCTTGCCCTATACATGAAATCACAGATTCCCTATTATTATTATTATTATTATTATTATTATTATTTTTATTATTATTATTATTATTAAAAGGTGTTTCGTACACTGACGATGGCAATGTAGAGTTGTATATTTTATGTGTACAAAAAGTGGGTTTTATTCCCGTTAAATCATTAAATTTCAGCTTGTCTCTGTTGAACGTCTTCAGTTTTCATTGGGTGATGCATCTCATGGGTGATGCATCTCATGGGTGATGCATCTCATGGGTGATGCATCTCATGGGTGATGCATCTCATGGGTGATGCATCTCATGGGTGATGCATCTCATGGGTGATGCATCTCATGGGTGATGCATCTCATGGGTGGTGCATCTCATGGGTGGTGCATCTCATGGGTGATGCATCTCACGGGTGATGCATCTCACGGGTGATGCATCTCATGGGTGATGCATTTCACGGGTGGTGCATCTCATGGGTGATGCATCTCATGGGTGATGCATCTCACGGGTGATGCATCTCATGGGTGATGCATCTCATGGGTGGTGCATCTCATGGGTGATGCATCTCACGGGTGATGCATCTCATGGGTGATGCATCTCATGGGTGGTGCATCTCATGGGTGATGCATCTCATGGGTGGTGCATCTCATGGGTGATGCATCTCACGGGTGATGCATCTCATGGGTGATGCATCTCACGGGTGATGCATCTCATGGGTGATGCATCTCACGGGTGGTGCATCTCACGGGTGATGCATCTCACGGGTGATGCATCTCATGGGTGATGCATCTCACGGGTGATGCATCTCATGGGTGATGCATCTCATGGGTGATGCATCTCATGGGTGATGCATCTCATGGGTGGTGCATCTCATGGGTGATGCATCTCATGGGTGATGCATCTCATGGGTGATGCATCTCACGGGTGGTGCATCTCACGGGTGGTGCATCTCATGGGTGATGCATCTCATGGGTGATGCATCTCACGGGTGATGCATCTCATGGGTGATGCATCTCATGGGTGGTGCATCTCATGGGTGGTGCATCTCATGGGTGGTGCATCTCATGGGTGATGCATCTCATGGGTGGTGCATCTCACGGGTGGTGCATCTCACGGGTGATGCATCTCATGGGTGATGCATCTCATGGGTGATGCATCTCATGGGTGATGCATCTCATGGGTGATGCATCTCATGGGTGATGCATCTCATGGGTGATGCATCTCATGGGTGGTGCATCTCATGGGTGATGCATCTCATGGGTGATGCATCTCATGGGTGATGCATCTCATGGGTGATGCATCTCATGGGTGATGCATCTCACGGGTGGTGCATCTCATGGGTGATGCATCTCATGGGTGATGCATCTCATGGGTGATGCATCTCATGGGTGATGCATCTCATGGGTGGTGCATCTCATGGGTGATGCATCTCATGGGTGATGCATCTCATGGGTGATGCATCTCATGGGTGATGCATCTCATGGGTGGTGCATCTCATGGGTGGTGCATCTCATGGGTGATGCATCTCATGGGTGATGCATCTCACGGGTGATGCATCTCACGGGTGATGCATCTCATGGGTGATGCATCTCACGAGTGATGCATCTCATGGGTGATGCATCTCATGGGTGGTGCATCTCATGGGTGATGCATCTCATGGGTGGTGCATCTCATGGGTGATGCATCTCATGGGTGATGCATCTCATGGGTGATGCATCTCACGGGTGGTGCATCTCACGGGTGATGCATCTCATGGGTGATGCATCTCATGGGTGGTGCATCTCATGGGTGATGCATCTCATGGGTGATGCATCTCATGGGTGATGCATCTCATGGGTGATGCATCTCATGGGTGGTGCATGTCATGGGTGATGCATGTCATGGGTGATGCATGTCATGGGTGATGCATGTCGTGAGTGATGCATGTCATGGGTGATGCATGTCATGGGTGATGCATGTCATGAGTGATGCATGTCATGGGTGATACATGTCATGGGTGATGCATGTCATGGGTGATGCATGTCATGGGTGATGCATGTCGTGAGTGATGCATGTCATGGGTGATGCATCTCATGGGTGATGCATCTCATGGGTGATGCATCTCATGGGTGATGCATCTCATGGGTGGTGCATGTCATGGGTGATGCATGTCATGGGTGATGCATGTCATGGGTGATGCATGTCGTGAGTGATGCATGTCATGGGTGATGCATGTCATGGGTGATGCATGTCATGAGTGATGCATGTCATGGGTGATACATGTCATGGGTGATGCATGTCATGGGTGATGCATGTCATGGGTGATGCATGTCATGGGTGATACATGTCATGGGTGATGCATGTCATGGGTGATGCATGTCATGGGTGATGAATGTCATGGGTGATGCATGTCATGAGTGATGCATGTCATGGGTGATGCATGTCATGGGTGATGCATGTCATGAGTGATGCATGTCATGAGTGATGCATGTCATGGGTGATGCATGTCATGGGTGATGCATGTCATGAGTGATGCATGTCATGGGTGATACATGTCATGGGTGATGCATGTCATGGGTGATGCATGTCATGGGTGATGCATGTCATGGGTGATGCATGTCATGGGTGATGCATGTCATGGCGAGGATGGTACCTAGTAAGTCTTACCCGCTGACAAATTTGTCGATACAATAAAACAGTATTTTTGCAGTTAATGGCATAACTAGAGAATGACTCATCTTATCGACTTCAAATTTTTGAGGATTGTTGTTACGTCATGACAACGAGATAAATACTTATACTGAGTGACATTATGATTGTTTTCACAATATTATTAACAATTTATGCTTATAACCCATAACTTTGTTCTGAGTTGGTGCAAATTTGAAATTTTACTGAAATGGTTAAATAATTTGGAATCGTTGAAATCAGATCAGTTACTAGAGAATGCCTTTTCCGATCACCTTCAAACTTTCACCATTGGTAGGCTTTATGAAAAGAATGTTTGGCGATGATTTTCAGGTGTGTGAATTTCAGTTTGCCAACTTTAATAAATAAATTGTTCAAGGAAATAACTAAAGCATGACTCTCCTCATCGGCTTCAAACCTAAACGCTGGTGTATCTTAATTCTTAATATTTTTGTATAAATTTTGGGCTGTGTGTGCTAATTTTATTTCATGGGATTTTCTTAAGACAAAACTCAAATATCTTTTCTTATTAAATTGTAGGAAATTTGAAATAGAATATACATTCAATGGCCACTTTATTAGGTACAGCTGAACACAAATATCTAACAGCCAACCAGGTGGCAGCACCTCAGTGCCTATAAGCATACAAACATGGTCAAAAAATTCAGTAGTTAATTTGACCAAACATCAGAATGGTGAAGAAATGTGATATGTGACTGATCGTGGAATGTTAGTGCCAGACGGGTGGTCTGAGTCGCTCAGAAACTGCTATTTTTTTGGGGGTTTACTATGCATAGTATCTAGAGTTTATAGAGAATGGTATGAAAAACACAGAGCATCCAGTGAGGTGAACTTCCGAAGTTGAAAACGCTTTGTTAATGAGAGATGTCAGAGGAGAATGGTCAAACTGGTTCAAGGTGACAGGAGGACAACAGCAAGTCCAATAACTATGTGTCACAACAATGGTAAACAGAAAATCTCTGAATGCACAACACGTCGAACTTAGAAGTGAATGTGCTGCAGCAACCGCAGACCACACCGGGTACCACTAGTGTCAGCTGAGAACAAGAAACTGAGGCTACAGTGGCCACAGACTCACCAAAACTGGACACTTGAAGATTGTAAAATTGTCGCCTGGTGTGAAGAATCACGATTTCTGCAGCGACAAGCAGAGGGTACGATAAAAACTTTGTCATAAACCATTGGAATGTAGTGAAGCAGGCGATTCACAGCATGAATGTGCAGTCAACAGATCTTCAGTAACTGTGTGATGCTGTCATGTCAACGTGGACCAGGATCACTAAGCAACGTTTCCAGCACTTTGTTGAATCCATTTCAACAAGAATTTACGTAGTTCTGACTCTGTAAATGAATGGGAAACTGAAAAAAATAATAAAATTCGCGTATTTATAGCGCTTTTAAACTTAATGAGGAGAAACTTTCCTATTTTCGAGAGATTTCTCAGCAACATTTTTGTTTCTTTCTCCAAAATTTGCTTTTAGAAATGATTCAAGAATTCTTAATTCGATCTTAAAATTTTCAGCGCTGATGTGTTGTATCTCAGGCAGGAACACTTGCGTGGGAGTCCTGTGTACAACTTGCCTGGGAGTCCTGTGTACAACTTGCCTGGGAGTCCTGTGTACAACTTGCCTGGGAGTCCTGTGTACAACTTGCCTCGGAGTCCTGTGTACAACTTGCCTCGGAGTCCTGTGTACAACTTGCCTGGGAGTCCTGTGTACAACTTGCCTGGAAGTCCAGTGTACAACTTGCTGGGTGTCCTGTGTACAACTTGCTAAGAGTCCAGTGTACAACTTGCCTGGGAGTCCTGTGTACAACTTGCCTGGGAGTCCTGTGTACAACTTGCGTGGGAGTCCTGTGTACAACTTGCCTGGGAGTCCTGTGTACAACTTGCTAAGAGTCCAGTGTACAACTTGCTGGGAGTCCTGTGTACAACTTGCTAAGAGTCCAGTGTACAACTTGCCTGGGAGTCCTGTGTACAACTTGCCTGGGAGTCCTGTGTACAACTTGCTAAGAGTCCAGTGTACAACTTGCTGGGAGTCCTGTGTACAACTTGCCTGGGAGTCCTGTGTACAACTTGCCTGGGAGTCCTGTGTACAACTTGCCTGGGAGTCCTGTGTACAACTTGCTCAGAGTCCTTTGTACAACTTCCTGGGAGTCCTGTGTACAACTTGCCTGTGAGTCCTGTGTACAACTTGCCTGGGAGTTCTGTGTACAACTTGCCTGGGATGTTATTTCTGTTCTTGCTGCTGAACAGCGGTTTAGTGCCGATGAAGGTAGCGTAGGTAGCAATGATACGGCCGTGGACTAGTTTGGCTTTAATTGGATAGGAGTGAGAACACAACGGGCAGTGTGATGGAGTGACCCAAGCCAGTCCGTGGAGGGGAAGCACTTGTGTCTATCAAGTGGGTCGGCCTAGGAATGAGAGCGAATGAGCCCAGCCTCCCACTGACCTGGGTGAGCCTACAGAGGGCAGCACATATATGCCGTGAAATATGAACTAGTCAGAACAGACGGCTAGGCTGTGTGTTCTGACAGTACAGGCTGTCTACATTTGCTCGGCCACGCATCTTGCGTCGTCCTGACGCGACAATACTGGTGGGCCCGTAGGTATAAAGGAATTACTTACACTAGCTACCCCAGAGAGGGACTGGCTTTCGCTCACTAGTAAATAAAAAATGGACATAAAAATGCAACAGGCAAAAAAAAAACTCTCCCATCCAGGGGAAGAGAAAACTGGTTTGCCCGCGCTGTTTCATCGAGGAGAGAGTCCGGAGACGTCAGCACTGGAACTAAAATCTTCTATATACAGGTTGTCCGCAGGGCTGAACATCAGTTGACCACTCGTCTACAAACGTTGTTGCACCCTCACATCTGCAAACAATGACTGACAGTAGCATTTCCTAAGGTGTGACATGTGACTCAGAGGGCAGCACTGCCCTGACCGTAATACAGGCTCATTTTTTTTATATAAAAACACTGGGTGCACATACCTACAATAATACTATATCCATGGAATTCATTACACTCTGGGTACCCTTCTAAAAGTATTTACATAATTACATGATGTCCACCCTGACTCCATTATCAACTAGCTATACAATGTGTGTGCATTTATACCCATTTCTGCAAGCAAACAATTAGCATAACTAGCGTAGGAGTCAGACAAGTCAGTAGGTACGTCAATGTCACAGAAATGTACTGTTGTCCTGGGTCGCAGGCCATAAGTATGGAGCCTTACTGGGCCATCTTCCGTAACAGTAGTAGTGGGAGAAGGGATAGACGGGTTGTCCCTAGCATTGGTCTGATTGTGGCGTTGCAACGCACGCGACTCCAGCTCTGCTTCGGCCTGCACATGGTCCACATACTTCATGTGATCAAGGTGGGCTTCCTTGATAGTTCCCGTAGCAATCTCCCCCACCTCGAACTTATTGCCACGGAGCTGTCGTAGGACACGGTAAGGGCCCACAAATTTTGGGACAAGTTTGTGCATACCTGGGGTCTTCACTGGGTTGAGCAACATAACTTTGCAACCTGGTTCCACTTTGCTTTCCTTGGCGCGGGCATTGCGCTCAGACATGAACCTATCAGTAGCTTTCATAAGGTTCTCTCGTACCCACTGGAAGACAAGCTGCGTTGTCCACATCTTTACTACACTGGGGTTATCAGTATCATAAGTAGGTCTAGGTGGAGCAAACAGAATTTCATATGAAAGCGCTTGTCATAGCCATACAAAGCAAAATGAGGTGTCTCACCGATCGAGCTGTTGAGGGAGGAATTTAATGTACACTGAACATCTGGGATAGCCTCATCCCATGTAGTACAACTTGGGTTAACGGTTACCCTGAGCACCTCCAGGACTTTGCGATTTGTACGTTCAGCAAGACCATTACTCGCAGGGTGGCGTGGAGCTACTGGCGCTTGGTGAATGTTGAATCTGGAGCAAAGATCCTGCATTATGCCATTTATAAACTCAGATCCATTGTCTGACAGAAGGACACGTGGGCAAGTATGACGAAGAACAACATGCTCACGGAAAGCACTAGCGACCGTTTCGGCTGTTTTATCAGGAATGGGTACTAATTCACTGTACCGCGTCAAGTTATCTACCATTACAAGCAGGTGCTTATTTCCCTTCTCCGAGGTCGAGAAGTTCGTCAACAGGTCGACAGAAGTTCTCTCCCAGGGCTCCTTTGTAATGGGATACTTTAGAATGGGGTTAGGACCTGTAATGGTACCCTTGTGCTGTAGGCAAACAACACACTGGTGTACATGCTTGGCAATGTCCGCTGCCATCTTAGGCCAGAAATATTTCATTCGTGCCTGTTTGATACTGCGGTCCTTCCCGGGGTGCGCTACACCTGGGACATTGTGGATCAACCTAAGAGTAGCTGGTATCATGGACTCCGGTATCACCAGTTGGTATATGGTTCTGCCGGGGTCCAGCAGCTGTTCAACACGGCACAGTACTCCTTGGTTGACCACCAAATCCTTCAGTGGAACTGGAGACTTGACCTGTAAGTCAACGTCCTCCTTGGTCAGGAAACGAAGGACTGGAGACCACACAGGGTCCTGTCGTTGGGCTCTCTCGAGATCCTCGACAGAGAACGAGTTGCCGACACTCACGAATGATATATGCCTCGACAGGGCATCAGCTACAACATTTTGCTTACCTGGGACATAGCAAATTTCAGGGTTGTAGTCATTGAACGTGAGCGACCACCGAGCATGCTTTCCCGAGAGGTTCTTATTCGCAAAAAGGGCCAATAAGGGTAGATGATCTGTGTAAATTTTGATAGGATAATGATATCCCGAAAATGACTCAGGGCCCATACAATGGCTAAAGCTTCTAGCTCTGTCACTGAATAATTGACTTCCGCTTTAGTAAGGACACGGCTAGCATAGGCAATAGGCTGTTGCTTACCATTAGATTCCTGTGACAAGACTGCACCGATGCCAACTTTGCTGGCATCAGCCGTCAAGGTAAATGCCTTGGTGAAATCAGGGAATCTAAGGGTTGGGGCTGATGTTAACTTGTTCTTAAGAATGACAAAAGCTCGTTCCTGATCACACGTCCACTCAAAAGGGGCATCCTTCTTGAGTAAGCGTGTCAGGGGTGCAGCAATGGTGGAGAAACCTGCGATAAAGGTGCGGTAGAAACCCGCCAGGCCTATGAAGGACCGGACTGCATCCGCCGTCATGGGTCTGGGGAATTTCTGCACGGCCGAGATTTTAGACTCGTCCGTCTTTATGCCATTCTGAGTCACTACGTGACCCAGAAATTTTATTTCCTTCCGGAGGAAATGACATTTGGAGAGCTTTACCTTAAGGTTTGCCTGAGCTAGCCTGTCCAATACCCTGTCAAGTTTCTCGAGATGTGACGGGACATCTTGCGACATGACTATGAGATCATCTAGGTAGACCATGAGCGTGCCACCTAGGAGGGTACGGAAAATTGTCGTCATCAAACGACTAAACGTGATTGGGCTTCTGCGCAAGCCAAAGGGCATCCTCCTGAACTGGTAATGACCAGTTGGCGTAGAGAAAGCTGTCAACTCTTTGCTCTCATCATCGAGGGGGATCTGCCAGAACCCTTGAAGATGATCAAGAGTTGAAAAGTCCTTATTATCACCGATGTTCTGCAACAGGTCGTTCAGAACTGGCAACGGGAAGCGGTCTGGGATGGTACATGCATTCAATTTCCTGTAATCGATAACAGGGCGCCAGGTTCCGTCTTTCTTGGGGACCAGAATAAGGGGAGCATTCCACGGGGAAGTGGACTCCTCAATAACTCCATCACGGAGCATCCGTGTAATGAGTTCTTCGGCGAAGACTCTTTGCTCATGTGGCAGGCGATACGCAGGTTCATAAATGGGTTTAGTACCTTTGTCAAGTGGAATACGGTGAGAGATCAGTGGGGTCAAACCCATCGACTCACCATCTAGTGCGACTGCAGAACGTGCACGATTGAGAACCTGGAGAAGTTTTGGGACCTCTTCAGGATAGTCTGTCAAAGCTAGATCATCTTCCTGCACTGGCCGGGTGTTGGAAGAGTCAGCAGCAGACTCGCCTGGGAGAACTGCACTCACGAGGAAGTCAGCTGGGGCTTCACCCTCCACTCTCACCGGGAGAGGGAATCTGACAAGGTCGACAAGTGAGGTATTCTTCCGCAGGGGAAATTCTCGACTGTGCATGTTGACAACAAGGACTTGCAACTTACCACGTTGCACTGTGTGCAAGGATGGTTCAAGGGAGAGGCCCTTGACTCGGCACGTGTCGTTGTCAACCAGCACATGGTCTCCTTCAAAAGCTCTGCTCACGTACACCGTAACAGGAGTGAGCGAGTTAGCTGACAAAGTGAC
The DNA here is from genome assembly GCF_038502225.1 of Cherax quadricarinatus. Lineage (NCBI taxonomy): Eukaryota > Metazoa > Arthropoda > Malacostraca > Decapoda > Parastacidae > Cherax > Cherax quadricarinatus. The sequence goes on along the minus strand of NC_091294.1, from coordinate 60,729,940 downwards.
GTCATACTTTGTACAATCAGTAACTCTGCTCGCTGATGCCATGACACGAGTCAGACAGTCGCCTACCGACAGGGATCCTGCGGCTTGACAACTGCTGTTCTCTACAACAGCGTCAGAGTTAGAGTGAAGGTTAGACTGGGCGTCCCCAGACTGGGTTTCACTGGTAACTAAGCGCTGATGGCCAGGAGGTGACGGGCAACGAGCTCTACTACGAGGTCGATCAGGACAAGAGACCGACCCCGGGGAGAATGTGCTACGGAAACCACCGGTTTCCAACGATTCCAGGCACTGTGTATACTCTGAAACAGAGTAGCACGTATTGGATCCTAAGCGCACGCCCCAGAAGGGCACATCCACTCCGTTGAATTCTGCTTTCCACTCAGCTGGATCTAAGCGGATCCTAAGGTCTGCCATGGTTTTGAACCCTATGAGCAGGTCACCAGGGAAAACAATACTATCTACGACTAAGAATTTTGCGGACAGCTTGTGACCCTGGACCGCAAATTCTAACGTTGTACGACCACGAACCGTCACCGTCCCCACGCTCAGTATCAAAGTAACCGTCACCGTCCCCATGCTCAGTCTCGCGAGGGAGTCTGTATGTACCACAATACACTGTAAATGACTCTGTAAATGAATGGGAAACTGAAAAAAATAATAAAATTCGCGTATTTATAGCGCTTTTAAACTTAATGAGGAGAAACTTTCCTATTTTCGAAAGATTTCTCAGCAACATTTTTGTTTCTTTCTCCAAAATTTGCTTTTAGAAATGATTCAAGAATTCTTAATTCGATCTTAAAATTTTCAGCGCTGATGCGTTGTATCTCAGGCAGGAACACTTGCGTGGGAGTCCTGTGTACAACTTGCCTGGGAGTCCTGTGTACAACTTGCCTGGGAGTCCTGTGTACAACTTGCCTGGGAGTCCTGTGTACAACTTGCCTGGGAGTCCTGTGTACAACTTGCCTGGGAGTCCTGTGTACAACTTGCCTGGGAGTCCTGTGTACAACTTACCTGGGAGTCCTTTGTGCAACTTTCTTGGGAGTCCCGTGTACAACTTGCCTGGGAGTCTCGTGTACAACTTGCCTGGGAGTCCCGTGTACAACTTGCTGGGTGTCCTGTGTACATCTTGCCTGGGAGTCCTGTGTACAACTTGCCTGGGAGTCCTGTGTTCAACTTGCCTGTGAGTCCTGTGTACAACTTGCTGGAAGTCCTGTGTACAACTTGCCTGGGAGTCCTGTGTACAACTTGCTGGGAGTCCTGTGTACAACTTGCTGGGAGTCCTGTGTACAACTTGCCTGGGAGTCCTGTGTACAACTTGCCTGGGAGTCCTGCGTACAACTTGCCTGGGAGTCCCGTGTACAACTTGCTAGGAGTCCTGTGTACAACTTGTCTGGGAGTCCTGTGTACAACTTGTCTTGGAGTCCTGTGTACAACTTGCCTGGGAGTCCTGTGTACAACTTGCCTGGGAGTCCTGTATACAACTTGCCTGGGAGTCCTGTGTACAACTTGCCTGGGAGTCCTGTGTACAACTTGCCTGGGAGTCCTGTGTACAACTTGCCTGGAAGTCCTGTGTACAACTTGCTAGGAGTCCTGTGCACAACTTGCCTGGGAGTCCTGTGTACAACTTGCCTGGGAGTCCTGTGTACAACTTGCCTGGGAGTCCTGTGTACAACTTGCTGGGAGTCCTGTGTACAACTTGCCTGGGAGTCCTGTGTACAACTTGCCTGGAAGTCCTGTGTACAACTTGCTAGGAATCCTGTGTACAACTTGCCTGGGAGTCCTGTGTACAACTTGCCTGGGAGTCCTGTGTACAACTTGCCTGGGAGTCCTGTGTACAACTTGCCTGGGAGTCCTGTGTACAACTTGCCTGGAAGTCCTGTGTACAACTTGCTAGGAGTCCTGTGTACAACTTGCCTGGGAGTCCTGTGTACACTGTTACGTAACTTATCCCCAGAGTTTCCTGGTCATAACTGCTGAAAACCTTGTGATTGGTTTCAAAAATTTCTAGTGTTGTATCGTATTAGTAGAAGTTTGTTGTATTTCTAGTGTTGTATCGTAACTAGTAGAAGGTTGTATTTTTAGTGTTGTATCGTAATTAGTAGAAGGTTGTTGTATTTCTAGTGTTGTATCGTAATTAGTAGAAGGTTGTTGTATTTCTAGTGTTGTATCGTACTTAGAAGAAGATTGTTGTATTTAATATAGTGTTGATGACATTTATCTGATTGTTAACAGGAGATGTTACAGTATTATATTACACTATTGCATTACTCTGCCCTGTTGCTCTTGATGCAAGGAATTGGTCTTAGCTTCCCACTGTTTGGATCGAATCTGAATACTTCCTATTCTAAAGACACAATATAACCCGTACGGGTTTAGCGCCTTCCTCTGATTAAAGTAAGTTGTGAACGGCATCAATGGTTGACGTATCGCATGAAATGGATGGTAGGTTGCACGGGTATGTGTTTACCTGGAGTTTACCTGGAGAGAGTTCCGGGGGTCAACGTCCCCGGTCTGTGACCAGGCCTCCTGGTGTTGTGTAGGCACAAAAACCACGTCAATACTTTCAGTGTTGATGTGTTTTGGTGGAGGTAAACCATGTGTTGATGTTATCCTGTGTCAACTTTATTAACCAAATTGTTGTATGTGAAATAATTAATGTTTCTTCTGATCTGAAATAAGTTACAATGTTTGACAGTGAAAATATACAGCTGAAATATACTTAATGTTCTGCCATGTTTGTGACCTCAAGATCGTTCTTAAAACAAAATTTGTTACATACACAAGGCTTCAATAAAACTAATTAAAACTTACTGGCTTGCCTAATTACTGTATTTTCTTCCGTGCTGAGAGAAAAGTTTAGATTGATTTTGGCTTGTGTTGGTCCCAGTTTGTTCAAGTTACTAGTAAAGCTCCTTCGTCGCGTCTGATTACCTTCAACGCTGCCAAGCTGTCAGCTGGATAATGCAACTTCTGAGAGGCTTCAAGCTTATATATTTTAGGTTATTGATCCCTTTATCTTTGGAAAGTTTTAATTAAATTTAGGCTGTGTATGTCTTATTTCACATTTTTTATTAACGGAATTTGGGAATTATTTTCAGCGTGTTGACTTGTGAATGTCTCTCATGTTTCCCTTCAGATCTTCACCACCATTTAACTGGTCCAAGTCGGACCGAAACGTCGTCGTAACCTTCTCTCTCTCTCTCTCTCTCTCTCTCTCTCTCTCTCTCTCTCTCTCTCTCTCTCCTCTGTGGGGGTTATTTGTGTAATATTCCAGTCAAATTATCGTACCTTTCTATTCTTTATTACAAACTTGTGCCTCACTCTGCACTATTCTAATAGCGTGCAATGAGGCATAAGGGACTGGGGTTGTGCAGTACGGGGATACCTCTCCCGCAGCAACTGAAATACATCTACTATAGTTCAGTGATAACTTGTAAACTGATGCTGGAAATAGTAAATTCAGTTTAGAAATATGAGAGAGATGACACATCTGTCAGTAAACTACTGGGTACAGCTGTCAGGTGTTAATCTGAGAGAGAGAAGCAAATTACAGTCAATTATTTAGACCATGTTGAAGCATGTGACTGCAGTGCTTGTAAAATATACTTGAAAAAGTATTGGACTAAGTTGCATAGACTAGCTGCACTTGACACTGACCGGTGTCAACAACGGAGTGTACACAACATCAAAATCTGAAGTTTCTCATCTTATGCTAGTGAGAGGTGTGTCTGATTCCCTTCACATTGTTGTGTCTCAGGCTACAGTCCTGTGTCTGCTTAGCAACCCAGTGTCCACCAAGCAACCGAGTGTCTGCCTAGCAACCCAATGTCAGCCTAGCAACCCAGTGTCAGCCTAGGAATCCAGTGTCTGCCTAGCAACCCAGTGTCAGCCTAACAACCCAGTGTCAGCCTAGCAAGCCACTGTTTGCGTAGCATCCCAGTATCTTGCCTAGCAATTTGGACTTCATGATCAGACATATATAACTGGCTCTCCCAGAACTGGTTCTTCTATTACTGTTCTCTCATTACTGATTCACCCATTTCTGGTTCTCCCATTACTGGCTCTCACATTATCGATTCTCCCATTACTGGTTCTTCCATCACTGGTTCTCCCATTATTGGCTCTCACATTACCGGTTCTCTCATTACTGGTTTTCCCATTTCTGATTCTCCCATTACTGGTTCTTCCATCACTGGTTCTCCCATTATTGGTTCTCCAATTACTGGTTCTTCCATTATTGGTTCTCCCATTACTGGTTCTTCCATCACTGGTTCTCCAATTGTTGGCTCTCCGATTACTGATTCTTCCATCACTGGTTCTCCCATTGCTGGTTCTCCCATTGCTGGTTCTCCCATTACTGGTTCTTCCATCACTGGTTCTCCCATTACTGGTTCTTCCATCACTGGTTCTTCCATCACTGGTTCTTCCATCACTGGTTCTTCCATCACTGGTTCTTCCATCACTGGTTCTTCCATCACTGGTTCTCCTATTACTGGTTCTTCAATCACTGGTTTTCCCATTACTGGTTCATCCATTACTGGTTCTCCCATTACTGGTTCTTCCATCACTGGTTCTCCAATTGTTGGCTCTCCGATTACTGATTCTTCCATCACTGGTTCTCCCATTACTGGTTCATCCATTACTGGTTCTCCCATTACTGGTTCTACCATCACTGGATCTTCCATCACTGGTTCTCCCATGACTGTTTTCCAATCACTGGTTCTCGCATCACTGGTTTCCCATCACTGGTTCTTCCATCACTGGTTCTGCCATAACTGGTTCTTCCATCACTGGCTCTCCCATCACTGGTTTCCATCACTGGTTCTCCCATTACTGGTTCTCCCATTACTGTTTCTTCCATGGCTGGTTTCCCAACACTGGTTTCCCATCACTGGTTCTCCCATCACTGGTTCTTCCATCACTGGTTTCCCATCACTGGTTCTCCCATCACTGATTCTCCCATCACTGATTCTCCCATCACTGGTTCTCCCATCACTGATTTTCCTTCACTGGTTCTTCCATCAATGGTTTCCCATCACTGGTTCTTCCATCACTGGTTATCCCATCACTGGTTCTTCCATCACTGGATTCCCAGCATTGGTTCTTCCTTCACTGGTTATCCCATCACTGGTTCTCCCATCACTGATTTCCCATCACTGGTTCTTCCATCAATGGTTTCATATCACTGGTTCTTCCTTCACTGGTTCTCCCATTACTGGTTGTTCCATCACTGGTTCTACCATCACTGGTTCTTCCATCACTGGCTTCCCATCACTGGTTCTTCCATCACTGGTTCTCCCATCACTGGTTCTCCCATCACTGATTTCCCATCACTGGTTCTTCCATCAATGGTTTCATATCACTGGTTCTTCCTTCACTGGTTCTCCCATTACTGGTTCTACCATCACTGGTTCTACCATCACTGGTTCTTCCATCACTGGCTTCCCATCACGGGTTCTTCCATCACTGGTTCTCCCATCACTGGTTCTTCAATCACTGGCTTCCCATCGCTGGTTCTTCCATCACTGGTTCTCCCATCACTGGTTCTTCAATCACTGGCTTCCCATCACTGGTTCTTCCATCACTGGTTCTTCGGTCACTGGTTCTCCTATTACTGGTTCTCCAATTACTGGTTTTCCCATTACTGGTTCTTCCATTACTGGTTCTACCATTACTGGTTCTCCCATTGCAGGTTCTTGCATGTCTGGTTCTTCCATTACTGGTTCTTCTATTACTGGTTCTCCCATTACTGGTTCTCCCATTACTGGTTCTCCCATTACTGGTTCTTTCATGACTGGTTTCCCAACACTGGTTTCCCACCACTGGTTCTTCCATCACTGGTTCTTCATCACTGGTTCTCCCATTACTGGTTCTACCATTACTGGTTCTTCCATGACTGGTTTCCCAACGCTGGTTTCCCATCACTGGTTCTTCCATCACTGGTTCTTCCATTACTGGTTCTCCCATTACTGGTTCTTCCATCACTGGTTTCCCATCACTGGTTTCCAAACACTGGTTTCCCAACACTGGTTTCCCATCACTGCTTCTCCCACTACTGGTTCTCCCATTACTGGTTCTTCCATCACTGGTTTACTGTCAATGGTTTCCCATCACTGGTTCTTCCATTACTGGCTCTTCCATGACTGATTCTTCCATCACTGGTTCTCCCATTACTGGTTCTCTCATTACTGGTTCTCCCATTACTGGTTCTCCCATTACTGGTTCTCCCATTACTGTTTCTTCCATGACTGATTTCCCATCACTGGTTTCCCATCACTAGTTCTTCCACCACTGGTTCTTCCATTACTGGTTCTCCCATTGCTGGTTCTCTCATTACTGGTTCTCCCATTACTGGTTCTTCCTTGACTGGTTTCCCATCACTGGTTCTTCCATCACTGATTCTTCCATCACTGGTTTTTCCATTACTGGTTCTCCCATTACTGGTTCTCTCATTACTGGCTCTCCCATTACTGGTTCTTCCTTGACTGGTTTCCCATCACTGGTTCTTCCATCACTAGTTCTTCCATCACTGGTTTCCCATCACTAGTTCTTCTATCACTGTTTTCCCATTACTAGTTCTTCCATCAATGGCTTCCCATCAACAGTTCTTCCATCACTGGTTTCCCATCACTAGTTCTTCCATCACGGGTTTCCCATCACTAGTTCATCCATCACTGGTTTCCCATCACTAGTTCTTCCATCACTGGTTTCCCATCAATAGTTCTTCCATCACTGGTTCTTCCATCACTGGTTCTCCTATTACTGGTTCTTCAATCACTGGTTCTCCCATTACTGGTTCTTCCATCACTGGTTCTCCCATTACTGGTTCTTCCATTACTGGTTCTCCCATTGCTGGTTCTACCATCACTGGATCTTCCATCACTGGTTCTCCCATGACTGTTTTCCGATCACTGGTTCTCCCATCACTGGTTTCCCATCACTGGTTCTTCCATCACTGGCTCTCCCATCACTGGTTTCCATCACTGGTTCTCCCATTACTGGTTCTCCCATTACTGGTTCTTCCATGGCTGGTTTCCCAATACTGATTTCCCATCACTGGTTCTTCCATCACTGGTTTCCAATCACTGGTTTCCCATCACTGGTTCTTCCATCACTGGTTCTTCCATCACTGGTTTCCCATCACTGGTTCTCCCATCACTGATTTTCCATCACTGGTTCTTCCATTTATGGTTTCTTATCACTGGCTCTTCCATCACTGGTTCTCCCATCACTGGTTCTTCCATCACTGGTTTCCAATCACTGGTTTCCCAACACTGGTTCTCCCATCACTGGTTCTTCCATCACTGGTTTCCCATCACTGGTTCTCCCATCACTGGTTCTCCCATCACTGATTTTCCATCAGTGGTTCTTCCATCTATGGTTTCTCATCACTGGTTCTTCCTTCACTGGTTCTCCCATGACTGGTTTTCCCATCACTGATTTCTCTTCACTGGTTCTTCCATCAATGGTTTCCCATCACTAGTTCTTCTTTCACTGGTTCTCCCATTGCTGGTTCTTCCATCACTGGTTCTACCGTCACTGGTTCTTCCATCACTGGCTTCCCATCACTGGTTCTTCTATCACTGGTACTTCCATCACTGGTTCTCCCGTCAATGGTTCTTCAATCACTGGCTTCCCATCACTGGTTCTTCCATCACTGGTTCTTCCATTACTGGTTCTCCCATTACTGGTTCTTCCATCACTGGTTTCCCATCACTGGTTTCCAAACACTGATTTCCCAACACTGGTTTCCAATCACTGCTTCTCCCACTACTGGTTCTCCCATTACTGGTTCTTCCATTACTGGTTTTCCATTACTGGCTTACCATCAATGGTTTCCCATCACTGGTTTCCCATCACTGGTTTCCCAACACTGGTTCTTCCATTACTGGCTCTTCCATGACTGATTCTTCCATCACTGGTTCTCCCATTACTGGTTCTCCCATTACTTGTTCTCCCATTACTGGTTCTCCCATTACTGTTTCTTCCATGACTGGTTTCCCATCACTGGTTTCCAATCACTAGTTCTTCCACCACTGGTTCTTCCATTACTGGTTCTCCCATTGCTGGTTCTCTCATTACTGGTTCTCCCATTACTGGTTCTCCTATTACTGGTTCTCCCATTACTGGTTCTTCCATTACTGGTTCTCCCATTACTGGCGCTTCCCTGACTGGTTTCTCATCTCTGGTATCCCATCACTAGTTCTTCCATCACTGGTTTCCCATCACTAGTTCTTTTATCACTGGTTTCCCATCACTAGTTCTTTTATCACTGGTTTCCCATCACTTGTTCTTCCTTCACTGGTTTCCCATCACTAGTTCTTCCATCACTGGTTTCCCATCAATAGTTCTTCCATCACTGGTTTCCGATCACTAGTTCTTCCATCACTGATTTCCCATCACTAGTTCTTCCATCACTGGTTTCCCATCACTAGTTCTTCCATCACTGGGTTCCCATCAATAGTTCTTCCATCAATGGTTTCCCATCACTAGTTCTTCCATCACTGGTTTCCCATCAATAGTTCTTCCATCACTGGTTTCCCATCAATAGTTCTTCCATCACTGGTTACCCATGAATAGTTCTTCCATCACTGGTTTTTTCATCACTAGTTCTTCCATCACTGGTTTTCCATCACTGGTTTCCCATCACTAGTTTTTCCATTACTGGTTTCCCATCACTAGTTCTTCCATCAATGGCTTCCCATCACTAGTTCTTCCATCACTGGTTTCCCATCACTAGTTTTTCCATTACTGGTTTCCCATCACTAGTTCTTCCATCAATGGCTTCCTGTCACTAGTTCTTCCATCACTGGTTTCCCATCACTAGTTCTACCATCACTGGTTTTCCATCACTGGTTTCCCATCACTAATTTTTCCATTACTGGTTTCCCATCACTAGTTCTTCCATCAATGGCTTCCCATCACTAGTTCTTCCATCACTGGTTTCCCATCAATAGTTCTTCCATCACTGGTTTCCCACCACTAGTTCTTCCATCACTGGTTTCCCACCACTAGTTCTTCCATCACTGGTTTCCCATCAATAGTTCTTCCATCACTGGTTTCCCATCACTAGTTCTTCCATCACTGGTTTCCCATCAATAGTTCTTTCATCAATGGTTTCCCATTACTAGTTCTTCCATCAATGGCTTTCCATCACTAGTTCTTCCATCACTGTTTTCCCGTCACTAGTTCTTCCATCACTGGTTTCCCATCACTAGTTCTTCCATCACTGGTTTCCCATCAATAGTTCTTCCATCACTGGTTTTCCATCACTGGTTTCCCATCACTAGTTCTTCCATCAATGGTTTTCCATCACTAGTTCTTCCATCACTGTTTTCCCATCACTAGTTCTTCCATTACTGGTTTCCCATCACTAGTTCTTCCATCAATGGTTTCCTATCAATAGTTCTTCCCTCTCTGGTTTCCCATCACTAGTTCTTCCATCAATGGTTCCCCATCACTAATTCTTCCATCACTGGTTTCCCATCAATAGTTCTTCCATCACTGGTTTCCCATCAATAGTTCTTCCATCCCTGGTTTCCCATCAATAGTTCTTCCATCACTGGTTTTCCATCACTAGTTCTTCCATTACTGATTTCCCATCACTAGTTCTTCCATCACTGGTTTCCCATCACTAGTTCTTCCATCACTGGTTTCCCATCACTAGTTTTTCCATCACTGGTTTCCCATCACTAGTTTTTTCATCATTGGTTTCCCATCACTAGTTCTTCCATTACTGGTTTCCCATCGCTAGTTCTTCCATCACTGGTTTCCCATCACTAGTTCTTCCATCACTGGTTTCCCATCACTAGTTCTTCCAACACTGGTTTCCCATCACTAGTCCTTCCATCACTGGTTTTCCATCACTAGCTTCCCATCACTAGTTCTTCCATCACTGGTTTCCCATCACTAGTTCTTCCATCACTGGTTTCACATCACTAGTTCTTCCATCACTGGTTTCACATCACTAGTTCTTCCATCACTGGTTTCCCATCACTAGTTCTTCCATCACTGCTTTCCCATAACTAGTTCTTCCATCACCGGTTTCCCATCAATAGTTCTTCCATCACTGGTTTCCCATCACTAGTTCTTCCATCACTAGTTTTCCATCACTGGTTTCCCATCAATAGTTCTTCCGTCACTGGTTTCACATCACTAGTTCTTCCATCACTGGTTTCACATCACTAGTTCTTCCACCACTGGTTTCCCATCACTAGTTCTTCCATCACTGGTTTCACATCACTAGTTCTTCCATCACTGGTTTCCCATCACTAGTTCTTCCATCACTGCTTTCCCATAACTAGTTCTTCCATCACCGGTTTCCCATCAATAGTTCTTCCATCACTGGTTTCCCATCACTAGTTCTTCCATCACTAGTTTTCCATCACTGGTTTCCCATCAATAGTTCTTCCGTCACTGGTTTCACATCACTAGTTCTTCCATCACTGGTTTCACATCACTAGTTCTTCCACCACTGGTTTCCCA